>NC_133128.1:121907644-122246111 GCF_048418815.1 Hemitrygon akajei | reverse complement strand
GCAAAAGTTTGGGCACCCTGCATGGTCACTACTTAGTAATACCCCCTATGGCAAGTATCACAGCTTGTAAACGCTATTTGTAGCCAGCTAAGTGTCTTTCAATTCTTGTTTGGAGGTTTTTCGCCCATTCTTCCTTACGGAAGGCTTCTAGTTCTCTAAGATTCTTGGGCCGTCTTGCATGCACTGCTCTTTTGAAGTCTATCCACAGATTTTCGATTATGTTTAGGACGAGGGACTTTGAGGGCCATGGCAAAACCTTAAGCTTGCGCCTCTTGAGGTAGTCCATTGTGAATTTTGAGTTGTGTTTAGGATCATTATCCTGTTGTAGAAGCCATCCTCTTTTCATCTTCAGCTTTTTTTACAGAAGCTGTGATGTTTGTTTCCAGAATTTGCTGGTATTTAATTGAATTTATTCTTCCCTCTACCAGTAAAATGTTCCCCGTGCCACTGGCTGAAAGACAAGCCCAAAGCATGATCGATCTAACCCTGTGATTAACAGTTGGAGAGGTGTTGTTTTCATGAAATTCTGCACCCTTTTTTCTCCAAACATACCTTTGCTCATTGCAGACAAAAGGTTCGATTTTAACTTCATCAGTCCACAGTACTTGTTTCCAAAATACATCAGGCTTATTTAGTTGTTCCTTTGCAAACTCCTGACACTGAATTTTGTGGTGAGGACGCAGGAAAGGTTTTCTTCTGATGACTCTTCCATGAAGGTCATATTTGTGCAGGTGTCGCTGCACACTAGAACAGTGCACCACCACTCCAGAGTCTGCTAAATCTTCCTGAGGGTCTTTTGCAGTGAAACAGGGGTTTTGATTTGCCTTTCCAGCAATCCTACGAGCAGTTCTCTCGGAAAGTTTTCTTGGTCTTCCAGACCTCAACTTGACCTCCACCGTTCCTGTTAACTGCCATTTTTAATTACATTACTAACTGAGGAAACGGCTATCTGAAAACGCTTTGCTAACTTCTTATAGCCTTCTCCGGCTTTGTGGGCATCAGTTACTTTAATTTTCAGAAGTGCTAGGCAGCTGCTTAGAGGAGCCCATGGCTGCTGATTGTTGGGTCAAGGTTTGAGGAGTCAGGGTATTTGTAAAGTTTGAAATTTGCATCATTTGGCCCTTCCTCACAATGGCTGTGAACAAGCCATAGCCCTAACAAGCTAATTAAGGTCTGAGACCTTGGTAAAATTTATCTGAGAGCTAAATCTCTTGGGGTGCCCAAACATTTGCATGGTGCTGCTTGCCTTTTTTAACTCTAAAATTGTACCAAACAAAAATAATACACTAATGTTGCTTAAAATGTTGAAAAGAATGTTTCAACTTTAACTTTTGACTTTCGGAGATTCGTTCATCTTCTATTCACTTAACTATTCCCAGTAACAGAAATTTTGACCGGGGTGGCCAAACTTTTGCATGCCACTGTACACCCTGTGCCTTTCATAATGTTATAACCCCCAGGTTGGTGCGTAGCCAAGTGGTTAAGGCGTTGGTCTACTGATCTGAAGGTCGCTAGATCTGAAGGACAGGTTATTGTCCTGTCTCGGGGAAAATGTCGTCTCTCCAGTTTCGTTACCCACTACCTACTGGCCATAGCGGCGGCCGATTTGCTGGTCGTTATCTTTAATGTAATACTGAGGCAGAAACCCATTGTTCTCAATTTGAGATTTGCATTTAGCATCCCCGCGTGCAATATTCACGCTGCCATGCTGCAGGCAGTGATGGACTGTTCCGTTTAGTTCACGGTCGCAGTCACGTTTGACCGATTTATTGCCATTTGTAGACATAAGCTGAAAGCCAGTTATTGCACAGAGAAAACCGTGACTACTGTACTGGGAACGGTGATTGTACTGAACGGTCCGAAGAATGTGTTCTGGTATTTCATGTACGAACCTTGGTACTGATTGTAAAATACTCCTTGGTTTTGTTACATGGATGCCCATGTTATGATTTCAGTGACCTGGACAATAATTGTGTTCCTTCATTATATTCTCAACCACTGTATCCTATTTGTTGTGATTTTACTGCTCAATCCTTTAACAGTCAGACACATTTGTTTGGATGGACCTGAGCATCGGCTTGTTCATGGACGGTTAATAAGATCTTAGCTTACATCCACGATGCGAAAAAAATTAATTCACGAAAAGCCTGCGAGACATTTATTTGAAAAATTTTAGTTTTTTCATTACTTCTCGTTCGGGTTTCGAGTACACAAAACCTGACACCCAATCGAGGCATTTTCAAACCCCACCCTCTCCCCCAACACCACACCCATACCTGATTCGATTGATAGGTTGATGTCGATACTTTCGGTGAATAAGCTTTTGCCTTTTGGATAAACTATTTATTCTCAAGTCAGAAAAGATCTCGAGAAAGGTAGTCTACTTCCCACTAATGTCCTTCTAGGTCGTCCTTTTTTTGGAAGCAGAGGTTAGGGCAGAGGTTCCCAAGTGGGGCACTTATCCCGTTAATTACAGCTGGTTCTTTAGGGCACATGGATTTCATTCCAATATTGTCTCTGATAGGAGTTCACAATTTCCTTCCAAGTTTTTGAAAACATTTTGCAAATTTATTAGAGCAACCACAAACGTTTCTTCTGGTTTTCATGCACATACGGATGGTCAGACAGCGAACACTAACCAACATTGGGGACACAACATTCTTTGTTGCCTTCTTTCTGGTAACTAATGCTATTGCAGTGAACATTTCAATTGGGTAGACATCGCTCATAACACCCTTCGAGGTTCTTCGTTTAGCATGACTTCTTCCTAATATCAAATTGGGTTTAAGCCTCCTCTATTTCATAGGAAAGAAGTGAATGTCCGTGTTCTGTCTGCCAAATACTTTGTCAATCGCTTCAAGCCAAGAGAAGTTTGATACTTACTTCAGCGAGACAACAATTCCATGCCGATTGGAGGAGACGACAGGGCTCTATTTTGTGTATGGTCAGCGGGTTTGCCTCGATCCAAGACGTCCCCTGTAAATTGAATTCCGGAACCTAGTTCCTCGCTTCATTGGGCCCTTTAGGATTGTTAAGATTGTTAAAATATGTGCTTTTATCAATTCTCCAATTTATCGATTACAGCTTACCATATATTTCCGAATCCATTCTACCACTCCAGACAATGTCCTTATGGATCCTTGTCTGCTGAAACTCTGACCGAGATCCCAAAACCTAACTCTCTACTCAGAGATTCTTCACAGTCTCCTCCTAAGCTTGTCCCTGCTCCCAGGATCGGAGACGGAGAATGTTTGCAGTGTCCGCAGACTGCTTCACTTCCGGCGAGTTACGGCGCAGTCCGCTATTTACTCGAAAGGAAGGGGTATAGACCGGAGGAAAGGTGTTGGGTTCCGGTCCGGGGTATTTTACATTCCGACCTCATTGCTGATTTTCATCTGTTTCTTGCCTCCGTTGCCAGGAATTCACTTTTGAAGTGGGAGTTCATTCTAAACCTGGGGTCGTTTTTAAAGGTTCTTTTCCACTCAGCATGTGGATGGCGGGTATGTATTCCGGGGATTGTTTGCCCTTTATGTCTTATTGCTTGCCTTGGGCGTAGCACTGTTTTTCTTCTTTGATTTGCAACAGTCTCATTGCTGCCATTGCGATTTTAAGCCCTTTTGTATTAATCACTTTTATTCAATTTGGGATTCTTGAGTTTCAACGGGATTTTTAATGCAGAAGAGGTGTCGGCCTTTAATGACCTTAAGAATGCTGTTCTCACTGCTCACATATTGCTCACATTCAGTCAACTATAATCTGCCCTTTCTTGTTCAGGTATACGCTTCCGACATCGGAGTAGGTTCAGTCTTCTTCAGGCGGTACTCAAGGTGGAAGGGCAGAAACATCAGCGGGATGAGGACGGAACTGTGTTGCCTTGACGGGAGTGGGGGGTGAGCGTCATACAGAGGAGGGATTGGAGTAGCACGGAGATGTCTTTGAGAGGTGGGTGAAGGGGAAATAGCAAAGATGAGGTGGGGAGAAATAGGGACACAAAGGGCGTCCCAGAGAGAGTGGTATTGAAGAGAGCATGGGGCTACTCAAATGAAGGGGGAAGATGTCAATATGATGTTCCAGACACGGGGTGGGGGCGGCGATTTGACATGCCAGAGATGTGGCGGGGTACTTGTCAGGGACAGAGTGAGGACAGGGAACAGGACGTCCCAGAGACGGTTGTGAGCAGGTGAGTTAGAAGTGGTCGTGACATTAGCAGTGTTAGAAGGTGTACCAGAGACGTGTGGAAGATGGGCGTCGTATGGGAACGTCACAGTGAGGCCTAGTAGCGGAGGCACGGAAATTCCCTTTTGTAAATATCTTGAAAACCTAAAAGTGAACATCCTTTAACGAATCCTAAAAGAGCGAAGGAGGTTGAGATATTCAATATTATTACTGATATTTGTAACTATTTCTTATTCAATCACAGTGCATTTATGCTATTTAATAGGGAGTCTAAATCATAATTTTATAGCGGTTCCAATCCAAATACGTCGTAGAATCAAGATACAATCATCACGTTTAGTTAATTGGGAAGATAGAGAATAAGTAAAGTGTAGATAATCGGTTTCCAATGCGGTGAATTTGGACCAGCCTCCATGGGCTGAAAGAGAGATTGAAGTTTTGCGCCGCTGGGACAATTTATTTGCTCTGCAAGTACACTAGTCCATCACTACATTTCTTTCTTTTTGCAGTGAATGAATTTGAAATTTGCGAAAATAAACTTGCCAGAGTCCACAATGGAAAGAAATAATTTTAAAGTGATAGCGAAGTAGATACTAACAAGTTCGGCTGGCGAAGGCAGAGGGCTGAACATTTTTTTTTTCAGAACCATCTGGGCATTGCCACATACCCGCGGAATGCGCTGCGTCTTTTAATAAAACCAGGGAGTACGTCGCTACAGCGCTTGCTTCTAGTGTGCAAGAAGGCACATTGGTGTCTATATTTACTCAGAACAGGAGCAGCATTAACAGCAATTTCTTCAAACTGTGTTTTATATCTTTATTTGAATATCAGTAATATAACAATCTTAAGGAGAGACAATAAATACCGAACACTTGGGAACACTACTTTGTGGAAGGAAAGGAAATGTTC
This sequence comes from Hemitrygon akajei, assembly GCF_048418815.1. Lineage (NCBI taxonomy): Eukaryota > Metazoa > Chordata > Chondrichthyes > Myliobatiformes > Dasyatidae > Hemitrygon > Hemitrygon akajei. The sequence goes on along the minus strand of NC_133128.1, from coordinate 122,241,026 downwards.
CTCGGTTATCTCTGCACCCTCGCTGTCAATTCAACTTTAAGCCATGTCTTCCAATATAATTTTCGATACTGTAATACATGATTTTTAAAAGTTTGCCATGCATTAACGAATGTAGCATCTATTGCATTAACTTTGACAGCTCTATCTGGTATGTTTCTCATCGTTTCAATTAGTTTTGTAAACCTCCAGCCAAATGTTTCTCCGTCGGTGCGATCTGCTTTACTCCTTTAATCAATATTTTTCCGACTCTGGAACTTCTCTGCTTTTAAAGTCTTTGGCAATGTACCTCATCAATGGCATTTAACAAATAATCTACACGGTGTTGGAAGAAAGAGCTCATTTGCTTTTATTGCCGTATCGACGTCGGGCCTGCAATCAATGTGATATTGTGGGAGTCCCTCAACTAACGGGAAAATGGAAGAAGCGTGATGGTGAATTCAGAGACTGGAGTTCCTAAAGGGGAGAAGGGGCGCGATGGATGATGAAATGTAGACTAAGCGAATGGGTAATAAAGGGAGATTATCAATAAGGGATTGTTGATGACGGGGAACCAGTAAGTCGTAAATAGCGCTGTGGTGCCACGGAATTAAGAATTATGAGAAGGTATTGGAGAATAAAGCAAATTGTTTGCTGTGTAACCAAAACTATGTAACCAGCCTTGTTTGCTATTTGCTATGTATGTATCCAATTTAGAAGGAGAATGAAATCTCTGTACTATTGAACACATCAGTGCCTTAAGAAAGTAGCTAACAGTGAAAAACCAGCCTTATATTTACTATGTATCCAACTTATTAGCCAGAATGTAATCTCTGTATTGTCTCTGTACTACTGAACACATCAATGCCTTGAGAATATAACTAACAGTGAAAGTAAGCAATGTAGAGTTAACGGTGGTAGACGGGATCGTGGAATGGTGTGATAGTATGGGGACCAGTCAAAGCCGGGAAGGGGAACACGTGTTCCAAAGAGTAGACTAGAGCAAGTATGGGCTACTGAGCAGAAATATTGGTGGCGAACAGAAAAGCTAATATGCTAGTGATAAGCGTTGCAAGCGGATAGGGTATGCTAATGTAACTGAGATGGGAGACGGGGTATGCTAATGTAACTGAGATGGGAGACGGGGTATGCTAATGTAACTGAGATAGGAGACGGGGTATGCTAATGTAACTGAGATGGGAGACGGGGTATGCTAATGTAACTGAGATGGGAGACGGGGTATGCTAATGTAACTGAGATGGGAGACGGGGTATGCTAATGTAACTGAGATGGGAGACGGGGTATGCTAATGTAACTGAGATGGGAGACGGGGTATGCTAATGTAACTGAGATAGGAGACGGGGTATGCTAATGCGACTAAGATAAGAAATTACTATAAAGAATACTGTGAACTAGGGTTCGGCGGACAATTAGTAACACGCTCATTAATTGACTCAGCTTTTGTTTGCAAATAAAGGCTTAAACTTCTCGAAGAATCTTCTGCGTCCCCTGGTTATTTCAAGGAACCACGACAAAGGCAGCAATATATGAGGAAATAGATGAAATGGAAAAGGGTTAATTACATGTGGATTTAGCATAATGGCCCGGAAAATAGGGAGTTATGTTTGTAATTCTCATTCTCTCTCTCTCTCTCTCTCTCTCTCTCTCTCTCTCTCTCTCTCTCTCTCTCTCTCTCTCTCTCTTCTCTCTCTCTCTCTCTCTCTCCTCTCTCTCTCTCTCTCTCTCCCCCCTCTCTCCCCCCCTCTCTCTCTCTCTCTCTCTCTCTCTCTCTCTCTCTCTCTCTCTCTCTCTCTCTTCTCTCTCTCTCTCTCTCCACTCTCTCTCTCTCTCTCCTGTGTCTAATTCTGTATCTATCTCTGTCACCGGTAACTCCCCCCCCCCCCAAATCTATCTCTGCCTCTTACCCTGACCCTGCCGCTGGCCCTCTCCTTGTCAGATTCCATGTCCCTGTAAATGCAAACAGGCTTTATCCAAAGATATTAGGTCGGGTACAACTGGAGGTCAGAGGATAAAGGTGAAAAGTGAAATATTTACAAGGACTCTGAGGGGGAACTTCATTATTCGGAACGTGTGGGACTGTGGAATAAGTTGCCAGCGAGGGTGAGGATTCCGGTTCTGTTGCAAACATTTCAGTGATACTTCGATAAATGGATGTGTGGCAGGGGTCTGGAGAGCTGTGGTTCAGGTACGGGTCGACAGCGCCAGTTATAATATTAGCTCGGCGCGGACTATGCGAGCTGAACGACCTGTTTCTGTGCTGTATTGCTGTACGATTCCATGACTCCAATGAATTTGCTATCCAGATGTCATGCAGACAAAAACAGTCACTGAATCTCATTATGTGACAACAATAAACCAACAAAATATTTATCTCGAATTTCAAATTTTATTCGATGCACGTTTGGAAACTTTCAACGCCAACGTATGAGCAGCGGGAATGAACAAAACTTCCCATATTTCTTCCACAGACAATAATGAAGGGTCTGAATGAAATCCGCTGGAAGTTGTGTGGATTGGTGATGCTGGATTTTGAGCCGCTGCTTCGGGCTTTCAGAGACCCATCACTACTCTCTGTGTTGACCTTTGCCGGACCTTCGTGTGAGTGTTTGGGGTTTCCTCAGCTGCGTCAGTGACCTTCTACATCTGAAAGGGCCTGGATGTTACTCTTCTACTGCAGCTTACCATGTGGGTGAATGCAGAACTTGGGGAATTGATAGAATGTAGGGAGAATTGTATTTATGTAGGAAGAGTGTGATTGGGTGGCTGCTCGTTGACAGGGAATCATGGGGCCAAGATTCCTCACGATCCGAGACATGCCCACTTCTATTACCACCATCTGGGAAGAGACATAGGCTCCTGAAAACACACACACGGTGATTAAGGAATGGCCGATCGACCGTGAATGTTAGTTCCTTATTTATTTTACACTATTTATGCATTTAGCATTTCAAAGTAATTTTAGGCTTTTGAACTGTACTAGTGTCGCATAACAAATCTCGTGTCGTATTACTCAGTGATAATAAAGCTAATCTTCATTCTGAGTTCGAATGCCATAAATGTGCGAACAGTTATCAGTGTTTTATTGATTTTATTAGTCGAGTAAAGGGATAAGTAAACTCGGTCACCAACTGCTCCCTGAACCTGGTTTGAGTCACAGCATAAATGCAGGTGTTTGTGCAGCAACTGAGAAGTTGGAGCATGAATCCTATTTCCGATACAAAGGCAGGAAGGTATAACGAATAATATCCCATATTATACATTCGACTCCATATGGAATACAAAGTAAATACCGACCATAACACAATGAAGTTACCGGAGATAAATAATAACAACACGATGGATTTCCTGCGGCTCTCGATCTGGGGATCTCTGGGGTTCTTTTCGCTTTTCTGACCCCGGAGTCTCCGGCGGGCTCGACTAGCCACGAAAATGTGTCTGACTGTTAAAGCATTGAGCAGCAAAATCACAACAAATGGGATACAGGGGTTGAGAACATAATGAAGGAACACAATTGTTGTCCAGGTTACTGAAACCATAACACGGACATCCATGTAACAAAACCAAGGAATATTTTCCAATCTGTACCGTGGTGCGTACATGAAATACCAGAATACATTCTTCAGACAGCTCAGTACAATCACCGTTCCCAGTACAGCAGTCGCCATCTTCTCACTGCAATACCTGGCTTTTAGCCTTTGGCTACAGATTGTAATAGATCGATCAAAAGTGAAGGTGACCGTGAACCAGACGGAACAGTCCGTGACTGCGTGAAGCACGGCGGCGTGAATATTGCACACGCTGAATCTCAATACAAATCGCATCCGAAAAACAATAGGAATCTGCCTCAGTATTACATCAAAGATGACAACCAGCAAATCGGCCGCAGCCATGGCCAGCAGGTAGCGGGTAACGCAATTGGAGAGACCGCATTTTCTCCGAGACAGGACAACAACCGTCAGTAGGTTAACTGTGAGGATAATAAATGCGAATACATCACTGTGTTAGTTGAACAACTTCTTGCCGACATCGTACTTGGAGTTCTATGTACAGGTTCGTATTACTGTTTTCGGAAAGACGTTGTTAACTTGAAAGCGAAAGGAATTCTTCAGGACTCCAGTCCGTCTGTCTTTTCACGAAAGGTGGGCCATAGTGGAATAAGGGGTGATCGTACAGGTGTTTATAACATAATGAAAGCCTTAGATCATCTGTATGATAGTTGTCTGTTCACAAGGTTAGGGCAGAACATAACTAGGGGGAGGTATAGGTTCAGGATGATGGGGGAAATAAAAGGGAACGGAGAGGCAACTCGTTCCTATAGAGCGCTATGACTACCTGGAATGAGCTGCCAGAGGAAGTGGTGAACGCATGTACAATCGTGTCAGTTAAGAAGTACTTGACGAGACACTTGCAGGGCGTGGTTTATGCGGAGAGATACGAGGCAAATGCAGGAACTAGCGTTTAGCTTGTAGGGCATTCTAGGACGAGTTGGACCAAGGGTTTCGTATCGGGGCTGTGTCGCTCATTGGCCAAATGACGGTAAACGTGTGTCTGAACTGATCGCACGTTCGGTCAGCTGAATTATCAGCTGGAGTACACGCAAGGGAAACAGAGCCGTTGCATTATCACGTGAAGGAAATCTCACTACTTTTCCGTGTGGCGGACTTCTCTCTTCAGAGATGCAAATGAAAATAAGTTAGTTGAACTGAACAGTGCAAACACAACGAATTCTTGAATGCAAATTTAAATTAGATAGATAGATAGACAGACAGACAGACAGAGATAGATAGATAGATAGATAGATAGATAGATAGATAGATAGATAGATAGATAGATAGATAGATAGATAGATAGATAGATAGATAGATAGATAGATAGATAGATAGATAGATAGATACTTTATTCATCCATACATAATTATGCAGGAATTCGTACAACAGTAACTGGCCAAATCAAGGGATGGTGGCAATTTTGACATGATCATCTTGGGCACTGTTAAGATCCCATATTCGGTGCTTCTCTTTACCCGTTTTTCACTTTTGCACCGCTGCACAAATCTTTCACACAAGGCTTTTGCACCTGTAAGTATGTTCGCTCAAATAATGAAAATGACCTGGAACTCAGCACATACCAAAGCTGCTGCCGAACGTACTGAGAGGCTCTGTAGTTTTCAGTCTCTTTTTTATATATCCGTTATTCTCAGTGCATTCGTTTTCTAATTTTCCGCCTTTCAATAATCAGACATAGGGGAGACAAAATAAACAAACATACAGTGTTTGAAGCCAACCAGCGAAAATCACTTTGACAATAAAGGGGAAATTCGGATTTCTGTTCATCGACCCCTCCCGTAGCAACAGGTACATATAACGATACCAGTCGCAAATCACAATACGTCAAGATACCTGTTCGCAAGCTAAAATACGGGGTACAGATTTATCTATAATTAGTATTTTGTGGCGCAAGTTAAACGACGCTCAGCCGACTTACCGGGAACTCCAAGAACAGCCAAAATAGGATAATATGCTTTCTGAATCACTCGAATGGCCGCAAGTATCTTTAACTCAAAAGGCACCTCCATTGGCAGGGCAGCCTCTAGTTCTTGTTGATCTCGTCGACGATAGTCTTTCTGACTGTGGAATGCCTCTCGTGTGGCAAAGGGGTCTTCTTTGTCTGGTGCTGATCACAGTCCCGGAGCAAGTTTCCTTAATTAATTCCCTTCAACATAGAGTGCATGTGTTGCCTAATATTCTGAAGTCACCGTGACGTGGTTGTACAGTGAACCTCAAACCCCACTGGATATATATTGACGCACAGGGGTGTAGTCAAATTATCTCCAATCATTCACAAGCCTGCACAAGACTTCATCGAGTTTCCGGCAAATTTTCCACTTCAACTGATCAACCTACTCTTACTTACCTGCAACTTAAGACAAAGCTTGAATCTTCATATCCATCTGCAAAGGAACGTTAAGGTCTCAGGAATGACTTGAGCTCTACTATCGACATTGCCTCTTTCAGAGTGCAATGCATTCTTCGAATGCTTTGTCAACAGGATACAAGCAGGCAGTGCCTGTTACTGGATAACGTTTTCCATTACTAACTAACTCCCGAGATTACTTCAGCTCAACATCCGATCGAGAACCCAACACAAGCACATCATTTCTCTCCATGCTTGTTTGGAACCGATTTAAAGCCTGGATTATGGAAAGGAACAAACTGTCAATTGAAGTCAGCTCAGAAAAAAGCAAAAGTGAACTGTCATCATTTTCAGTCTCACAGAGAGGTCAGGCATGGGCACGAAAATATATTTCTAATCACTTATTAACAATATATGTTCCATTCCAGTTATTACAATCCAGTTCAATCGCAGGATAGTCCCTTATTTCAAATGCGGGTGAGGGGGCAACATCTTGTATTCCCATCTGTCTGTCCCCAAAAGTTGATTGAAATCATTTCAGGTCTCATCTTTCCACGGGGCTCAGTGCTCTTCGGAGACATGTTCCATGTCTAGTTATGCGTTCAACGTCTAAGTATCTGCTCTGCCGCTATCACATGAATGAGAAGTGGAAAGTGAGGAAATGATTAGCATTACAGAATTGGTTATGGAATACGTTATTCCTGTTACGTGCGAGGATACCCACCTCGTCCTGAACGGTCAGCTTGTTCAACTTTCCAAACATTTCCAGTTCCATCTTCTGAGGAACTGCCACTTCATACCAAAGTCTAATCAACCACACATTTTACCAACGAAGAAACAGAGTCTACTACCTTGATTTCAGGCACAGTCATTCCTTCTCGTTCGTCAGCGACAGATATCGTGATCACCCCCTCATTCCTATTCTTCTCTTCCATTCAAATCTAGCCCGCTCCTCAGTCCCAACACCTCATGTACTTTTAGGATTTTAGCTGGGTAATTTATCTTGTTTACCTCGCCTGCGTGCTCCGAGAGCTTTTCCACCTCCATCTCGCATTTCAGTAATAGAGATTCAAATAATTCATTAATATGACCAAATCAGGCCAAAGATTCGAATCATACTGCGGTTTTGCAGACTCGTGTGCAACGCTTTGTCCAAAACATTCAGAAAATCCAAGAAAATAACATTCAGTGACTTTCTTTGTCGGTTTTTTCCCGTTATTTCCTCAAAGAATTCCAAAAAATTTGTCAGTCAAGATTCCATTTCAGGAAACCATGCTGACTCCGGCCCATTTTACCGGAAACCTCATCATTGATAATGGAGTCTATCAAGTTGCCAACAACTAAAGTCACGCATCGAGGACTGCAAGTATATGTTTCAATGTGAGAGGGGTTACGCTGAAAGGAGATTCACGCAGTAGACTGTTTTCATATCGTGCTAGATGCTTGCTGCCAGAGGAAGAGGTGAAATCGAATAAGATGGCAGCTTTTAAGTGGTCATATGGGCAACTAAACAAGCTGGACATTGGTGGAGATCATGTACAGATAGATGCGACTAGTTAAATGTGGGACCATTGGCACATTGCTGAACTCCTATATTACTCACACATGTACCGGTGCACAGTAAAGAACATGTCTACCATTGATACAGATTAATTCATTGCAACAGTGCATTGAAGTAGTACATGGCGAGAACAATAACAGTGCGCAGAAAACAGTGTTGTGTTATGGAGAGAGCGCAGTGCAGCTAGATAATATGGTGCAATGTCATAACGAGGTAGATTGTGATGTAATATTACAGTTTATCCTTATCACAAACAGAGCGCAGCCCTTATGTCAGCGGGATGTCACACTAGGACAAATGGCCTGTTCTATCTCATATTCTCTATACACCTCCGCCTCCATAAATAAGAGACCCGATATCTTTAGGATAATTCCACTGAATCGTTGTTCTACTTCTTCAATGTCGATTATCTTCCATCAGAAACAACATGCTCTGAAGTTTCCGTTTCGTATTAAGTGAACAAATATAGTAGAAGTGCGGCACCAGATAAAGTAAAGTTGCTATGGTACGTAATTCTCACTTTCCACGCACTGACTGGAACTCACACATTTATAAAGGACATTATGGAATAGCATTTGTCAACTGTTTTCAAAAAGTTTCCCGAATCAAGTTGATAGACTACGATGCTAGACCTGCTCTTTGGGAATGAGACCGGGCTGGTGACAGAAGTTTGTGTAGGGGTAAGCTTTGGATCTAGTGATAACAATTCGAGTAAATTCAAGTTATTATGAAGGACGAGAGCGGAGTTCGGGGTGAGATTCTAAATGAAAGAAAAGGCATTTTCCGCGATATCAAAAATTAACCTCATTCCTGTTGGAACAAAAGGCAATTCTGATAGATTTAGGGAACTTGGATTTTCGAGGAATATTTAAAAAGAAGGTGTATAGCAAGATTGGGCAGCAACGAGCAAATAACCAAGGCAACAAAGTCGACAAAACTTTGGAAGAGATGTGTCTCTACCTATGACACCCATTGACACTCATTGACGACATTAGTGGGTAAATTGGTGGAACGTGTTGGTAGGGATAGGATATAATAATACACAGATAGGGCCCTATGAGAGATAGTCAACATGTCTTTGCGGAAGTTGGTTTTAGAGGAGGTTACAATTGAAGCTGATGAACGAGAAGCAGTGGTTATAATTTACATGTACTTGAGCAAGACGTTGGGAAGCTGATCTAGAAGGTTCAGGCGTTTGGCATTCCGGATGAGGTAGCAAATTGTATTGGACATTAGCTTCTGGGAAGAAGCCAGAGAGCAGTACAAGGTGGTGTTGCGAGGAAGCAAGTTTGGTAAGTGAGTCAGAAGACACTGCTAGAGAATCAGCGCATCAACCATTTATTTACAGACAAACAAAAAAGTTCAATTACACACCTATGTCACCCAAAGTTACAGAGACTAAGACACTAAATATCCAGTAACTGTCACAACCAGTGGTCGGATTTAAAAGAAAAAGAATAATTTGTTTTAGTTATACGTTGATTGTACATTCTTGGTGTCATTCGTGCGTATGCACTGTTCCGTACGTTGTTTACTTTCGATGTCTAGTTTTTCTGTTAGGACTAGCTCTGTTTTTCATTAGGTTTTGCAGTTCTCTCATTTAGGATTACGAGGATCCTTATCTGGTGAATCTCCGAACGAGCTCTTCTGCGTATTGTGAAGTAGTTACACTTCTTCAAGGTTCTGTATATTTTGCCTGACTTCTTGTTATTTTTGCCAGGTAATTTCTGTAATAGATCTTTTGTTTTGTTTGAACTTTCAAGGTCTCTGTGATTCCTGCAGTTAACTCGCTGGGTAGCACCAACAGGTTGACTGAGAAAAATGGGCTGAGAAGGATCCGATGTCGGATCAGATCTGGCAAAGGATTGCGCCATGGTCAGTAGGCACGAACAGCAGCTGCAGGACAAGGCCCGACTCTCTCTGCCGTGATGGAAAATCTAGCAGCCCAGGAATGATGGGTGGGGAAGGGCGGAGTGCAGATAACACTCTAAATCTTCCTACTTCGGAGAAATTGACGCAAGTCCCGAGTCATGCCGTGGGTTGATAACCCAGTGTTCTCTGATGTTCGAACAAATGCCGCACGATTTCCTACCGGACGAAAGAAAGTATTTTTCGTTATTTCGCTCCTCTCTCTCAGTAGCCTCTCCTCCTCAGGAGTAGACTCAATTAAACGGGAGAGAAAACCCCGAATATTTCTTTATTGATCCGTACAGCTTTGCCCTAAGGAGGATGTTTAATCTCCCGATTGGTGAGCAGCAGGCTTTGGGCGAGACTGCTTGGCATAAGACAGGGGACGTGGACCGTGGCGGACTATTCAACAGAATTCGTAACTTTTGCTCTAGAGAGTGGACGATACGGCGAATTTCTTGCAGTCATATTATTCAAAGGACACAATAACAATCATGAACAGGCAGCTCGCGATTCTGTACCGGATTCTGGTGGGCTAATCAGTTTGCAGACAACCTTGCTTTTTGAGTTAGTGATTTAGATGCATATCATATTATTACTGAGTTAAGTATTGTATGTACAACATGTGTATGGGACATTGGAAAAAATGTTGAATTTCCCCATGGGGATGAATAAAGTATCTATCTATCGATCTATCTATCCGTTTGTCAGATCGGCGGCAAGAGCGGCGTCAGCAGTTTCCAAGGGTCTCTCTCATCTACCGACATTCGCCCTCCATTAACCTTATCTTTCAGAGGAGATTTGATAAGAATTTTCGCTCGGTGGTTGCTCTGTTGATTAACCTTAACAAGAACAGTTTGGGTCGCTTCTGTCGGACTCCATTAAGCCTACTCCATTTCACTGGCACAATCTGGCAACGAACAGGTGAAAACTGAGGATTCAAATAAGCTGAGCAATAAACAGAGAGGCAGATGATAGGTGGTGCACAGGTGGCGGCAATACAGGTAATAATGGGAAACAGATGAGAGACGGATCGCTCAGTAGTAAAGGGACCCGAGTGGAGCAGCAACGGGGGCAGGAGCACATGGCAATACAAAAGCACTGACTTTCAGATAGGGGAAAACATACAAAAAGACAGAGCTCAACTGGAGGTACGGACAAAGACATTTGATAAGGCACCCCATGCAAAGTTTATTGAGGAAGTAAGGAGGCATGGGATCCAAGGGGACATTGCTTTGTGGATAGAGATCTGGCTTGCCCACAGAAGGCAAAGAGTGGTTGTAGAGGGGTCATATTCTGCATGGAGGTCAGTGACCAGTGATCTGTTCTGGGACCCTTACTCTTTGTGATTGTTATAAATGACCTGGATGAGGAAGTGGAGGGATGGGGTAGTAAATTTGCTGATGACACAAAAGGTTGGAGGTGTTATGGATAGTGTGGAAGGCTGTCAGAGCTTACAGAGGGACATTGATAAGATGCAGGACTGGGCTGAGAAGTGGCAGATGGAGTTCAACCCAGATAAGTGTGAAGTGTTTCATTTTGCTAGGTCTGATAGAATGGTAGAATAAAATATTAATGGTAAGACTCTTGGCAGTGTGGAGCATCAGAGGGGACGTGGGGTCCGTCTCCATAGGACACTCAAAGCAGCTGCGCAGGTTGACTCTATGGTTAAGAAGGCGTACGGTGTACTGGCCTTCATCAATCCTGGAATATAATTTAGGAGCCAAGGGGTAGTGTTGCAGCTATATAGGACGCTGGTCACACCCCACTTGGAGTACTGTGCTCAGTTCTGGTCGTCACACTAGAGGAAAGATATGGAAGCCACAGAAACGGTGCAGAGGAGATTTCCAAGGAAGTTGCCTGGATTGGTAATCATGCCTTATGAAAATAGGTTGAATGAACTCGGCCTTTTATCCATGGAACGAGGGAAGATGAGAGGTGACCTGATAGAGATGTATAAGACGATGAGAGGCATTGATTTTGTGGATAGTCAGAAGCTTTTTGCCGGGGCTGAAATGGTTGCCACAAGAGGACACAGGTTTAAGGTGCTGGAACGTAGGTACAGAGGAGATGTCAGGGGTAAGTTTTTTTATTCAAAGAGTGGTGAGTGCGTGGAATGGGCTGCCGGCAACGGTGGCGGAAGTGGATCCGATAGGATGTTTTAAGAAACTTCTGGATATTACATGGAGCTTAGAAAAATAGAGAGCTATAGATAAGGCTAGTAATTTCTAAGGTAGGGACATGTTCGACACAACTTTGTGAGCCGCAACGCCTGTATTCTGCTGTAGGTTTTCTATGTCTCTATGTTTCTAATCATCTTAAACGCCTCAAAATCTCAATCTAGTTTCTGAGACGTTAAATGCACCCCCAAATGCATGTTGACGATCCCCTAATATATCGGCGTTCTTCCGGATGCAATTGGAGCTCTCCAATACCGTAATCATCTCCCATAATATTCCTGCAGCTTCTGTCGGGCACCTTGATTTCCCCAATTATCACCGATGCTGCTTTTTTATACAGAATGAAAGACTGACCGTTCTGCTGCGCTCTGGGGCGTCAATACTGTTCTGTTACTTAGAGTTAGTTCTTTTCTCTCTCTCTCAGTTCCGATTGACAAAACAAGCTCGGCAAGAATCGCAAATTTTCATATTCTGTTTTGATTCTCTATTTGTATGTCAGTAATACCACTACTTGGAAGAGAAACTGTAAATACCGAAAACTGTGCAACGCTACTTCCCCTCCTCCTTTGTGGAGGGATAGCTCTTCGGCTGTCTCTGTATCATCATTGTCAATATGACTTTCAGGCCATGTTCTTCAATATTTCGAGGTTAAACGTGCTACAATATATGATTTACAATGTTTTACCAGATGTTCACGGGAAGACCTGTGCCGGTTCAATCTGGTCATATTGCAGTGAATTTTGGAAATCTTCTCCCAATCGGTTCACAGCTTGTGCCAACTCTTTTAATTCTTCAGATGGATCTCTTTGCCATACCGACGTAGGGCAGCAATTTACGGGAAATTGCGAGAGGCCCTCCACCAATGGAGGAATAGAAGGTCCCGATGAAACGGAAATTGGGGGTCCAAGAATCATGGAGAAGGGGAGAGTAGACTAACCAAATGGGTAATAAAGGGAGATGACTAAAAAGGGACTGTTTATAGTACAGATCCACTGAATGTGCACGGACATGGCGGTGGAACGTACTCAAGTGCTGAACCCGGGCGCAGAGGCCGAGTCCAGAGGCGTTACGGTCGCAGCGAGCGTGGAATTAATGTCAAGGGAGACTTTGCCCGGAGTCTTGGCTTAGTAGAGATTTCAGGAACGATGCTAGACTTAGAACTGATAGTCCTAAGAACCATAGAACGAAGTTACTCACACCGGAGTCGACCAACGAACTGGCAGCTCCTTGTTGTCGTCACGAGGTTTTTATACTGCATTTGCAGATGGAAAGCACATGTTTGTAGTTAGTGGGACCTGAGAATGATTGGAACTAAACGAGGTGATTGAGGCCCAATTCCTGCGGAAAACAGCCAGGTGGGCGATTGCCAGAAGGGACCATGACAGTACTCCTCCCTCAACGGGATCCTCCAGGCGATCCACCAGGCCTGTCTAGATGGTCCTGATGAAAATCCTGGATGAGGGAAGGGTCTAGGATGAAGGAGCGTTGGACCAGGAACGCTCTTCTGGACCGTACCCTTCCCAGTCCACCAGGTATTGGAAACCCCTGCCCCGACGGCGCACATCTAGTAGTCGTCTGACGGTGTATGCCGGATGGTTGTTGATGATATGGGCAGGTGGGGGAGTCTCGGCTGTGGGGGACACAAGGGGCTGACGGAATCTGGCTTTAATTGAGACACATGAAAAGTTGGGTGGATGCACATGGACCCTGGCAGCTTTAGGCGGACCGCTGTGGGATTAATATCCCTTTCAACCTCGAATGGTCCAGGAAGCCAGGGGCGAGTTTCCTATGTTCGTTTTTCATCGGGATGTCCTTGGAGGAACGCCACACCATCTGCCCAGATTGGTTTTTCCGGCGCCGAAGTCCGGTGTCGGTCGGCTGTCTTTTTATTTCGATTTGTTGATCTGAGTAGGACCGAACGTGTTTCCTCCCAAATCTTAAGGCACCGATCTATATGGTCCCGAAACGACGGTACCGCAATCCCCTCTTCTTGCGCGGGGAACAACAGGGGTTGGTACCCAAGGGAGCACTCGAACGGATACCTCCCAATGGCAGAGCTCACCAGAGAGTTGTGGGCGTACTCAGCCCACGGGAGGTAATCGTTCCAGATCGACGGGTTGTTTGCCGGTACACAACATAGCTTTGCCTCCAGGTTTTGGTTGACCCGTTCCGCCTGCCCGTTCGTCTGGGGGTGGAAGCCAGATGTGAGGCTGACCGATGCACCTATGGCTTGACAGAAGGCCATTCCTTGCAGGCCTTCCATACCTGCCAGACCAACTAGAGACCTCGATCGGAGACAATGTCCGTGGGGATTCCGTGGAGGCGGAAGACGTGGCGGACGAGAAGATCTGCGGTTTCTTGAGGGGAAGGGAGTTTTGGGAGGGCCACAATGTGCACCGCCTTGGAGAATCGGTCTATCACGGTTAGGACAGTGGTGTTTCCGCGGAAGTGAGTAAACCGGTGACGAAGTCTAGGGCGATGTGTGACAAGGGACGACCAGGGACAGGTAGAGGACGAATTGAACCCGCAGGTGGTCGATGAGAGACCTTTCACCAGGTTCAGATGGAACAATCCAAGACATAAGAACGGGTGTCCTCCTCCACAGACGGCCACCAAAAGTGCTTCCTCAGGAGAGCCAGGGTCCGATCACTCCCGTGGTGGCAGGCGAACCGGGATGTGTGACCCCATTGGAGAACCTGAGACCTGACGGAGACGGGCACGTACAGGCGATCGCTGGGTCCATTGCCAGAGTCGGGGTCGTCCCGCTGGGCTTCCTTTACTTTAGACTCCATCTCCCAAGTGAGTGCGGCCACCACGCAGGATGGTGGGAGGATCGTCTCGGGACTGGAGGTGTCATCCTCGGAGTCATCCTGGCGGGATAGCGCGTCCGGCTTCCCGTTCTTGGATCTTGGGACGGAACGTGAGTGTAAACTTGAACCGTCCAAAAACCAATGCCCACCAGCCCTGGCGGGAGTTCAATCGTTTGGCCGTCTGAATATACCCCAGGTTCTTATGATCAGCCCACATCATAAACGGGTGTTCTGCCCCCTCCAACCAGTTCCTCCTTTCTTCCAGTGCTAATTTGCCGATTCCCCACGTCGTAATTCCGCTCGGCGGGGACAGTCGGCGAGAGCAGAAGGCGCGGGGGTGAAGTTTTTCGTCCGAACTGGCCCGTTGGATAGGACCGCTCCTACCCCGCAGTCAGAGGCGTCCACATCAACGATGAATTGATGGGATGGGTCCGGATGGACCAGGATGGGAGCAGTGGTGAAAACGCCTCTTCAGGTCGGTGAATGCTGAGTCCGCTTCGGAGTCCCAGCAAAACAGTGTGGTAGGCGAGGTAAGCCGGGTACGGGGGGGCCGCCACTCGACTGTAGTCTCTGGTGAATCTTCGGTAGGAGTTTGCAAACCCCAGGAATCGTTGGAGTTGTTTGCGTGTCGTGGGTCTGGGCCATTCCTCCACTGCCCGGATCTTCTCAGGGTCTGCTTTTTCCTGCCCGTTTTCAATGATATAGCCTAGGAAGCTGACCAAAGGGACGTGAAACTCGCATTTTTCTGCTTTTGTAAATAACTGGTTTTTCCACAGTCTCTGGAGGACTTGCCGGACGATGGTGTACGCGTTTTTGTGGTGCTAGAAAATATCAGGATATCGTCAAGGTAAACAAATACGAACCGATTGATAAAGCCCCTAAGTACGTCATTGATCAGGGTTTGGGAAAACGGCGGGTGCATTGGTGAGGCCAACGGCATGACCAAATACTCAAAGTGGCCCAAAGGTGTATTGAAGGCCGTCTTCCATTCGTCCCCCTCCCTCATCCTGACTAAATAGTAGGCGTTGCGAAGGTCCAGCTTTGAGAAGATGGTGGCTCCATGCAGTGGTTCAAATGCCGAACTAATGAGGGGCAGAGGGTACTTGTTCTTCACTGTTCTATTATTTAGGCCTCGATAGTCGATACAAGGGCGGAGCGTCCCGTCCTTCTTTTCTACAAAAAAGAAAGCGGCGCCTATCGGAGAGGATGAAGGCCTAATAATGCCCGCCGCGAGAGACTCGCTAATGTATTTCCCCATGGCCTCTCTCTCCGGTCGGGATAGGTTAAAAAGGCGACTGGTGGGTAGCGGGACCCAGGGAGAAGGTCGATGGCACAATCATATGGGCGGTACAGAGGCAGGGAAAGGGCCCGTTGTTTACTGAACACCTGTCCCAGTCAGGGTACTTTGTGGGGACGCGGAACAAGTCGAGGGATTCCAAAACAGGCGGGGTCGCAGTCGCTTCTCTGGGAGATGGGGCCGACCGCAGGCAGTTGGCTTGCCAAGACGGGATCCGTTCGGCTATCCTCCCAGTAGACCAGTCGATATGGGGATTGTTTTGGGTCAGCCATGGATACACTAGAATTACCGGGGCTTGCGTTGAATGAATGAGACTGAATCGTACCTCCTCCCGATGGTTGCCGAATAGGATCAAGGTCAAGGGTGGCGTACAGTGGGCCACCCGAACCAGCAGTTTTCCGTCCAGGGCCCGGGCCTCCAGAGGGTTGGTTAGCGGCTCGCGAGGTATTCGGGCCTGGTGGCTACCTCTTCGTCCAGCAGATTGCCCTCAGCACGGGAATCCACGAAGCGGATAGGGACAGGGACTGCTGTTGGTAATCCACGGTTGCCGGGATCTGCATCCGAGTCTGAGGGGCTGAATGGAGTATCATTCGGCTCACCAGAGCTCTCTCATTGGCGAGCCCTCCCCTTTTGGCCGTTGAGGGCAGGTATCCCGGACACGTCCTGGCTGGCTACAATAGTAGCAATGCCCAGCTCTTCACCTCCGAATTCGTTCGGCCGGGGACAGACGGTTCCGGCCCAACTGCATCGGTTCCTCCCCCAGGGGGTGGAGACATTCATAGCAGGAGTCACACGGGCAGCGGCTGGGGACGGGGGGCTGGCTGAGACTGGTAAGGTGAACTGTGGGCTTCCCCGAGGAGCGGGGCGACTGGTTCTCTCTCTCTGACACTCCTGAGGTCGATAATCTAATCGAATGGCTAGCGAGGTCAGAGAGTCCAGACAATCCGTGTCGTCCCTCGCGACCAACTCATCCTCTATCTCGTCCGAGGGGCCCTGTCGAAACGCCTCCCGTAGGGCCTCGTCATTCCACCCGCAGTCTGCGGCTAATGTCTGGAACTCAATGGAATATCTGGCCACACTTCGCGAAGCCCTGACGAAGAGTAAGCAACCGTTTCTCGGCGTCCTTACCGCGAATGGATTGTTCGAAGACTTTCCTCATTTCAGCGACAAAGGAGGGGAAGGAGGAACAAACCTCTGGTCGGTTATCCCATATAGCGGTTGCCCTGGCCAAGGCCTCCCCTCGTAGCAGCCCCATGATGTAAGCAATCTTTGATTTATCGAAGTTAGGTACGTGGCTGCAGCTCAAAGACTAGGGATCATTGTAACAGGAAGGCCCCGCACCTCCCTAGGTCCCCGGCGTAGGGTTCAGCCTCGTGTTCATACGGCTCTCGAGGGGATGGTGTTGCTCATTCCGGAGGGGGGGGGAAGCCATCCTGAGCGGTGTGTTTGGGGAGCCAGGGTTCTTGGAGGGGACGGAAAAACAGAAGAGGAGACCCGGTCCACTTGTTCACTGAGCTTCTGCACATTCGTGGTTAGTGTCCGAAGGTTTTCCATGATCTCCCGAAGTAGTTGGTCGTGGGCGCCCAATAGGTAGCTCAGGCTTGTCAGGGCCTGTTGTACGGGATCCATGTCCGCTGGGTTCATCGTGGCCAGTTCGTTCTGTTGCACGGAAGTGGCGGTGGAACGAACCCAAGCGCTGAGCACGCGCGCGGAGACCGAGTCGGGAGGCGTTACGGTCGCAGCGAGTGTGGAATTGGTGCTAAGGTAGTCTTTACCCGGAGTCTTGGTCTTAGTAGAGAATTCAGGAACGATGCTAGACTTAGCAATGATAGTCCTAAGAACCATGGAACGAAGTTATTCACACCGAACCCGACCAACGAACTGGCAGCTACTTGTGGTCACGGGGATTTTATACTGCATTTGCTGATGGAAAGCAGATGTTTATAGTTAACGGAATCTGAGAATGATTGGAACTAAACGAGGTGATTGAGGCCCAATTACTGAGGAAAATACCCAGGTGGGCAATTGCCAGAGGGACCATGACACTGAGAGGTAAATTGCGCTAAGGCACCTCGACATTAGCAATTATTGGGAAGCAACAGTAAATAGCGAATTATTGGAGAGTGATAAACAGAATGGTTAATTATTTGGGGATTTTGCGGAGAGTGCCGGAACATATGGAATTATAGGCTAATATTACTTTTTTCTCTCTCTCTCTCTCTCTCTCTCTCCTCTCTCTCTCTCTCTCTCTCTCTCTCTCTCTCTCATCTCTCTCTCTCTCTCTCTCTCTCTCTCTCTCTCTCTCTCTCTCTCCCTCTCTCCCTCTCTCCCTCTCTCCCTCTCCCTCTCCCGATTTGATTCGGAGTCTTTCTCCATCTCTGTCTCTGCCTGTGTCTCTGTCCCTGTCCCTGTCCGTGTGCCTGCCCCTATCCCTGTCCTTGTCACAGTCGTTGTCTCTCTAAAGGCAAGCAGGCTTTTTCGGTGAGGGTAGGACTGGAGGTTACGGTGTAAAGGTGAAAATGAAATCTTTAGAGTGACTCTTAGGGGAAACGTCTTTACTCGCAAAGTGTGATTAGGCTGCCATCGAGAATTCAGGATGCGAGTTCGATTGCTACATTTAAGAGATACTTCGATTAAAAATAGGGAAGGCAGGGCTATGCAATAATGCAGGTGTAGATCGATGGGACTAGGTATAATAACATTTCAGCAAAGTCTCTGTGAACTGAAGGACCTGTTTTTGTGCTGTAGTTCTTTACGATTCTGTGATCCAATGTGGTTTCTCTCCAGGTGTCATGCAAGCAAAAGAAATTCACGGAATCTCGTTACGTGAGAACAAACCGATTTATCTCGAATTGTGAATTGTATTCAATCCACCTTTGGTAACTTTCAAAGCAGGAATAGTGTGAATATATGGCTGATAGTCAGCACGAACTCAGGGGTCAAGGGGCCTACTTAGGGCAAACTTAGTAGCTCAAGAAGGTGGCATTCATCACGAAGGTGCCTCGCCATCCGCGACAGACGCACTTCATTTACTACCATCCGAGAGGAGCTACAAGTGCCTGAAGACCCACACAAAGTGATTCAGGAATGAACATGGACCAGTGAACACTAGTTCCTTATTCATTTTACAATATTATTATTTTTTTCCCATTTGAGTCTAATGTTATGGTCTTGCACTGTATTGATGTCGCATAACGAATCTCGTGCCATATTACTCAGTGATAATAAAGCTGATCTTAATTCTGAGTTCTGATGCTGTAAATGCGCTAACAGTTATCAGTGTTTTATCGATTTTATCAGTCGAGTAAAGGGATAAGTAAACACGGTCGTCAACTGCTGCCTGAACCTGGTTTGAGTTACAGCATAAATGCAGGTGTTTGTGCAACAACTGAGAAGTTGGAGCATGAATCCTATTTCCGATACAAAAGTAGGAAGATGCATCGAATAATATCCCAATTTTAGCATTCGACTCCATATTGAATACAAAGTAAATACCGCCCATAACACAATGAAGTTACCGGAGATGAATATTAACAATACGATGGATTTCCTGCGGCTCTCGATTTCGGGATCTCTGGGTTTATTTCGCTTTTCTGACCCCGGAGTCTCCTGCGGGCTCGACTGGCCACGAAAATGTATCTGACTGTTAAAGCATTGAGCAGCAAAATCACAATAAACGGGATACAGGGGTTGAGAATATAATGAAGGAACTCAATTATTGTCCAGATTACTGAGATCATAACACGGACATCCATGTAACAAAACCAAGGAGTATTTGCCAATCTGTACCAAGGTGCGTACATGAAATACCAGAACACATTCTTCAGACCGCTCAGTACAATCACCGTTCCCAGTACAGTACTCGCGGTTTTCTCTGTGCAATACCTGGCTTTCAGCCTTTGGCTACAAATGGCAATAAATCGGTCAATGGTGAAGGTGACCGTGAACCAGACGGAGCAGTCCGTGACTGCGTGGAGAAAGACGGCGTGAATATTGCAGACGGTGAATCTAAATACAAATCGCATTCGAAGAACAATGGGAATCTGCCTCAGTATTACATCAAAGATAACGACCAGCAGATCGGCCGCCGCCATGGCCAGCAGGTAGCGGGTAACGCAACTGGAAAGACCGCATTTTCCCCGAGACAGGATAACCACCGTCAGCAGGTTAACTGTGAGGAGAACAAATGGTATATATTACCATGTTAGTTGAACAACTTCTTGCCGGGACCGCATTCGGAGCTCTCTGTACAATGTTCGTCATACTGTGTTTGGACAGACAAGTTAACTGAGAGCGATGGGATTTTGCTGGACTCCAGTCAATCTGTCTTTTCAGGAGAGGTGGGCCATAGCGGAATGAGGTATGTCCTCAAGGGGGTTTATAGCATCATGAAAGGCATAGATCGCTGACTGCTCACCAGGGTAGGGCAGACCGTTGCAATGGGGGGGGGGGGGGATCATAGGTACATGGTGAGAGGGAACCGCAGGTATAATGATATTATTTAATAAGCATTTGGATACGCGCATGCAAGGCGTAGCTTATGGGGGGAGATATGAACAAGACAATGCGAATAGCTTGCTGGGCACTCCAGGACGTGTTGGGTCATAGGTCTTGAACGGGGCTGTGCCGCTCAGTGATTAAATGACAGGAAATGTGCGTTCTGAAATTGTCACACATTCAGTCAATTCAATTAACAGCAAGAGTACACGCAGAAGGAACGGAGCCGTTGCATTATCGCGGGAAGGAAATCTCACTCTCTCTTTCTCTCGGACTGTAGTCTTCACAGGAGCAACTGGAAGCAAATCAGCTGAACAAAACTGTGCACTTATCGATTATTGGATGTAAATTGTAATTATACAGTAATTCATACAACATTAACTGGTGCAATCAAAAACATAATGTTGGACATTGTTTATTGCCCACATTCGGTCCATTCCCCCCACCCTCCTTTTTCTACTTTTCCACGGCTGCACAATTCTCTAACACAAGTCTTTTGCACCTGTAAACACTGTCCCTCGCACAAAGAAACAGATCTGGAACTTCCGACTCATCAAAGCTGCGATCTAACGTGCTGAGTGGCTCAGGTCTTTTCAGTCTGTTTTATATATCTACTATCTCAGTGTGTTAGTCTTTATTCCTTTTCCGTCTTAACTTCAGGTTCAATAATTGGACTTCTGGGAGGCAAAATAAACAAACGTACAGAACTTCATGCTAACCAGTGAAAATCACATTGTGAATGGTGAAGTGCGGATTTTTGTTCACTGTGCCCTCCCGTAGCAACGGGTATATATTACGATAGCAGTAACAAATCACAATGAGTCAGCACGCCCATGCAGGAGTTAAAACTGGATGCAGATTTAGCTATAATTAATTTTTCATGGTGCAAATAAAACGACAGCTCTACCGACTTACCGGGAACTCCAAGAACAGCCAAAGTAGGATAATATACCTTCTGAATCATACGAATGGCTGCAAATACCTTCCGCTCGGAAATCATCTCTATGTAAAAGGGCAATTCCTAATTCTTCTTGTCGTCGTTGACAATGGTCTACCTGAAAGTAGGATGGCGTTTCAACAAGAACTCAGTTTAAATAGCAAAAAAAAAATGGAATCGCTCCCGTGGGGCAGAACGGTCTTATTTGTCTGGTGTTGATCACAGTTCTCGAGCAAGGTTCTTTAATCAATTCCCTTTAATATATTGTGTATGTGTTGCATAATATTCTGATGTCATCGTGACGAGGTCGAATGGTGAAATTCACACAGCATTGAAAAGATGCTGATGCACCACGGAGACACAATTTATCTCCAATCATTCGCATGCTCACACAAGACTCTAATTTTGTCAACCCACTTCTGTTCCACGTTCAATAGCGCAGTGGAACAACCCTCTTAATGTCCTTATATTTCTGTAATCAGACACCATTTACAAAGGGACCTCGAAGATCTATAAAGACCTATATAGGTATAATTTCTTCCCTTTAGTTGAATATACTCAACAGGCGCTTTCTAAATGGTCACCTATGTCGATGTCATTGATAGGTCGAATAAATGCTATAAAAATGGTTATTCTACCGAAATTTTTATATATATTTCAAGCAGTTCCCTCTTTATCAAAAAACATTTTTTGATAAAATAGATTCTTTGATTTTATCTTATGTTTGGAATAATAAAAGCTCCAGAGTGAATAAACTTTTATTGCAAAAATCAAACAAGATGGAGGACTGGCTTTACCAAACTTTAGATTTTATATTGGGCAATTAATATCCGTTATATTACTTTTTGGATTTATGATATAGACGACCAAGATCGCCCTTCATGGTTACAGTTGGAGGAAAATTTAGAAATGGGGTTTTCGTTAGCTTCTTTATTAGGAGCTCCTCTTCCGTTTTCGCTCTCCAGAATAGGTAGACAAGCTCTTAACCCTACTGTTAAACATACTTTAAAAATTTGGTTTCAATTTCGTAGATTTTGGAAATAAATGATTTTTTACTTTCCAGTAATATTTATTCTAATTTCTTTTTTAAACCATCAACTTTGGATAAGGCTTTTTTAACATGGAAAATTAAGGGAATAAAAACTTTTTTAGATTTGTTTTTACAAGACTGTTTAATGTCTTCTTCACAATTAATGGATAAATATGAAATCTCTAATACACATTTTTTCAGGTATTTACAGGTTAGGAATTTCTTACGTGAGATTTTACCGAATTACCCCTTGGCCTGCTCTTCAAATTTGGCTTATGATATTTTTCAGTTTAGACCTTTTCAAAGCTCTGCTTCCGCCCAACATGTCATAGCTTTTTCAACTTTACTGGCTAGGAGAGCTATTTTGCTACATTAGAAAGAATCTAACCCGCCTAATGTTTTCTATTGGCTCTCCTCCATTATGTCATGTCTATGCTTGGAGAAAATTAGAAGCCGGACATTTGATACATCCTTTAATTTTGAACAAGTCTGGCAACCCTTTATACAGTATTTTCACATGATTTAAATTATTTTTATTTATATATTTTTCTTTATTCTCTTTGGGGAAAATCTTTATCCATGAAGGATAGGAGATGACTGGAAGGATGTGTTTTTTTTCTCTTTTTTTTCTAATTTTATCCTCAATTGGACTGCCCAATCTTTCTTTTTCTTTCCTTTTTTCCCTTTCTTTTTTTTTTGTTTTTTTTTTGTTTCAGTTTAGTTAGTGGGTTTTTTCCTTATCAATAAAATTTACAACTTCTTTTATGATTGTTATGAGGAGTCGTAGTTTGTTTTCACCATTGTATACATAACAGCATAATATTTTACTTATTTGATTTGATATATACTTTTTGCTTTTACTATTGCTGTTTATATGACTTTTATTTTATCTACTTGTTAAACTCCTCTTCCGATTTGTATATTATTTATTTGGAAATCAAAAAAAGATTGAAAATGAACTCTCCTGCCGACCG
This sequence comes from Hemitrygon akajei, assembly GCF_048418815.1. Lineage (NCBI taxonomy): Eukaryota > Metazoa > Chordata > Chondrichthyes > Myliobatiformes > Dasyatidae > Hemitrygon > Hemitrygon akajei. The sequence continues at coordinate 122,217,922 of NC_133128.1, read as the reverse complement.
TCTCAAGCTCCACTTCACTCTCTGCCGCATTCATCCAACCTTCCATGAGACCCACATCAAGCCTTTCATGAGCCACCCTCTGTGTCCTGTCCCCAAATTCTTCCTTCCCGCAAGGCTCATCGATGGGTCAGAGGCCTTCAGGGTGCGTCGACTGCTGGACGTTTGTCGCCGGAGCCGTGGCCATCAGTAGCTTGTGGACTGGGAGGGCTACGGTCCTGATTAGAGGTGCTGGATTCTCGCCCGTAACATCCTCAACACTTCTGTAATCAGGGACTTCCATCCCCAGCACCCATTACTACCTGCCGTGGTGCCAGGAAGCGTCCGTGGGGTTGGGTGGGGCGAGATGAGAGGTGGTGATGGTACTGTCAGTACATCCAGTTGAACTCCGTCTTTTTGTGTGTTTTCCTCCTAGCTGTCAGTCTGTGGTTTTGTATTCCAATGTCTTCCTGCCCCACTCCTGCTCTACTCCGACCCCTGTATTACTGAGTACTCCGTCACTCATTTGTTTCTCATTATGACCTGTATTGCTGCTGACTGTGTCTGATTGTGCACCACTTATCATCTGCCTCTCTATTTATTGCTCAGTGTATTTCAGTCCTGTGTTTTTACCTGTTTGTTGCCAGATTGTGTCAGTGAATTTTTCTGAGCCTTTCCAGCGTTCGTACCTACACTCTGTCCGTCTGAATATCGACTCTGCCTGTTCCCCGATTCTGGTTTTTGGTTTTCTCTGGATGTTTTGATCTCTGCCTGAACTTTGACGCTGACTTTGTTTGCACATCGGGATTTGTTACACAATTAATATCACTGAGTGCACATTACTGGGCCTGCAATTGGATCCGTGCGCCAGCACCCAGACAGTCTTGCTGAAATCCATATACACTACATATATACACTACATCTACGGCTCTACTTCATCAATGTAGTTTAGTCACATCCTTAGAAAATTCAATCTGGCTCGTAAGGCACGACCTGCCTTTGACAAAGCCATGCTGACTCTTCCTAATGATATTATGCCTCTCCAAATGTCCATAAATGTTGCCCGCTCAGGATCTTCTCCATCAACTTACCAACCACTGAAGTAAGACTCTCTGGTCTGTAACTTCCTGGGCTATCTCTACTCCATTTCTTGAATAAGGGAACAACATCCGCAACCCTCTAATCCTCTGGAACCTATCCCGTCCTCATTGCTGATGCAAAGATCATCGTCAGAGGCTCAGCAATCTCCTCTTTCGCTTCCCACAGTAGCCTGGGGTACTTCCCGTCAAGTCCCGGTGACTTATCCAACTTGATGCTTTCCAAAAGCTCTAGCACATCATTTTCCTGAATATCCACATGCTCAGTCTTTTCAGTCTGCTGCAAGTCAACGCTACAATCACCAAGATCCTCTTCCATAGTGAAAACTGAAGCAAAGTATCAATATGTACCCTCAGCTAACTCCTCCGATTCCATACACACTTTTCCACTGTCACACTTGATTGTCCTATTCTCTCACGTCTTATCTTCTTGCTCTTCACATACTTGTAGAATGCCTTGGGGCTTTCCTTAATCCTGTCCGCCAAGGCCTACTCACGGGCACCTTCTGGCTCTCCGAATTTCATTCTTAAACTCATACCTGCTAGCCTTTTAATCTTCTAGATCTCTATAATTAGCTAGTGTTTTGAACCTTTTTATAAGCTCTTCTTTTCTTCTTGACTAGATTTCAAAAGCCTTTATCCTACCATCCCTCCCCTGTCTCATTGGAACATACCTACGCAGAACCCCATGCAAATATCCCCTGAATATTTGCCACATTTCTTCCGTACGTTTCCTGGAGAACACCTGTTTGCAATTTATGCTTCCATGTTCCTGCCTGATAGCCTCATATTTCCCTTTACTCCAATTAAACGTTTCCCTAACTTGTCTGTTCCTATCCCTCTCGAAGGTTATGGTAAAGGAGATAGAATTGTGATTCACTATCTCCCAAAATGCTCTACCACTGAGAGACCTGACTCCTGACCAGGTTCATTTCCGAGTACCAGATCAAGTACAGCTTCTCCTCTTGCAGGACTTACCTACATATTGATTCAGGAATCCTTCCTGAACACCGCTAATAAATCCACCCCATCTGAACCCCTCACTCTAGGGAGATGTCAATGAAAATTTTGGAAATTAAAATCTCCCACAACCACCTCCCTGTTATTGTTACTCCTTTCCAGAATCTGTCCTCCCTATCTGCTCCTCAATGTCCCTGTTACTATTGGGTGGTCTGTGAAAACACGCAGTAGAGTTATTGACCCCTTTCTGTTCATAACCTCCACCCACAGAGACAACTCCTCCATGACTTCCTCCTTTTCTACAGCCGTGACACTATCTGTAAAGAACAGTGCCACGTCCGCACTTCTTTTGCCTTCATCTCTGTACTTTCTGAAACATCTAGGGACTGGTATTTGAAGTAGCCATTCCTGTCCTGCACCATCCAATAGTCATGTTTAAGTCCCTTTCACCAAAGTGCGAGACCGAGGTGGAAAAGCTATCGGAGCACACACACATACGGGACTGTGCCTTAACTTCAAATAAGATAAAGTGCCCAACGAGAAATCTAAAAGGACATGGGAATTATGGGAGGGGGACTAGGTAGGGGAGAGAGGAACAGGAGTGACGAAGTGAAGAGATATATGTCGCTGATGAACGAGAAGGACACACTGTACATGAAATTAAGGCAGTAGATTCTGTTTACGTTGTTGGTATCATATGAGGCTGATTGGTCTTTTGGTATGAAGAAACAGTTCTTCAGAAGGAACTACGTGATGGAGGCGAAATCTATAGTGTTTTAAGGAGACGCTTAGATGGAGACATGGAGCTTCAGAAAATAGAGGGCTTTGCATAAGCCTAGGTAGTTCTAAGGTAAGGACATGTTCGACACAGCTATTGTGCTGTAGGTTTCTATGTTTCTACGTTTCTATTCGTGGGACGGTTGAATAAGTTTGACCGTGGTGTATTCGATTTTTGACATATGCAATCTAATTGGGCTAAAGATTCAGTCAGACCCATATGGTCTCATTTTTTTTTTATCCTTCTAGGACGAGGTGGATATCCTTGCATGCATCTTTGGGCAGAAATGTTTGCCGCAAGAGGACACAGGTTTTACACTGCCGGGGAATATTTACGGAGGGTATGTCAGGGGATGAGAGGTAAACGGATAGAGGTGTATACGATGAGGAGAGGTATTGACCGTGTGGATAATTAGAGGCTTTTTCCCAGGCCTGAAATGGTTGCCACAAGAGGACACAGCTTTATGCTGCCGGGGAGTAGGTACAGAGGATATGTCAGGGGTATGTTTTTACTCAGAGAGTGGTGAGTGCGTGGAATGGACTGCCGGCAACGGTGGTGGAGGTGGATACGATAGGGTCTTTTAAGAGACTTTTCTATAGGTACATGGACCTTAGAAAAATAGAGGGCTATGGGTAAGCATAATAATTTCTACGGTAGGGATATGTTCGGCAAAACTTTGTGGTCCGAAGTGCCTGCATTGTGCTTTAGGTTTTTGATGTTTCTATGTTTCTATTTCCTCACCTTCCCCTTCCTTGGTCATGTGGCCGTGTCAGATTAGATACTTACATGTTGATCAAAACTGGGATTTGATCTTCCACACCAGGCATGTCCTTACATTACAATCAGTGCAATTCAGCCTAGAATTAATTGCTTTTGTCATTACAGCATCTCTGCTCTCCCTCCTGCAGTGACTGTGTCCCCTTCCGCGTTTTGATTGATAGTGCACCAAGAATCATCATGGCACGTGCAATTTGTGGATGTCACCCAAAGCCTCTTGTGGAGGATATAGAGGGCACGAAAGGTGCTGAATTGGGGTTATTTGATTTGAATGCAGGCAAAATCAAATTTGATTAGTACAGGGCGAAGATAAATTTAATGTTGACGACTACCTACTGCATATATCTAAGAACAATGTTGAACCTTGTGGAAAGATGAGACTTGGAGATTTCAATCAAGTTAGTGATGGAAAACATTTTCATGTAGCAAGTCGCGACTTTCTCTATACCGTTAATAACACAGATCGAAGAATGCAAAGATTTCTGCCAGAGGCAATTTCGATAGCAGAGATAAATCCTTTGATGAGATCTTCAAGGTCCCTTTGTAAATGGAGTCTGTTTGCAGAAATACAAAGACATTAACAGGGTTATTCCACTGCGCTATTGAACGTGGAAAAGAAGTGGGGTGACTTTAATGTTCATCCACACACTGTGAACACTGTGAAGGTAACAATGCCTAATTAAGCAAAAAGTTAATAATATGAAGATTCAAGCTTTGTCTTAAGTTGCAGATGATCACAATAGAGTGCTCAGATGAGATGGAAGATTAAAAGAAACTAGAGTCTTGTGTGGGCATGCGGATGATTGGAGATAAGTTGTCTCTCCGTGGAGCATCAGCACATTTCCAATGCTGTGTGAATTTCACCATACAACCACGTCACGATGATTTCAGAATATTATGTAACACATACACAATATATTACAGGGAATTAATTAAAGAAACTTGCTCCATAACTGTGATCATCACTAGACAAATAAAACCATTCTGCCCCACAGGAGCGATTCCATTTTTTTTTTTTTTGCTATTTAAACTGGGTTCTTTTTGAAACGCCATTCTACTTTCAGGTAGACGTTTGTCGACGAGGAAAAGAAGAATTAGGAACTGCCCTGCTACACAGAGATGATTTCCGAGCGGAAGGTATTTGCAGCCATTCGTATGATTCAGAAGGTATATTATCCTACTTTGGCTGTTCTTGGAGTTCCCGGTAAGTCGGTAGAGCTGTCGTTTTATTTGCACCATGAAAAGTTCATTATAGCTAAATCTGCATCCAGTTTTAACTTCTGTATGGGCGTGTTGACTCATTGTGATTTGTTACTGCTATCTTAAAATATACCCGTTGCTATGGGAGGGCAGATAGAACAGAAACCCGCACTTATCCACCATTCACAATGTGATTTCACTGGTTCGCATGAAATACTGTACGTTTGTTTATTTTGCGTCCCGCATGTCCAATTGACTCTGAGTAAAGACGGTAAAGACAAGAAGACAAACACACTGAGAATAATAGATATATAAAGCAGAGACTGAAAAGACCTGAGCCACTCAGCCTGTTAGCGAGCAGATTTGATTTGTCGAAAGTTCCAGATCTTTATCTTTGTGGAAAAGTATAAAAGGGAGAGCAGGGTGGGTCTTTGGTCTTGATTGCACCAGTTAATGCTGTATGAATAACCTTACAATTACAATTACAATTACAATTTACATCCAAGAATCGATAAGTGTTTGCACAGTTTTGTTCAACAGTTTTATTTCCAACTGCTCCTTTGAAGACTGCAGTCCAACGCACGGAGAGAGAGAGTGAATTTTCCTTCCCGCGATAATGCAACGGGCTCTGATCCTTCTGCGTGTACTCTTGCTGTTAATTCAATTGACTGCATGGGTGACAATTTTAGAACGTTCATTTCCTGTCAAATAATCACCGAGCGGCACAGCCCCGTTCAAGACCTATGACCCAACACGTCCTGGAGTGCCCAGCAAGCTATTCGCATTTTCTTGTTCATATCTCCCCCCATAAGCTACGTCTCGCATGCGCGTATCCAAATCCTTATTAAATGAGATCATTATACCTGCGGTTCCCTCTCACCATGTGCCTATGCCCTCTCCCTCCGCCATTTTTATGGTCTGCTCTACCCTGGTGAACAGTCAGCAATCAGACGCACAACCTATGTCTTTCATGATGTTATAAATTCCCTTTAGGACATACCTCATTCCGCTATGACTCACCTCTCCTGAAAAGGCAGATTGACTGGAGTCCAGCAAAATCCCATCGCTCTCGGTTAACTTGTCTGTCCAAACACAATATGAAGAAGATCGAACTGAGAGCTCCAAATGTGGTCACGTCAAGAAGTTGTTCAACTAACCTGGTAATAAATTCGCTTTCTTCTCCTCACAGTTAACCTGCTGACGGTGGTTATCCTGTCTCGGGGAAAATGCGGTCTCTCCAGTTGCGTTACCCGCTATCTGCTGGCCATGGCGGCGGCCGATCTGCTAGTCATTATCTTTGATGTAATACTGAGGCAGATACCCATTGTTCTTCGATGGCGATTCCTAATGTTCATTCCCGTATGTAATATTCACGCCGTCGTGCTTCACGCAGTCACGGACTGCTCCGTCTGGTTCACGGTCACCTTAACTTCTGATCGATTTATTGCTATTTGCGGCCAGAGGCTGAAAGCCAGGTATTGCAGAGAGAAAACAGCGACTACTGTACTGGGAACGGTGATTGTACTGAGCGTTCTGAAGAATGTGTTCTGGTATTTCATCTACGCACCTTGGTACAGATTGGCAAATACTCCTTGGTTTTGTTACATGGATGTCCGTGTTATGATTTCAGTAACCTGGACAATAATTGAGTTCCTTCATTATATTCTCAACCCCTGTATCCCGTTTATTGTGATTTTGCTGCTCAATGCTTTAACAGTCAGACACATTTTCGTGGCCAGTCGAGCCCGCAGGAGACTCCGGGGTCAGAAAAGCGAAAAGAACCCCAGAGATCCCCAGATCGAGAGCCGCAGGAAATCCATCGTGTTGTTATTATTTATCTCCGGTAACTTCATTGTGTTATGGTCGGTATTTACTTTGTATTCAATGTGGAGTCGAATGTTTAATTTGGGATATTATTCGTTGTACCTTCAAACTTATGTATCGGAAATAGGATTCATGCTCCAACTTCTCAGTTGTTGCACAAACACCTGCATTTATGCTGTGACTCAAACCAGGTTCAGGAAGCAGTTGACAACCGTGTTTACTTATCCCTTTACTCGACTGATAAAATGGATAAAACACTGATAACTGTTAGCGCATTTACAGCCTCATAACTCAGAATTAAGATCAGCTTTATTATCACTGAGTAATATGCCAGGAGATTCGTTATGCGACATCAATACAGTGCAAGACCATAACATTAGACTCAAATGGGAAATAAATAAATAATATTGTAAAATGAATAAGGAACTAGTGTTCACTGGTCCATGTTCATTCCTGAATCACTTTGTGTGGGTCTTCAGGCACCTGTAGCTCCTTACGGATGGTAGTAAATGAAGAGCGCCTTTCGCGGATGTTGAGGCTCGTTCCTGATGATTGCCGCCTTCTTGAGCTACTGTCCCTTGAAAATGTGCCCGAAGTAGGCCCCTTGACCCGTGAGTTCGTTCCGACTATCAGCCATATATGGACACTATTCCTAACTTTGAAAGTTACCAAAGGTGGATTGAATACAATTCAAAATCCGCGATAAATCGGTTTGTTGTTACGTAACGAGATTCCGTGAATTTTTTTGTTTGCATGACACCTGGAGAGAAAATACATTGGATCACAGAATCGTAGAGAACTACAGCACAAAAACAAAAAGTTGCAGATGATCACAATAGAGTACTCAGATGAGATGGAAGATTAAAAGAAACTAGAGTCTTGTGTGGGCATGCGGATGATTGGAGATAAGTTGTCTCTCCATGGAGCATCAGCACATTTCCAATGCTGTCTGAATTTCACCATACAACCACGTCACGATGATTTCAGAATATTATGTAACACATACACAATATATTACAGGGAATTAATTAAAGAATCTTGCTCCAGAACTGTGATCATCACTAGACAAGTAAAACCATTCTGCCCCACAGGAGCGATTCCATTTTTTTTGCTATTTAAACTGGGTTCTTTTTGAAACGCCATTCTACTTTCAGGTAGACGTTTGTCGACGACAACAAGAAGAATTAGGAACTGCCCTGTTACACAGAGATGATTTCCGAGCGGAAGGTATTTGCAGCCATTCGTATGATTCAGAAGGTATATTATCCTACTTTGGCTGTTCTTGGAGTTCCCGGTAAGTCGGTAGAGCTGTCGTTTTATTTGCACCATGAAAAATTCATTATAGCTGGATCTGCATCCAGTTTTAACTTCTGTATGGGCGTGTTGACTCATTGTGATTTGTTACTGCTATCTTAAAATATACCGGTTGCTACGGGAGAGCACATAGAACAGAAATCCGCACTGATCCACCATTCACAATGTGATTTCACTGATTGGCATGAAATACTGTACGTTTGTTTATTTTGCGTCCCGCATGTCCAATTGACTCTGAGTAAAGACGGTAAAGACAAGAAGACAAACACACTGAGAATAATAGATATATAAAGCAGAGACTGAAAAGACCTGAGCCACTCAGCCTGTTAGCGAGCAGATTTGATTTGTCGTAAGTTCCAGATCTTTATCTTTGTGGAAAAGTATAAAAGGGAGAGGGGGGTGGGTCTTTAGTCTTGATTGCACCAGTTAATGCTGTATGAATTACCTTACAATTACAATTACAATTTACATCCAAGAATCGATAAGTGTTTGCACAGTTTTGTTCAACAGTTTTATTTCCAATTGCTCCTTTGAAGACTACAGTCCGACACACGGAGAGAGAGAGTGAATTTTCCTTCCCGCGATAATGCAACGGGCTCTGATCCATCTGCATCTACTCTTGCTGTTAATTCAATTGACTGAATGTGTGACAATTTCAGAATGTTCATTTCCTGTCAAATAATCACCGAGCGGCACAGCCCTGTTCAAGACCTATGACCCAACACGTCCTGGAGTGCCCAGCAAGCTATTCACATTTTCTTGTTCATATCTCCCCCCATAAGCTACGCCTCGCATGCGCGTATCCAAATGCTTATGAAATGAAATCATTATACCTGCGGTTCCCTCTCACCACGTGCCTATGCCCCCTCCCTCCGCCATTTTTATGGTCTGCTCTACCCTGGTGAACAGTCAGCAATCAGACGCACAATCTATGGCTTTAATGATGTTATAAATTCCGTTTAGGACATACCTCATTCCACTATGGCCCACCTCTCCTGAAACGGCAGATTGACTGGAGTCCAGCAAAATCCCATCGCTCTCGGTTAACTTGACTGTCCAAACACAATATGACGAAGATCGTACTGAGAGGTCCAAATGCGGTCCCGGCAAGAAGTTGTTCAACTAACCTGGTAATAAATTCGCTTTGTTCTCCTCACAGTTAACCTGCTGACGGTGGTTATCCTGTCTCGGAGAAAATGCGGTCTCTCCAGTTGCGTTACCCGCTATCTGCTGGCTATGGCGGCGGCCGATCTGCTGGTCATTATCTTTGATGTAATACTGAGGCAGATACCCATTGTTCTTCAATGGCGATTCCTAATGCTCATTCCCATATGTAATATTCCCGCCGTCGTGCTTCACGCAGTCACGGACTGCTCTGTCTGGTTCACGGTCACCTTCACGTTTGATCGATTTATTGCCATTTGTGGCCAAAGGCTGAAAGCCAGGTATTGCACAGAGAAAACCGCGACTACTGTACTGGGAACGGTGATTGTACTGAGCGGTCTGAAGAATGTGTTCTGGGATTTCATGTACGAACCTTGGTACAGATTGGAAAATACTCCTTGGTTTTGTTCCATGGATGTCCGTGATATGATTTCAGTAATCTGGACAATAATTGAGTTCCTTCATTATATTCTCAACCCCTGTATCCCGTTTATTGTGATTTTGCTGCTCAATGCTTTAACAGTCAGATACATTTTCGTGGCCAGTCGAGCCCGCAGGAACTCCGGTGTCAGAAAAGTGAAAATAACCCCAGAGATCTCGAAATCGAGAGCCGCAGGAAATCCATCGTGTTGTTATTATTCATCTCCGGTAACTTCATTATGTTATGGGCGGTATTTACTTTGTATTCAATATGGAGTCGAATGTTTAATTTGGGATATTATTCGTTGTACCTTCATACTTATGTATCGGAAATAGGATTCATGCTCCAACTTCTCAGTTGTTGCACAAACACCTGCATTTATGCTGTGACTCAAACCAGGTTCAGGGAGCAGTTGGTGACCGTGGTTACTTATCCCTTTACTCGACTGATAAAATCGATAAAACACTGATAACTGTTAGCGTATTTACAGCATCAGAACTCAGAATTAAGATCAGCTTTATTATCACTGAGTAATATGCCAGGAGATTCGTTATGCGACATCAATACAGTGCAAGACCATAACATTAGACTCAAATGGGAAATAAATAAATAATATTGTAAAATGAATAAGGAACTAGTGTTCACTGGTCCATGTTCATTCCTGAATCACTTTGTGTGGGTCTTCAGGCACCTGTAGCTCCTCCCGGATGGTAGTAAATGAAGAGCACCTGTCGCGAATGGTGAGGCTCGTTCCTGATGATTGCCGCCTTCTTGAGCTACTGTCCCTTGAAAATGTGCCAGAAGTAGGCCCCTTAACCCGTGAGTTCGTGCCGACTATCAGCCATATATTGACACTATTCCTACTTTGAAAGTTACCAAAGGTGGGTTGAATACAATTCAAAATTCGAGATAAATCGGTTTGTTGTCGGATTGAATACAATTCAAAATTCGAGATAAATCGGTTTGTTGTCACGTAACGAGATTCCGTGAATTTTTTTGTTTGCATGACACCTGCAGAGAAAATACATTGGATCACAGAGTCGTAGAGAACTACAGCACAAAAACAGGTCCTTCAGTTCACAAAGTCTTTGCTGAAATGTTATTATACCTAGTCCCATCGATCTGCACCTGCATTATTGCCTAGCCCTGCTTTCCCTATATTTATCGAAGTATCTCTTAAATTTAGCAATTGAACCCGCATCCTGCATTCTCGATTGTAGCCTAGTCCACACTTCCACACTTTGCGAGTAAAGAAGTTTCCCCTAAGAGTCCCTCTAAAGATTTCATTTTCACCTTTACACCGTAACCTCCAGTCCAACCCTCACCGAAAATGTTCGGATGAAGCCTGCTTGCCTTTAGAGAGACAACGACTGTGACAAGGACAGGGATAGGGGCTGGCACACGGACAGGGACTGAGACACAGGGAGAGACAGAGATGGAGAAAGACTCTGAACCAAATAGGGAGTGGGGGAGAGGGAGAGAGGGAGAGAGGGAGAGAGGCTATTTTACTCATTAATTTGGCCTCAATCACCTCGTTTAGTTCCAATCATTCTCAGGTTCCATTAAATATAAACACCTGCTTTCCATCAGCAAATGCAGGTATAAAATCTCCGTGACCACAACAAGTAGCTGCCAGTTCGTTGGTCGACTCCGGTGTGAGTAACTTCGTTCCATGGTTCTTAGGACTATCATTGCTAAGTCTAGCATCATTCCTGAATTCTCTACTGAGACCAAGACTCCGGGTAAAGACTACCTTAGCACCAATTCCACACTCGCTGCGACCGTAACGACTCCCGACTTGGCCTCCGCGCACGTGCTCAGCACTTGGGTTCGTTCCACCGCCACGTCCGTGCAACAGAACGAACTGGCCACGATGAACCCAGCGGACATGGATCCCGTACAACAGGCCCTGACAAGCCTGTGCTACCTATTGGGCGCCCACGACCAACTACTTCGGGAGATCACGGAAGACCTTCGAACACTGACCACGAATGTGCAGAAGCTCAGTGAACAAGTGGACCAGGTCCCCGCTTCTGTTTCTCCGTCCCCTCCAAGAACCCTGGCTACCCAAACCACACCGCTCAGGATGGGTTCCACCCCGGAATGAGAATCACCATGCCCTCGAGAACCGTATGAACACGAGGCTGAACCCTACGCCGGGGTCCTAGGGAGGTGCCGGGCCTTCCTGTTACAATGATCCCTAGTCTTTGAGCTGCAGCCACGTACCTACACTTCGATAAATCAAAGATTGCGTACATCATGGGGCTGCTGTGAAGGGAGGCCTTGGCTTGGGCAAGCGCGATATGGGATAACCGACCAGAGGTTTGTTCCTCCTTCCCCTCCTTTGTCACTGAAACGAGGAAAGTCTTCGAACAATCCATTCGCGGTAAGGATGCCGAGAAACGGTTGTTTACTCTTCGTCACGATTCACGAAATGTGGCCAGATATTCCATTGAGTTCCGGACCTTAGCCGCAGACTCCGGGTGGAATGAGGAAGCCCTACGGGAGGCGTTTCGACAGGGCATCTCGGACAAGATAGAGGATGAGTTGGCCACGAGGGACCACACGGATTGTCTGGACTCTCTGACCTCGCTAGCCATTCAATTAGATCATCGACCTCAGGAGTGTCAGAGAGAGAGAACCAGTCGCCCCGCTCCTCAGGGAAGCCCACAGTTCACCTTACCAGTCTCAGCCAGCCCCCCGTCCCCAGCCGCTGCCCGTGTGGCTCCTGCTACGACCGTCCCCACCCCCTGGGGGAGGAACCGATGCAGTTGGGATGGAACCGTCTCTCCCCGGCCGAACGAATTCGGAGGTGAAGAGCTGGGCATTGCTATATTGTGGCCAGCCAGGACGTGTCCGGGATACCTGCTCTCAATGGCCAAAAGGGGAGGGCTCGCCAGTGAGAGAGCTCTGGTGAGCCGAATGATACTCCATTCAGCCCCTCAGACTCGGATGCAGATCCCGGCAACCGTGGATTACCAACAGCAGTCCCTGTCCCTATCTGCTTTCGTGGATTCCTGTGCTGAGGGCAATCCGCTGGACGAAGAGGTAGCCACCAGGCTGGAATACCTCGTGAGCCGCTAACCAACCCTCTGGAGGCCCGGGCCCTGGACGGAAAACTGCTGGCTCGGGTGGCCCACTGTACGCCACCCTTGACCTTGATCCTATTCGGCAACCATCGGGAGGAGGTACGATTTAGTCTCATTCATTCACCGCAAGCCCCGGTAATTCTAGGGTATCCATGGCTGACCCAACACATCCCCAATATCGACTGGTCTACTGGGAGGATAGCCGAATGGAGCCAGTCTTGGCATGCCTCATATTTTGCAGACCCAATACTGTGCACACAGTAATATTACTTGAGTAACAAAACTGAGGTGCAAACAAAGTCAGCGTCAATGGTCAGGCAGACATCAAAACATCCAGAGAAATCCAAAAACCAGAATCAGGAAACAGGCAGAGTGGATATTCAGACGGATAGATTGTGGATATGAACGCTGGAAAGGCTCACAAAAAATTCACTGACACAATCTGGCAACAAACAGGTGAAAACACAGGACTGAGATGCACTGAGCATAAACAGAGAGGCAGATGATAGGTGGAGCACAATCAGACACAGTCAGCAGCAATACAGCTAATAATGAGAAACAGATGAGAGTCAGAGTACTCAGTAATACAGGGGACAAAGTAGAGCGGGAGCGGGGCAAGAGGACATGGCAATACAAAACCTCAGACTGACAGCTAGGGGGAAAACACACAAAAAGGCGGAGTTCAAATGGAGTTACTGACAGTACCACCCCCCTCCTATTCCCCACACCCCCCCCCCCCCCACCACCCCACGGACGCTTCCTGTTGTCATGACAAGTAGAGCTGTGTGCTCGTGATAGATACCTGATGAAAGAGGGGTCCAGGATGTTACGGGCGGGAACCCAGCATCTCTACACAGGACCGTAGCCCTCCCAGTCCACAAGCTACTGGAGGCAACGCCCCCCGCGACGAACGTCCAGCAGTCGACGCACCCTGAAGGCCTCTGACCCATCGATGAGCCGTGCGGGAAGGTGGAATTTGAGGACTTGACACAGGAGGTGGCTCATGAAAGGCTTGATGTGGGTCACATGAAAGGTGGGGTGAATGCGACGGAGAGTGGAGGGGAGCTTGAGACGGTCGGCAGCAGGGCTAATGACTTTAGCAATGGGAAAGGGGCCGATGAAGAGAGGGGCGAGATTGCAGGAATCCACCTTCAAGGGCAGGTCGCGGGTTGAAAACCACACAGGTTGTCCCTGGCGGCAACGTGCTGCCTTGCAGCAATGGCGGTCAGCCTGACGCTTGATCCTCGCAGACACACGGAGAAGGGCAGAGCGAGTGCTCTTCCACGTCCGCTAGAGACGACGGATGATTGCCTCGGCAGATGGAACACCAACCTCCTCCTCCTGGCCAGGAAACAGTAGAGGCTGGTGGCCAAGGCAGCACTTGAAAGGGGACAGACCGGGGATGACGACGGATGAGAATTTCTGGCGCAATTGGCCCAGCGGAGCTGCTGACTCCAGGCAGAGGAGTTCTGGGAGACCAGACAACACAATATAATCTCCAGCTGTTGGTTGACCCGCTCGGCCTGGCCATTGGTCTATGGGTGGAATCCTGAAGACAGACTCACAGAGTCACCCAGAAGATTACAGAATGCCCTCCAGAAGTTGGATGTGAATTGAGAGCCCCTGTCTGATACCACATCTACCAATGAACCATGTAATTTTAAAACATGCAGTAATAGTAATTTGGCTGTTTCTTTGGCCGAGGGGAGTTTAGGTAATGGAATGAAATGTACAGACTGGGAGAAATGATCAACTACTGTGAGAATGGTGATATTACAATCTAATGGGGGAAAAAAATCCAGGCCAATGTGGGACCAGGGTCTCTTGGGGATAGACAGGTGTTGTAACAGACCAGCGGCTGACCGGTTAGAGTTCTTGCCTTGAGCACAGACCGAGCAGGCTGAGACAAAGTTGCGGAAGTCATCTCCCATGGAGGGCCACCAGAACCGTCGACTGATGAAGGCCTGAGTACGCTTGGTTCCGAGCTGATGGGAAGAATGACCTCACTACAATCCCTGTGAGCGGACAGCGCTGGGGCATTGACTAGGGGCTGCCTCGCTCTGTTGAGCAGCTTGCACCATGGCTTCAATGTCCCATTGCGCTGCACCCACGAGACAGTGAGCAGGGAGGATGACAACGGGTACCTCAGGCGTCTCAAAGGAAGGAAATCTTCAGGAGATAGCATCAGGTTTTCTATTCTTGAAACCGGGGCGGAAGGAGAGAGTAAAGTTGAATCTTGAGAAAAACAGGGACCAACGAGCTTCACGAGAGCTGAGACGCTTGGCTGTACGGATATATTTCAGATTCTTGTGATCAGTCCAGACTAAGCATGGCACCTTTGCTCCCTGCAGTCAATGTCTCCACTCCTCCAGAGCTATCTTCACAGCCAGCAGCTCCCGGTTTCCAACATAATAATTCCGCTCCATGGGAGTGAGGCGGTGAGAGAAGGTAACGCAGAGGTGTACCTTCTCATCCTTGGCTAAGCGCTGAGAGAGAACAGTTCCAACACCAATGTCAGACGCATCCACCTCCACAATGAACAGCCGGTCGGTGTCGGGTTGAATCAGGATGGGGGCAGAGGTGAAACTTTCCTTCGGGTCAGAGAATGCTTTTTCAGCAGCAGGGGACCGGGAGAAGCTGACAGCAGATGAGTTGAGAGCAGTGAGTGGTGCAGCCAGTGTACTGTGATTTCTGATGAAGCGGCGATGGAAGTTAGCGAAGCCCAAGAAGCGTTACAGTTCCTGACATGTCGAGGGTAGGGGCCATTCGACCACTGCCTTGGCCTTCTGTTGGTCCATCTGAATGGAATCGCCCCTGAAGTTATATACCCCTGGAAGGGGACTGTATTGGAATGAAACTCACATTTCTCAGCTTTCACAAGGAGGTGGCAGCTGGTTCTCCAGAAGGCGCTGTGTGTTTGTGTGTTCAGCAAGGGACTTAGTGTCATGGTTCCGGTTGGCTGTTCCCTTTTAACGCTCCTTTCTCCCTGATTATGCCCTAATTTCAGTCATTAGATTTCCAATTACTGCTAGTTTACTCAATTACTGTACACCTGGTTTCCATCAGAGACTGTGAAATAAGTACGATGGCGTCACTATCACAGGTTGCCAGTTTCTTGGTCTATTCCCATGTGATAACTTCGTTTCTCGACTGCTTAGAACCGTTTGTTCTAAGTTCAGCTCCAGTTTCAAGATATTCCATGAAAACCCCGTCCCGGGTCGAGATTCCTCAGGTCTGCTGTTCAACGTTCACTTCTGTGCCAGCATCCCCAACTCAATCTCCGTGCCTGTGTCCTGCACTTGGGTTCTCCTCATTCGCTCCCTGCAACACTTAGAAAATAAAATCAAAATGTCTTCGAGATACACAAAAACAAATTGTTAATAGTGACTTCATTCAGTCCCGGTAATCAATGCACAGACGTAACGAGCCATCCTTCTTTTCAACAAAGAAAAAACTGGCACCAGCAAGGGGGGCGGCCGGATGATGCCTGCAGCCAGGGACTGTTGAATGTACTTACTCATGGCTTCTGTTTCAGATACAGACAGGGAATACAGGCTGCCCCTTGGGGGAGATGTGCCAGGCAAGGGGTCAGTGGCGCAATCATATGGGCGATGAGTCAGCAGGGAAGTGGCCCGGGACTTGCTGAACACAGCCTTGAGGCCCATGTATTCAGGAAGGATGGCACTATGGTCCAGAAATTCCTCGAGGGGATCTGGGCTTGCAGACATGAAAATCTGAACATGGTGGAGGCAGTGGGAGTGATAGAATTGCCTCCAGCCTACTATCTTGCGACTGAACCAGTCAATGTGAGGGTTGTGTCTGACTAACCAGCAATGGCCCAGGACAATAGGAGCTTGAGGAGAAGTCAATAACATAAAGGGTTAACTGTTCATGATGGTTGCTGGATAAACTGAGACTCACCAGGGCCGTGACATGGGTGATGTTAGCCAGTCTCTGGCCGTTCAAGTCGTTGGCCATTAATGGTGACTGGAGAGCAGACGTGGGTAACCCCCACTGAGCAGCCAAGCCGGAATCGATAAAACACCCCTCCGCACCAGAATCGACCAAGGCTGAGACTGCTCGGCGTTGGACCCCCCACTCTGGAGAAGCAGGTATGAGAATGAGTGGCGTCGAGGAATGCTGGAAAGGGGTCACGCTCACCAGTACTCCTCGTCCTACTGGTGAGCGCTTGGGTTTTACTGGGCAGATGGAGACGAAGTTGTCCGGTTGGCCACAGTACAGACAGGAATGGGATCTGATTCTCCCTTGTCTTTCATTCGGCGTCAGGCAGGTGCGGTCAAAGTGCATAGCCTCAGACTCTGCAACGGCGGGGCAACGTGCCCCAGGGACCCTCTGTAACCCCTCCCTCTACGGCGCTGCTGAAGGCGAACATCAGTACGGATGGCCAAGTCCACCAGGGCTTCAAAGGTGGTAGGAAGGTCCTGAGTGACCAGCTCATCTTTGATGTCTTCGGAGAGGCCGTTCAGGAAGGTGTCGTAATGTGCCTCGGCGTCCCAGCCGCTGGGGATGGTCGGGTCTGGAACTCTGTGGCGTAATCTGGCACAGATCTGCGCCCCTGGTGCATGTGCAGCCTTTCAAGGGCAGCCTCTCTCCAATGTTTGGAGCGATCAAACAACTTTCTCTTCTCCTCATAAAATAACTGAAAACTACTGCGGAAAGGGGAGCCTGCCTCCCAGACGGCTGTTCCCCGTTCTCTCACCCGACTGGACAGTTGGGTGATGACGTAGGCTACCTTGGCTCGATCAGTCGGAAATGTTGTTGGTTGCAATTCAAAAATGAGGGTGCACTGGGAAAGGAAAGAGCGGCAGGTACCGGGCTCACGTGAGTACTTTTCTGCAGGAGGCAGGTTGCGCTCTTGGACGGGAGGAGCATGCGAGGTCGCGGAGGACTGAGCGGAAGATGCGGTCGCAGAATGTTGACGGGCACCCTGGGACAGCGGGAGTGATTGAGTCTGGGCCACAAGATCAGCTACATTGGCAGAAAGCAGATCCACTGCCCTGAACAGAGTCCAGCTGGTTCTGGTTCCCCCCAGCATCACTCCCTGTTGTTCCAGGGCAGCTCTCAGATGACCGGGGTCTGTTGGATACATTCTGACCAGATTGTACTGTCAGGATGCTGGACCAGGGATCCAATCACAGACACAATACTGTGCACACAGTGATATTAATTGAGTAACAAATCCTGAGGTGCAAACAAAATCGGCGTCCAAGTTCAGGTAGAGATCAAAACATCCAGAGAAATCCAAAAACCGGAATCGGGGAACAGGCAGAGTCGATATTCAGACAGATAGAGTGTGGGTATGAACACTGGAAAGGCTCAAGAAAATTCACTGACACAATCTGGCAACAAACAGGTGAAAACACAGGACTGAAATACACTGAGCAATAAACAAAGAGAGGCAAATGATAGGTGGAGCACAATCAGACACAGGTGGCGGCAATACAGGTCATAATGAGAAACAGATGAGAGATGGAGCATTCAGTAACAAAGGGGCCTAAGTAGAGCAGGAGCAGGGACAGGAGCACATGGCAATACAAAACCACAGACTGACAGATAGGGAGAAACACACAAAAAGACAGAGTTCAACTGGGGATACTGACAATGGCATTTGATAAGGTACCCCATGCAAGGCTTATTGAGAAAGTATGGTATCATGGGATCCAAGGCAACATTGCTTTGTGGATCCAGGACTGGCTTGCCCACAGAAGGCAAAGAGTGGTTGTAGACTGGTCATATTCTGCATGGAGGTCGGTGACCACTGGTGTGCCTCAGAGATCTCTTCATGATTTTTATAAATGACTTGGATGAAGAAGTGGAGGGATGGGTTACTAAATATGTTGATGACGCAAAGGTTGGGGGGTGTTGTGGATAGTGTGGAAGGTTGTCAGAGTTTACAACGGGACATTGATAGCATGCAAAACTAGCCTAAGAAGTGGCAGATGGAGTTTAACCCAGATAAGTGTGAGATGGTTCATTTTGATAGGTCAAATATCACGGCAGAATATAGTATTAATGGTACGACTCTTGGCAGTGTGGAGGATCAGAGGGATCTTGGGGTCCGAGTCCATAGATCACTCAAAGCTGCTACGCAGGTTGACTATGTGGTTAAGAAGGCAAAGGGGGGACTTCCGGTAAGATGGCGATTGTTTAGCTGCTCCGAACTTTTGTTCCGTTAATGTCGCTATCTTTGCACTAAATGTCTCAATTTTTTAAACCTTAGGAATTTTCTCGGTATCTCTTACTTGCCTGTGAACATATCTAACTTACAATGTCTAGCAAGAGTTCTAAATCCGGGAGAAAAGAAGTTATGGCTCCCTCAGACGAGACCTTGGTTGCGCTCGGAAAGCTCCGAGACGAAATTTTAAAGGAATTTAAAACCGCTTTCAAACAGTTGGAAGACAAACTGGATCGGATCAACGATAAAGTGGACAAACATGCTGAACACTTATCTCGCATCAATTCGACTTCTGAAGATTTAGAAAGTCATGTTCGATACTTGGAGACTCTCTGTTCCAGCTTAGAGGAAAAAAGTAACAAACTCCTTTCCAAAATGGTGGATCTCGAAAATCGCAGCAGACGCTGCAATATCAGAATTCTTGGATTGCCAGAGGTGACCAAAAAGGGATCAACCGTGAAGTTTTTCGCCGAGTTTCTCTGTGAGATATTCGGGAAAGATTTGCTTCCGAATCCACCCGAGCTCGAACGGGCACACAGAGTTTACGTTCCCCCCAGAATTCTGGGCTCCCGTCCGCGACCAGTAATCTTGTGTTTCCATCAATACCAGGTAAAACACAGTCTGATTGTGGAGGTACGTCGCAGGGGGTCTCTTCCTTTCCAGGATACAACCATTCGCTTTGTGGAAAATTTTGCACCCCAGACCTTAAAGATGCGCGCTGAGTTTAAAGGCGCAATGAAAGTGCTTTTTGATCATGGTTTCAAACCTTCTCTTCGCAATCCTGCTGATCTACGAATCAAGCTTAATACTGGAAAATACAAGTGGTTCAGGTCGGTGAAGGAAGCTGAAGCATTTGTGGCAAGTCTTCCGGCTATCCAGTCATCTTCGGAATCTGATCGGACCTCCTAAAATGGTGGATAAGTACTCCTCGTAGTAAAATTACTTTTTCTGGACTCAGACTTCACTTGAATCACTCAGACATTATTCATTGAAACTCTAAGGGCTGTTGACAATCTCTCCCGGGATTTGGTGTGTGTGTAATCTATTTTTACTCTTGTATAACTTTATCTACAGAGTTCTACAACTGACTCTAACTTGTTTTGGAGGTTCGAAGTCTTTAGTGAAGGCCTCCCTGTTTGTTGGTTCACAGTTTAATTGCTGATTTATTTTTCCTTTTTTATATATATTTATTTATTTTATCTTTTTTTTCCTTTCTTCACCCCTTTTTTCTAATCTCTGAATTTTTTTCTCTCCTCTCTGTAAATGGTTGATAAATACTCGTCTTGAATTTATAATTTTCCCCTTCCTCTCTTTTTTTTTACCTTTTTTTTCCCTTTCTCTTACTTTATTCTTCTATAATTTTTCGCGGGTAGGTTAGTTTTGGTTTTCTTCCGATTTTCTCTGTATTAAGTTTTATATTTCTGCAGAAGGTGTTCTAATCTGTAGTTATGTTTTCTAGTGCATAAACTAGTTACTATTTGCTATAGTATTTATATGGAACTGTTGTCAATGACACAGATCTGGAAGTTGTATTTGGGTTAATTTTTTTGGTAGAGCTAGCTACTTGTTTTGTTAGCCGTCTAGTTTTGGGTTGTGTGGATGGGGTGAGTTTTCCAGTTCCAACATCACTCACTGTATTTATTGTTTCTCTTTATTGCTCAGGACACGTATATGTTTTGATTTTACGAATCTATGTTTACATCTCTGCTCCCAGACTGCTAGTGTACTGCTTGACTTTTTATATGCCTGCTGCCTTTTATGCATTAGTAATTGATAATGGCTAGTGCACTTAAATTCGTGAGCTGGAATG
Organism: Hemitrygon akajei; assembly: GCF_048418815.1. Taxonomy (NCBI): domain Eukaryota; kingdom Metazoa; phylum Chordata; class Chondrichthyes; order Myliobatiformes; family Dasyatidae; genus Hemitrygon; species Hemitrygon akajei. The sequence continues at coordinate 122,197,316 of NC_133128.1, read as the reverse complement.
TAAAGGGATTGAATCACCCTGTTAAAAGGAGGAAGGTATTCTCACATATCAAACAACTCAAAGCTGACATTGCTTTCCTTCAAGAAACTCATATTCGTTGTTTTGATAACTCCCGGCTTCTGTCAAAGTGGGCGGGTCAGCATTTTCATTCATCCTTTGCGGCTAAAGCTAGGGGAGTCTCCATTCTTATTAACTCAAATATTCCTTTTGAACTCCATAATAAAATATCTGATACAAATGGCCGTTTTATTATTGTTTCTGGTAAACTATATAACACTAAAGTTGCACTAGCAAACCTGTATGCCCCCAACTTTGATGATGTTAACTTTTTTGAACGGTTTTTTTCCTCACTACCAGACTTAAACTCATACTCTCTTATACTGGGTGGTGACTTCAACTGTTGGTTGGATCCTAAACTGGACCGATCGTCCTCTGTTACCAGATCACCTACTAAATCTGCCTTAGCTATTCAATCGTTTCTCTCTAATTTTGGTATCTCTGATATATGGCGTTTTCTCCATCCTACGGAGAGAGTTATTCTTTTTTCTCACATGTTCACCATACCTTCACTAGAATTGACTATTTCTTACTCGATAACCAACTTATCCCATTTGCCCACTCTTGTGACTATCAGAGTATACTGATTTCTGACCATGCCCCAATTACCCTCTCTCTGAACTTTCCTGGTCTCCCTCAGAGGAATAAACACTGGCGGTTTGATTCAACTTTACTATCGGATGATGATTTTGTAAAATTTATTAAGGATCAGATAACCTTTTATTTTAACACTAATATATCACCTGAAGTGCCATCCCAGATTGTCTGGGATGCCATGAAAGCATATCTGAGGGGTCAAATAATCTCTTACACAGCAAATCTCAACAGACGATCCCATGCAGATCGATCAGACCTCATTAACCAGATTAAAGATTTGGATCAAATATATGCCCAAACTAAGAACCCTGAATTATACAAGAAGCGCTTTGAACTCCAAACTAAATTTAACCTTCTGTCCACTCAACCTGTCGAACGCCAACTTCTCGAAAGCAAGAGTCGCTTTTACATTCATGGGGATAAGTCTGGTAAATTCCTAGCCAATCAGCTGAGGCGTTCCAAAGCCAAACAACATATTACAAAGATCTGGAAGGAGAACGGAGACTTTACATCGGATCATTTAGGAATTAATGACGCATTTTAAAATTTTTATTCTCGGCTTTATTCCTCCGTATCTCTGTTGATCAATTTTTACAGAATCTGAATATCCCCTCACTTTCATCTGATTTCAAAGCCAAACTCAATGCGCCTATATCATCAGAAGAAATATCTTTTGCAATTTCTGCACTGTCCTCAGGGAAATCTCCTGGACCTGATGGGTTCCCTGTAGAATTTTATAAATCATTCTCTTCACTTCTTTCTCCTCAGTTACTTTCAGTATTATCTGATTTGTTTAATTACGGCAAATTGCCACCCTCTTTCAATGAGGCATCTATTATTCTTCTTTTAAAAAAGGGCAAAGACCCAACAGAGTGTTCCTCGTACAGGCCGATCTCTCTGCTCAATGTTGATGTAAAGATCTTAGCTAAAGTGTTGGCTCATAGATTAGAAACCGTTATTCCCTCCATTATCTCTGATGACCAAACAGGCTTTATTAAAAACCGTCTCCCTTTTTTTAACATTCGGCGTCTATTTAACATCTTATACTCAGCTCCAACTGGGATTCCTGAATGTGTTATTTCCCTCGATGCAGAGAAAGCATTTGACCGTATAGAGTGGAACTACCTTTTTGCAGTCTTAGAAAAATTTGACTTCGGCCAAAGTTTCATCTCCTGGATCCAATTGCTGTACCTGTGTCCTACTGCTTCTGTTTTAACTAATTTTCAGAAATCCCAAGTATTTAATCTCAAACGTGGCACCCGTCAGGGATGCCCCTTAAGTCCCTTTCTCTTTGATTTGGCTATAGAACCTCTGGCGATAGCATTTCGAAATTGTCCTGAATTGACCGGGATTTGGAGAGGGGGTGTTGAGCATAAAGTTTCTCTCTATGCTGATGACTTATTACTCTTTCTCTCAAATCCGTCTACATCCTTACCTCTAATGTTTTCACTTCTTGACCAGTTTGGCCAGATCTCTGGCTATAAACTTAATTTACATAAGAGTGAACTTTTCCCAATTAATAAAGAAGCACAAGAACTAATATTTCGTGATCTCCCTTTTAAAGTAGTCCATAATCAATTTACTTATCTTGGAATTACAGTCACAAGGAAGTTTAAAGATCTCTTTCATGAAAACTTTGTCAATCTTTCATATGCTATAAAACAGAGTCTGGTACAATGGTCACCTCTATCTATGTCTTTGGTAGGTCGTATTAATGTTGTTAAAATGTATGTTCTCCCCAAATTTTTATACTTATTTCAATCTATCCCAATTTTTATTCCTAAATCTTTTTTTGATTCCTTAGACTCTATTATTTTGTCATATCTGTGGCAGAATAAGCGCTCTAGAATTAATAAAAATCCACCTCCAAAAATCTAAAAAAGAGGGTGGCATGGCTTTACCTAACTTTCGCTTATATTACTGGGCAGCTAATATATGTTGTGCTACCTTCTGGTCTTTCTTCCACGGCCAACCCGAGTGCCCTAACTGGGTGGCAATGGAGTTGAGCTCCACTAAAGAATTATCTATCTCTGCACTTCTTGGCTCTGCACTCCCTAGTAGTCTGCCCAGATCAATAGCTAATCCTCTTGTTAGACACACTTTGCGTATATGGGCTCAGTTCAGGAAATGCTATGGTTTCCAGGGGTTTTCCGTTTCTAGCCCTGTCGCACATAATCACCTTTTTTTACCTACTACGTACGATTCAGCATTCCATGTTTGGTATAGGAAAGGCATTAGACATTTTGAAGATCTTTTCATTGATAATCGCTTCGCTTCTTTTCAGCAGCTCTCTGTTAAGTTCAACCTGCCTAACACTCATTTTTTCAAATATCTCCAAATCCGACACTTTATTGCTCCTTTAATTCCTAACTTTCCTGAAATGCCTGCGAAAAATGCTATGGACCTATTCCTTTCCATTAATCCACTAGGTAAAGGTTTAATATCAATTATCCGAGATAAACTAGCAGCCTTACGACGGGCCCCTGTGGATAAAATTAAAATGGCCTGGGAGCAGGATTTAAATATCTCCTTATCCGAGGAGAGCTGGGACTCAGTTCTCAAATCGGTTAACTCAACCTCTCTTTGTGCTCGCCATTGCCTTTTACAGTTTAAGATTGTTCATAGAGCCCATATGTCTAAATCTAAACTATCTCGATTCTACCCTGGCATTAGTCCGCTCTGTGATAAATGCAAGAGGGGCGTGGCCTCTCTCATCCATATGTACTGGTTCTGTCCTAGCTTGGAGAAATTCTGGAAAGACGTCTTCACTACATTATCGGGTATTCTGAATCAGCACCTAGAACCAAACCCCTTAATTGCTCTGTTCGGTTTTTGGGGTGAGACAGATTTATGTCTGGGTCCGACCAAATGCCGAATACTATCCTTTGCCTCTCTCTTGGCTAGACGCTTGATCCTCCTTAGATGGAGAGATGTTGCCCCGCCCACTCATGCGCAATGGCTTAATGACATTATGGCCTGCTTGGACCTCGAAAAAATTCATTATTCAGTTCTTAATTCGGATCTAAAGTTCCATAAGGTCTGGGGACCTTTTATCGAGTACTTTCATAACCTTCCTCTTGACTAGGGTTTTTTTTTCTTTTTTTTTCTTCTTTTCGGTCCCTTGCTTTCAGCTCCCTTTTTTTTCTGGTAGTAGGCATTATTATCCTCTGTTGCTAAGTGTATTCACAGTCTGGGAGTTTGACTGTCCTGACTTATACTCTCTATATTGTGTTGTGGTCGGTCTGGAGTTGTTGTTTTTTTCTTGTGTTGTGGGGCTTGGGGAGGACACTAAGCTTACTTGTCTTTAATTTAGGTGCTTTTTTGTTAAATTCACTTCCTTTGTAGAATATTGTTATTGTATGCTTAATTTTGCACTGTATTAATGCTCCTCATTGGGATTTGGGGTTTTTAATTTGTAAAATGTTTTGAAAAACTAATTTAAATTTTTTTTTTAAATAAATTTCAAGGCTAAACTGCATTCCAACAAGACATAACAAACAACAGAGCAAAATTAAATATATTTTAAAAACCTTGTAAAAATACAGTATTAAAAAATTAGAAAGATATATGAAAGTTCAAAACATATTAGCTTAGAAAGTATTAACTCAAAGGAAACATACTAAATTTTCTAAACAAGGGAATAAAAGTACAAAAAATAGATATGAAGGTATACCTAAAGTAAAAAAATTGTTCATAAAAAAAGTAAGGAACAATTAGACTGCTGAGTCTAAAAAAAAGAAATCCTGCACCTCTTGAGTCGACCAGAACCATCTCTGAGAGCCATTTCTCAAAATGATTCTAAGATGAGCGGGGTAATGAAGAGAGGGTTTAAAACCTTTATTATACAGCTCTGACATAACTTTTTTAAAACTTGAAACATTCATTCAACACCTCGGTTAAAAATCTTCCACAATTCTGAACTTCTGATCTTCATAATCAATCATACCTTTCAGACGAGATTCATGAATTAAAAGTTCCTTTGTTTGAAAATCGTGTAGGCAAATTTTCACTGAACAGGGTCGTCCTCCTGGGGGAGGTCTCGGTACAAGTGAGCTGTGAGCTCGGTCTATTTTAGGTGGAGATTTTAAAATATTCCGAAATAATTTAGCCAAAAGGTTTGCAAAAAATTCCCAAGGCTGATTGCCTTCCAGTGACTCTTTTAAAACCCAGAATACGTAAATTATTTCTTCTGTTTCTATTTTCTAAGTCAATAATCTTTTTTTAATGTTTCATTAACCTTTAATTGTTTATCACAGATCTGTCCCGGGTCATCAATCTTCGCGTTGAACATCGTCAAGGTGTCTTCGTTCTCTTTTGTCCATTTATCGTGTTCACTTAAAGTTTTTTGAATAGAACCCAATTTTACATCCATTCATTTAAATTCAGCGCTGAGTTGCTGGAACTCCTCCAAAAGTTCATTTTATGCTTCCAAAGCATCTCCATAATAGCTTCCAAAGTTACAGGAGGGTCCTCTTCTTTTTAGTAGATTTAGCACGACTCATCATAAAGCAATTTTGTGTTTAAAAGTGAGTTTTCAAAACAAGTTGGAAGCAGTAAATTAAAAAGAGTCAGAGCACCTATAAAAGCACTGTTACTGCATCAACAGCTGGTAGTAGTCTGGGCACACACGAATTTCACCTTCAACTAAATGAGATGATTTCTATCCTTGCTCTTGATAAGCAAGGATAAACAAAAAGCTTGCTCACACATGTAAGAAGTTGAAAACTGCAGCAAAAATGTTCGTTGCTTTCCTATGAATGGCAGGATATTCTTCTTTCACATAAATCCAGAACTTGTCCGGGGCAAGTCAGTAAATCTTGAGTGCATGATCAGACTGCATCACACAAAGTTCTTCCCCTTCTCACAAAGTCACGTTCTCAGGCTGAGCAGAAGATTCAGAGAAAGGGTCCCTCACCCAGTCATACACTTGTGTTGAAAGGGAGGAAACATACTGTTCAATTTTGTTCTGCAGTTCTTCCAGGTGGTTTTCAATAGGACTGGAGACTTTCTGATCCTTCCTCATTCTCAAGCCCAAGCAGCAGTGGAAATATTTTAAGATTTCCTTTTGCAACATGATATTTTCAAAGATTCAGTTTCCTCTTAAATCCAAGAATCTTGTCACTTGAAGTCAAAACATTTTCTCCACAGTCTTGTTTTCGTCCACCATGACATACACCAACATCCCCTTAAGCCCTCTTACAATGGCCCATTCTGTGTTTTCAAATGGGGAACAAAGACTTTTATCATAGATAAGAGGGGTAAATCTGAACATATTTAGGTAGATTATCTTACACTGGCCAACCAAGATTTGGAGTATTCCATTGCCATGTCCCTGGTGTCACAACATGACCATGAGCTTGCAACGCACCTCTGGACAAGTCAGAGTCACCTGCAGTTTCTCCACCCATGGAACACAGGACCCAAGATGGACGGCTTGACCAAGGTCCAGACAGGCTCACAATGCCAGTTTTAATGAATCCTGGGGGGGGCAGTGGGGGTTGTGTAGGATACCATAATTGGGAGAAATATACAAAATTCATGACCAATGACATTGAATTGGGGGTTTCAATTTAAGAGGCTGGTCTGACCTGATGACATTATTATGTAAAATGTTTTAATGTCATTTATGGGGGTTTGATAAAAAGTGTTATGGGTTTCATTAAAAATAAAATGTCTCACTTCATCCTATTTGCATAAACCTATATTTCTGCCTGTGTCAATGCATAATCAGCTACACTTTTACAGCCTGTGTCAATGGGTGATCAACTTCAGTTTTACAGCCTGTGTCAATGTATGATCAGCTACAGTTTTATAGCCTATGTCAATGTGTGATCAGCTACAGTTTTATAGCCTATGTCAATGTGTGATTACCAGATAAAATGTTCACATTAATGATGGAGTGACTGCACCAAGACCACTTGAAGTTTGACGGTCAATCTGTACCTTGAATATAGATAAAGAGCAATGAAAGCAAAGAGGCTTTGAATAGTTAAAAGTACCATGACAATAACAATCCATAATCATCCTGAAAAATACCAATGTTACTCTGAAAACATACTGACATTGAGACAGATAGAGGGGGAGAAAGAAAGAGAGATATCACAGCTTAAGTTTTCAATATTAAACTGGCAGGTAAGTCCCACACAACAAATAAATAAACTTTGACAATTTGAGGCATATCATGTCTCAATTCATTCCTGATAAATATTTAAATGTAAGATCTCTTCATTTTGGTCCTTCCATTTTCAACTAACATCTGTAGATTAAATATACAGCATAGATTTTTTTTAAGTTATATCTACAGTATACTTAAAACATAAAACATTTTAACACCCTTCTAATATTTCCCCAACATGAAAATACTTAGTGAAATATATCTTTGCAAAACATCACATTTTTAGGGACACCCTGGTCAGATTGACACTGCTTTGATATTGTTATTTTATCATTGTAGTAATATCAGCACCATTTCAGACTCTCAAATTACTGTACATACAATATACACTTACATATAAGCAAAGACACTTTCCTTGCCACTGATATCATACTAGTTAGGACAAATATTATGTATCAAAATAATATTAATAGTTTATCGAGCACCAATCAATAATATATATATCCCTCATAACCCAAACTATGGTAATCATTAACTAATCATTTCTAGACCATGATGTGATATTAATTTTGCAGTCTGTAGAAGACATGTCTGTACTGAGCTTCTATGTTCACTGGAAGGATAAACAATTTAGAGGAGATCTGAAGAAGAATTTTTCACCCAGATAGAATCTGGAATGTGCCTGACTAGTCAGAAGAGGCAAGTACTCTCTCAACATTCAAAATGTACCTAGATACACACTTCAATAGCCAAGGTGTAAAAGATTATGGAGCAAATAATCATAGATGGTATAGGTAGTCAGCGTAAACATGGAAGCCATAGTATCTGTTTCTATAACTTTCTAAACCTATGAGAATATGCAATCCATGATCACTGAAGAGGAATGTGGCTAAAGAAGGTATTCTACTGTTGTACAATGTACAAAGCTCAGAATGCTTTGTTTGGCAGAATAGGCCCCTCCCTGCAGTCTCACACCACAGCAGACAATGGAGATTACAAAGTAAGTGTATTAGAGGGAAAAACACAGGGTTCAGGGCAAAAATCACATGGGTCGTTGGATGCTGTCAGGCAGGTACCTAGTGGGAGAGGATGACATTGAAGTGGGGGTGGATGTGGAATAACAAGGGACTGGCACATTGAGAAGGTTATGAGTAATAATGGAAAGCTAAAGTGAAACCTACCTGGAGAAAGATAAATGCATGTGACTCCCTGCCAGCAGCATTGGGGTGGGGGGCAAGTGGGAGTGTAGCCCTTTACTGCTAAGGCTGGTCTCCACACATTCATTTACTTGTTCAGTGCTGTTATGGGCCATTTATGAGCAATAGAATTTTGTCCATGGCCATTTGACTCTGTTGGTCAGCTCATCACACTGATGGAAACATCAACAACAATCTTAATCACAAAATTCCTGCTAGCCAATCGGAAGATGACCTTTCTGGAGTAAAAATATAGGTGCCTCTACAATCGCACAATGTTAACTCTCAGTTTTACAATGTCACAGAGGAATTTCTCCCCAAGATTGCCTTTATAACAAAATCATATCATTTTGGATAGCTGCCTAGGGTTTGGAGCTAATTGATTGGACAGATCCATTTCTTCAGAAGGTAATCATTAGAACAGGTTAGATAATCATGTAAGTAGAGGTTTCATGTTGTGAATAGTTATGAATAATTTGGTAAACTACTTTAGTGCAGCTTGCTTGTGGCTTATAGTTTATTAAAGTGGTATACTGCAAAAGACAGAACACTTAACCTTCTCTTCCCACTGGTTTTCTCTCTCACAGCACTTCAGGTGGCCAAGCTACTCACTCTCCCACTTGCTGCTTTCTCTAACGAAAAATACTTATGCAAAGTACTCAAAAGAATATGCAGTATTTTAGACCATATGACATTAGGAGCAGAACTAAGCTATTTGGCCCATCGAGTCTGCTCCACTATTCCATCATGGCTGATTTATTATTCCTCGCAAATCCATTCTCCTGATAACCTTTGATGCCCTGATTAATACAGAACCTATCAGCATTGGCCTTAAGTATATCCACTGATGTGACCTGCACAGCAATCCGTGGCAATAAATTCCACAGACTCACCGTCCTCTGGCTACAGAATTTTTTTCTCATCTCTGTTCTAAATGGATATCCATCTATTCTAGGTCCTCTGGTCCTAGACTCCCCCAATTTAGGAAGCATCCTCTCCACACACACACTATCGAGATCTTTCAATATTTGATAGGTTTTAATGAGTTCCTCTCTCATTCTTCTAAACTCCAACAAGAATAGGCCCAGAGTCATCAAACACTCCTCATGTGTCATTAACTCTTTCATTCCTGGGATCACTCTCATGAACCTCCCCTGGACCCTCGTTAATGCCAGCACTTTTCTTAGATAAAGGGCACAAAATTGCTCACAATACTCTGTTCAGTCTAACCAAACCCTTATAAAGCCTTAGCATCATATCCTTGCTTTTGTAATCTAGTCCTCTCGAAGTGAATGCTAACATTGCATTTGTCTTCCTTACCACCTACACAACCTGCAAAATAACCTTTAGTGAAGCCTGTACGAGGTCTCCCAGGACCCCTTGCACCTGTGATTTTTGAATTTTCTCCCCATTTAGAAAATAGAATATGTCTTTATTCCTGCTCCCAAAGTGTATGACCATACACTATATTCCATCTGTCACTTTGCCCATTCTTCAAATCTAAGTCTTTCTGCAGACACTTTGCTTCCTTAGTGCTACCTATCTTCATATCAACTGTAAACTTAGCCACAAAGCCATCTTTCAGCCAAATCACTGATACATAATGTGAAAAGAATGCTTTAGTGTCTCTATGATTGAAATACGATCTTATTTTAGTTTTGTGTGAGAGGAAACGATGATCAGAATCAATAGCAATTGAGCCCAGTGATACAGCTCATTTCAGTCCTGTTGTGTGGAGATTCCATTTTCTCCATGATACCACATGTTTGTTTCATGCAGGAGCTCTGGTTTTCTCCCATAACCAAAGATGTGCAAGTACTGAGGTTAACTGGCTGCTGCTAAGTTATACCCAATGACAATGTGCTGCTAAGTTATACCCAATGACAACGTGCTGCTAAGTTATACCCAATGACAACGTGCTGCTAAGTTATACCCAATGACAATGTGGGTGATAGAGTATGGGGGTGGGAGGATGGGATTAATTGGTGTTCAATGGTGAGTGTGGACCAGTGGGTCAAATGGCCTAGTTCCATGTCACATGACTCTATAAAAACCTTCTGGAAAAGACAGCAAGATAGCCTATAACGTTTTTGCTGTTCCATAGCCAGTAAGAAAGCATAAGCAGACAAACTGAAACTGAGGTCTGATTGTGCACATCTCGCACAACCTCTCATGGTCCCAGAACACATTGTACATAATCAGGAAATCTCAACAACACCTCAACCTTCTGAGGAGGCTGAAGAGAGATGAATTATACAAACATGCAATAGAGAGCATCCTAACATGGTACAGAAACTCCACTGCAGTGGTTAGGAAGGCTCTATAACAGTTAATTAAAACTGCCCAATGCATCACTGGCACCAGTCTGCCCACCTGCCATCAAGGATATATCAAAGGTTCAAAGGTCAAGTTTAATGTCAGAGAAATGTATACAATATACATCCTGAATGTTTTTACTTCATAAAACATCCACAAAAACAGAGAAGTACCCTAAAGAATGAATGACAGTTAAACATGACAACCCCAAAATTCCCCAGCTCCCCCCTCCCGCCGGTAAGCGGGAGCGAAAAATGATCCCCCTCCCCCAGCAGCAAAATTAAACGAGCATCGGTACAATTGCCGAGTCCAAGCGTGTGCTAAGCAATAGCAAAGACATAGACCTTGCAGTTAACCCAGAAGTTTCACAGTTCATCCAAATTCGACAACCCACAGGTTCTCTCTCTCCCTGACAAGGGAGAGGGAGGTGTCCCCCATTTTCACAGCTGGCAGGAGACATAACAACCACCCGCTGGTTTACTTACTTAAAAGTCCGTTTCGTCGCTGTTTCCGAGCTCTTGTGTCCGAAGATCGCAAAGACCTCGGGTCTTCGGGCCCACAGCAGTAGATTTTTCGGCCTCCCCGACGACATACGAGTCTCCGGCCGTGACACCGACCCTCGATCCGCCCTACTCCAGAGCTCCGAGATCTTAGGCTTCCGAACAGGATCGAGATTCTCAGGCCAAACCCCTTGGCATGTCAAATATCGGCCAGTCGTGGAACCACGAGAGCGGGTCCCATTCCCCTAAAGAACCGAAGCTTGCGTATAACTCCAGGTCAGGGTCTTTAAAAGAACCATGACAGGAAAAAATAGAAATATTAAAGGTAGAAATAGAGCTGTTTCCGAAGATGCAAGCAAAGGAGTCGCCGTTAGGCGCCATCATTCCTCCTTAGCCTTATATATACAGAAAGGTACGTCATGAAAGATCCCACCCAGCCTGCTCTTGGACTGTTCGTCCCACTCCCAATCATGGAGGAGGCTATGTAGCATCCAGGCCAGGAGCACCAGACTCAAAAACAGTTACTTTCCCCAAGCAGTAAGGCTGATAAGCAACTTCAACCACTAACCAACCCAACACCATTACTTTATGTTTCCTGTCAGACAGCCTATGTACCTAACATCATTTTATGGACTTACAATCTATGTACATAAGCTACTTATGTGTTTTAAACACAAAGTAGCAAAAACTACTTATGCAGTTTGCTAGGATCCAGGTCCCATCACGGTTCAGGTGGAGCCTGTCCCATTGGTATAGCTTACTCCTTCCCCACTACTGGTGCCACTTTCCCATGAATCCAAACCCACTTCTTTCACATCAATCCTTGAGTCATGCATTCAACCCTCTAATCTTCTTGATCCTGTGCCAATCTGCACGTGGCTCAGGTAGTAATCCAAAGATTACTACCTTTTTGGTTCTGCTTTTTAATTTTAATTTAGTCCCTAGCTGCTCAAATTCCCTCAGCAGAACCTCTTCCCTCATTCTACCTACGACCCATGCCAACTGTTTCTTTCCCCTCCCAGTGCAAATTTCACTGCAGATCAGATAAGATGTTCTGAAGCTGGGCACCAAGCAGGCAACACAGCCTTCAGGATACTCTATCCTCACAACAGAGAACTCTATCTATTCCCCTGACTATACTATCCCCAATTACCACTACATTTCTCTTCTCTCCCCTCTCCTGAATGGATTCCTGAACTCAGGTGACACATCCTTCCTACAGCCCCTACTGTCATCCACAGAGGGAGCAAGAATCTCAGACCTGTTGGACAAGCTCAAGGGCTGAGGCTCCACCTGCACTCACTCGCAGTCACACTCTCTTGTCCCTGACCACAGGCTGAATTTGAGGCAGCGAATCTAATAGCTGTGACTACCTGCTGAAACAGAGAATCCAGGTAACTCTCCCCCTCCCTGATGTGCCACAGTGTTTGAAGCTCAGATTCCAGGTCAACAACTTTGAGCCCGAGTTCGTTGAGCAGCCAACACGTCGAGCAGATGCGGTCACCAAGAACCACAATGGGGTCCACCAACACCCACATCATGCAGTTACAGCACATCACCTGATCCTGCATCATCCCTTTATTTAATTAAATGGAATTTAGTGACTTTTTATTCAACCACTACAAAAAGCCTTACCTGTGCCTCCTTGCCGAAGCCTCTTGAACCAAAGCCTCAAGTTCGCACTCCTACACTGGTCCACCCACACAATGGCTGCTCTGCTTTGACCCTGCTTTACTTTTATTTGCTCCTGCTAATGAATCTCGAATCAACTGGTCCACTGCTAGTGCGCCAGGCCCTGCAAAACACTCATTTTTTAAACTTCTCCCCAATCTATATGAAGCTCTCTCTCTTTAAATCAATTGGTCCACCATTAATACACTGAGCCCTGCAAAACACTCCTTTTTTAAGCTCTTCTCCCCAACCTGTGTGAAGCTCTCTCTCTCTGTCAATCGATTAATCCACTGAGCAGCCCCACCCCCAAATGCTTCCTTTCCCCAACCTGAGAAAAGCTCACTCTCTTCTCTCTCTGCAAATTGATTGGTCCGCCATTAATGCTCTTGGAGAACAAGTTAGGGCAAGTAACTGCAGTTCCATTTGGGCAATACTTTAGATCCAGTGGTAAAAGATAAAACAGGACTACAGGTCACCAGGGTACAGTTATGGGGTATTGGACGGGATCTTACAGACGTTGATTAAGTGTTTGCAGATAAAGGGATGAATAGCAAGTGGGATGTTTTTTTAAAGTGTGATATCAAGAGTCCAGTGATAGCATGTTCCTGCTCTGATGAAGGGAAAGGCTAGAAAGCTGGTTGATGAGCAATACCGAGGTTCTGGTCAAGGTAAAGGACACCTAAGCTGGGTTGAGGCAATTAGGAACAAATCATTCAGTGACTGTAGAAAGTGTAGGAATACACAAGATGAAAACCAGGAGGGCCAGAAGAGGTATAGATGGATTGGCAGGTAGAGTTAAGGAAAATCCCAAGAGATTCTATAAGTATATTAAGAGTAAAAGGGAGGCAAGGGAGAAGTCCCCTTAAAAAAATCAGCATGAAGGGCCATAGGAGATGGGCAGTAATTTTAATGGAACACAGCAGGCCAGGCAGCATCTATAGGAAGAAGTACCTATACCTGTGCCGAGACCTATACTTCTTCCTATAGATGCTGCCTGGCCTGCTGTGTTCCACCAGCATTTTGTGAGTGTTGCTTGAATTTCCAGCATCTGCAGATTTCCTCATGTTTGTAATTTTAATGAAAATCTTTTCCTCTGTTTCACTGTTATCAGGTGGTGATGAGGAATGAGGGAAGTGAGCAATGATGTCTAGGATCACATGCGAATTACCATGGAGGAGGTATTGCAGCCCTTAAAGCACATTAATGTGGATAAATCTCCAGGGACTGACTGAGTGCATTCTCAGAACTTGTGAGAAGCCAGGAAAGAAATTGCACAGGCCCTCTTGTGAGACCACATTTGGAGTTTTGCGTACAGTTTGATTGCTCCGTTATAATAAAGAGATCAATAAATTGAAAAGAGTACAGGTACAGAGAATATATACTAGGCTTCTGCCAGGACTTGAGGACATGAGATATGGGAGAGGTTGGGCAGGCTAGGACTTTATTCACTGAAGTATAGGCAATTAAGGGTTGACCTTATAGCTGTGTATAAAATCATGAGGGGAATAGATTAAGTTTGAACACATATGGTCTTTTTCCCTGGGAAAGGGAACTTCAAACCAAAGTGAACAATAAAAGGTTTAGGACTTGAGGGGGTACTCATTCACAAAAAGGTATTGTGTGTCTGGAATGAGAGGCCAGAGAAAGTGGTTGAGACAGGGACAATAACAGCATTCAAAACATGGATAGGAAGGTTTTGGAGGGATATGGGCCAGATACAGGCATATGGACTGGTTTAATGGGAGCCATGGCCACCATGGATGAGATGGACCAATGGATCTGCTTCCATGCTGTTCTACTCTATGACTCCAGGTACCAAGGAAAGTACTGAAAAGCTAAAGTAAATTTTCAGATAACACCTAAATTAGTGGCATAACAGACATTGAAGACATCAAGGAGCAGATAGGGAGGCCAATCCTGGAGCGGTGCAATAATAATAAGATTTTAATTTTCCTAATATTGACTGTTAAGGGGTTTAGATGGGGTAGAGTTTGTTAGATGTGTTCAGAAAGGTTTCCTGATGCAATATGGAGATAAGCCAACTAGGGGAGAGGCTGTACTTGATGTGGTATTGGGAAATTAGCCTGGCCAGGTGTCAGATCTCTCAGTGGGAGAGCATTTTGGAGATAGTGATCACCTCTATATCCATTACCACAGCATTGGAAAGGGATAGGAACAGACAATTTGCGAAAACATTTAATTGGGGTAGGGGGAAATATGATGCTAGAGGTATTAAGTAGGAACTTGGGAACACAAATTGAAAGCAGATCTTCTCAAGGAAATGCACAGCAGAAATGTGGCAAATGTTCAGGGAATATTTGCATGGAATTCTGCATAGGTATGTTCCATGGAGGCAGGGAAAGGATGGTAGGGGAAAAGAACCATGGTGTACAAAGGATGTAGAAAATCCAGTTAAGAAGAAAAGAAAAGTTTATGAAAGATTCAAGAAACTAGGTACTGTTAGAGCTCTAGAAAATTACAAGGGTACCAGGAAAGAGCTCAAGAATGAAATTAGGAGAGCTAAAAGGAGCCATGAGCAGGCCTTGGTGAGTAGGATTATGGAAAACTCCAAGGCATTCTACAAGTATGTGAAGAGCAAGAGGGTGAGCCATGTGAGAATAAGACCAATCAGGAGTAAGAATAGAAACATGTGCAAGGAACCGGTGAGGTAGCGGAGGTACTTACTGAATACTTTGCTTCAGTATTCACCAGTGAAAAGGACCTTGGCAATTGTAGGGATAACTTACAGTGGACTGAAATGCTTGAATGTATAGACATTAAGAAAGAGGATGTGCTGGAACTTTTGAAAGGTATTAAGTTAGATAAGTCACTGGGACTGGACGAGATATACCCCAGGATACCATGGAAGTGAGAGAGGAGATTGCTGAGCCTCTAAAGATGAACTTTGAATCATCAATAGGGATGGGAGAAGTACCAGAGGATTGGAAGTTTGCAAGCATTGTACCCTTGTTCAAGAAAGGGAGTAGAGATAACCCAGGAAATTATAGACCAGTGAGTCTTACTACAGTGGTGGGCAAGTTGTTGAGGAAGATCCTGAGAGGCAGGATTTATGAGCATTTGGAGAGACATAATCTGATAAGGGATAGTCAGCATGGCTTTGTCAAGGGCAGGTCATGCCTTACAAACCTGACTGAATTCTTTGAGGGAAACAAAACACATTGATGAAGATAGAGCAGTGGATCTAGTGTATATGGATTTCAGTAAGGCATTTGATAAGGTTCCCCATGCAAGGCTCCTTCATAACATAAGGAGGCACGGGATCCAAGGAGACCTTGCTTTGCGGATCCAGAATTGGCTTGCCCACAGAAGGCAAAGGGCGGTTGTGGATGATTCATATTCTGCATGGAAAATGGTGACCAGTGGTGTCCCACAGGGATCTGTTCTGGGACCCCTCCTCTTTGTGATTTTCATAAATGACCTGGATGAGGAATTAGAAGTGTGGGTTAGTAAGTTTGATAATGACGCAAAAGTTTGGTGTGCTGTGGTTAGTCTGGAGGGTTGACCAAGGTTACAGCACACCATCTATAGGATGCAGAACTGAGCTGAGAAGTGGTAGATGGAGTTCAACCCAGATAAGTGTGAAGTGGTTCACTTCAGCAGGTCAAATTTGAAGACAGAATATAATATTAATGGTAAGATTCTTGGCAGTGTGGAGGATCAGCGAGATCTTGGGATCTGTGTCCAAAGAACACTCAAAGCTGCTGCACATGTTTGCAGGGTTGTTAAGAAGGTATTTGGTGTGTTGGCCTTCATCAGCCGTGGGATTGTCCAAGAGCTGTGAGGTAATGTTACAGCTATATAAGACCTTAGTTAGACCCCACTTGGAGTACAGTGTTCAGTTCCAGTCACCTCATTACAGGAAGGATGTGGGTACTATAGAGAGAGTGCAGATGAGATTGACAGGGATGTTGCCTGGATTGGAGAGCATGCCTTATGAGAACAAGGTAAGTGAACTTGGCCTTTTCTGCTTGGAGCAACAGAGGATGAGAGGTGACCTGAAGAGGTATATAAGATGATGAGAGGCATTGATCATGTGGATAGCTGGAGGCTTTTTCCCAGGACTGAAATGGTTAACATGAAGGGCATAGTTTTAAGGTGCTTGGAAGTAGCTACAAGGGGGATGTCAGAGGTAATTTTTTCATACAGAGAGTGATGGGTGCATGGAACGCACTGCCAGCAAAGGTAGTAGAGGTGCATACAATAGGGTCTTTTAAGAGACCCTTAGATAGGTACATGGAGCTTAGAAAAATAGAGGACTAGGCAGTAGGGAAATTCTAGGCAGTTTCTATAGGTTACATGGTCGGCACAACATTGTGGGCTGAAGGGCCTGTAATGTGCTGTAGATTTCTATGTTTTTAGGAAGAAGTTTGTCTAACATTACAACAGGATCCAATTCAATGGGGAAAAAATGGCCAATGGAATGGCAGATGGAATTAAACTCAAAGTGTAACATGGTGCATTTTGGAAAGTGAAAGCAGAGCAGGACTTGCACAGTAAATGACAGGTTCTTGGGGAATGTAGAACAGGGATACCTCAGGGTATGGGTACAGTACATAGTTCCCTAACACTGGTGATGATGGTAAAGATGGTGTAATGAATGCTTGCCTTCATCAGATGGGGCACTGAGTACAAGAATTAGGACTCAAGATGCATCTGTACACCAAACCTGGAATATTGGGTGGCTCTGGTCACCATACTACAGGAAGAATGTAATTAAGCTGAAGAGAGTGCAGGAAAGTTTCACAAGGCTGTTGCAGAGACTGGGGAGCATGAGTTATAAGGCTGGGAATGTTTTCCCTGAAGCAAATGAGGCGAGGGGTGACCCTTATAGAGCTTTAGGAAATCATAGTGGGGCATAGATAAGGTGAATAGTCTTCTTCCCAAGGTAGGGGAGTCTCCAACTGGAGTTCATAGGTTTAAAGTGGGAAGGGAAAGACCACATGGACATGTCTTTTGCACACAGGATATTAGGTATACGGCTGATTCCATTTTCTCAACACTATTCTCCCTCCGTAATCCTTAATCCTGCCTTTTCCCTTCTGTCTACCCCCCCCCCAAAATCCTGAATATTGCCCTCTCCCTTCTGCCTCCCCCACTTCTTCCTCCTGCCTTCTCTCTTCTGCCTCCTGCCTGTAATCCTTAATCTCCTTTCCAATCAAGAACCTATCATTCTCTACTTTAAATACACTCAATGCTTGGTCTCCACAGCCTTCTGTGGCAATGAATTCCACAGATTCACCACCCTTGGCTTAAGAAATTCCTCCTCATCTCTGTTTTAAAGGGACATCCCTTTACTGTTAGGGTGTGCCCATGGACTCTAGACTCTTAACATCCTCTCTTTCAGTATCTGTTAGTTTTCATTGAGAGTTTCCAGTCCTCCTTCTGAACTCCATCAAGTACAGGTCCAGAGACATCAAACACTCCTCATACTGTATGTGTAGCCTTTCATTCCTAGATCATTCTGGTGCCCCTCCTCTGGACCTGCTCCAATGCAGCACATCCTTCCATAGATATGGAGTGCAAAATTGTACACATTATCCTAAATGTGGTCTGGCCATTACTTTATAAAGCCTCAGCATTACATTCTTGTGTTTATATTCAGGTCCTCTCAAAATGAATGCTAACATTGCAGTTGCCTACTTCATCACTAACTCTATCAGCAAGAATACCAATGGGGAATCCTGCACAAGGACTCCAAAGTCCCTTTACACCTCTGACATTTCAATTCTCTCCCATTGTTTCAAACTAGTTTATGCCTTTATTTTTCCCTCAAAGGTGTATAGCCTCACAATTCCCTACATTACATTCCACCTGCCACTTCTTCACCCAAGTCCTGCTTCAGAGTCCCTGGGTCCACCACAACACTTGTTTCTCCAACTACCTTGATACTATCTGCAAACTTGGTCACAATGCCTTCATCCATCAGTGCCTTCATACATATCATCATCATCAGCTGGCTTCGATCATCACAAGCACTCACTTGTTAGAGAGACATTACCATGTTTTAAAAGAATTTGGTGCAGGATAGATAGAATTCAAAGGAGAAGTCGTGTTCTAAAGGGAGGATGAGGCAAGAGTGGCTGAAGAGGAAAGTGAAAGACAGCATGACAGCAAAAGAGAGGAATATAATACAACAAAAAATAGTAAAAAGTTAGCGGATTGAGAACCATTTAAAAACCAAAAAAAGGCAACTAAAAAGACATAAGGAAAGACAAGATGAAATATGAAGGTAAGCCAGCCAAGAATATAAAAGAGGATACCAACAGTTTTCCAGCTATATTAAAGAGTAAAGGAGAGGAAAGTGTTACATACCACGTGGGTATCTTGTGACTGTCTTATGAGCATGATGTAATGGTCTTGTAATGGTAGGGTAATGTAATTTCCCGCCAGTGTGAGGTCACATGATGTAATTTTCCCACCAGTGAGAGGTCATGTGATGGCCGGTTTCAACAGGTATAAAAGTGTAAAGCCTTGCTGTGACGCGGGTCAGTTCGTGATTTAATTCGTCAGTGACTCCATTATGCTGCGTATTCATCTCATGATGCAGTTTTGTTTTAAAGTGGAGTTTTGCTTTCTGTCTTAAGTCAAAGGATATTGCCAGCAGTCTCACCAAATGCTGCCAGTATTGGTTTCTACCTTTGCAGTCTAGTCAGAGAGTGAAGAATTTACCGAAGTATGGAAAACCCGAAGGATCGAGTAAAGTTGGTGTCATCATCGGTAATACAGGATCGACCTTATTAAATCCTCATTCAGAGGGTAGTGGCCTGCATCCAAGATAGCTCCTGCATTGTGAAAGCAGAAAGAGCTGGACACAGTGTTTCGCCAAGGAAAGGTCAGTGCCTTTAAGCTGTTTTATTTCCTTCTTCGTAAATCCTTTGGTCAAGGCATATTTCAGCTGGGATCAGCAGTAACATCACATCATCGAGGAATTCATTACTACAGGAAAGTTTCTCCTAATTGACTGTGTAAATCATTTGGGCTTTTGCATTTACCACTTTTAAGAACTGTGTTCACTTTTATTACTTTAAGAACTGTGTTCGCATTTATCGCTTTATCCCAGGAATGAAAGGGTTAACATATAAGGAGCACTCATTTATTTGCTGAAATACAGCACACAATATGCCCTCCTAGCCCTTCAATTCACGCTGCCAGCAACTCCCAAGTTAATCCTAGCTTAATCACGGAACAATTTGCGAAGATCAGTTAACCTACCAACCAGTACATCTTTGGGCTGTGGAAAGGAAACCGACATGGCCACGGAGAGAACATGCAAACTTTTTACGGGCAGTGATGGGAGTTACTGGTACTGTAAAGTGTTGTGCTAATCACTGTTGTGGTAGTTAATAAGGTTATTCCTAAGTCACTAAGTTAGCCACTCCCACATGGTAAGAGTTCACATATTTTACAAGCAGAACTATCAATAAAGTACAGTTGAATATCCTGCATGCTTGTGAATTAGTATTCTCGAGCACAATCCCTTAACATCAAACAGAATATTTTGTCAGAAGTGGTTGATCATTGATTAATCTGGGCTACAGACCAAAGGAGATCCCCAACAAGCAAGAACTTACGCTAAACCCAACAAAGGAAGTGTTCTTTGGGCCAGGGAAACATAAGCTCGGTGTGAAAGAAATGCTTACTACTTAATATATAACAATTACACCACGGAAATAGGCCATCTCAGCCCTTCTAGTCCGTGCCAACGCTTACACTCACCTAGACCCACTGGCCCGCACTCAGCCCATAACCCTCCATTCCTTTCCTATCCATATACCTATCCAATTTTACTTTAAATGACAATACCGAACCTGCCTCTACCACTTCTACTGGAAGCTCGTTCCACACAGCTACCACTCTCTGAGTAAAGAAATTCCCCCTCATGTTACCCTTAAACTTTTGCCCCCTAACTCTCAAATCATGTCCTCTTGTTTGAATCTCCCCTACTCTCAATAGAAAAAGCCTATCCACGTCTATCTATCCCCCTCATTATTTTGATCTATCCCCCTCATTATTTTAAATACCTCTATCAAGTCCCCCCTCAACCTTCTACGCTCCAAAGAATAAAGACCTAACTTGTTCAACCTTTCCCTGTAACTTAGGTGCTGAAACCCAGGTAACATTCTAGTAAATCTATACTTCCATCCATAAAAATGCAAAACAGTTAAAAGAAGATGACTACAGTATGTTTGTTCAGAATATCTTCTCAGCGCTACTGGGATGACATGCCATAGAGAAACAACCTCATTGCAAGGTTGGACTCACTAAACAATGTTCAGCAGCAGAAGTACCCAGAGTTATTCTCAGGCCTGGGGATACTGAAAGAAGAGTACCTTATCCAACTGAGGCCAGGAGTGATGCCCTCCTCTCTGACCATGGAACAAGCTACTAATGAATCAGAGATCTGTAGTTTCCTTGGCATGGTAAACCAGTTGAGAAAGTTCATTCCAGATTTGGTAGAGAAAACAAAGCCACTACATGACCTTCTCTCGCAGAGGAACATTTGGAGCTGGGGTGCACTACAGAAGTCATTCTCATCACTTAAAGCAGAGCTTATCTCTCCACCAACATTGGTATTCTTTGATCCAAACAAAGCAATCAAGATCTCAGCAGAGACCTTTGGTGCTGGGGGAGTGCTGATACAAAACTGCAGTGGTGTATGGAAATCGGTAGCATATGCATCAAGAGCACTGATTCCTACTGAATAGGGTTATGCCCAAATCAAAATGGACACAATGGCCCTCATGTGGGTCTATGAAAGCTTCAGCTGCTACTTGGTCAGCACTAAATTCCTACTTGAAACAGGCTCCAAGCCACTTGTCAGTCTCCTCAGATCAAAACACTTACCTCTACATCTGCAAAGATTCAGAATGAGGCCTATGTGATACTGTTATGACATTGAACACATCCCCAGTAAATCTCACACCACACCAGGCACTCTGTTGAGGATGCCATGCAAAAGTTTATGGACGGAAAATAACTCCGGCTCATGGAAGATACCAACATCTACTTAGCTCAGGTGTGTAAAAGTGTTCCTGCATCATGGAGTAAACTGGACGAAATTTGTACTGAGTTAAAAAAAAAAGAACCAAATCTGCAGCAAGGTCATGCAAACTGTGAGCAAGGATGGCCAGCTATTTCAAAAGGAGCTTACAAACACAGACCTTCCCTGACTCTAGTGATTATTGGAAGATCACTACTAATGCCTCCACAATCTCTTCAGCTACCTCTTGTGGGACTCTGAGGTGTAGTCCATCTGGTCTAGGTGATTTATACTTCACCAGGTCTTTAAGCTTCCAAAGCTTAGGAAGATGACAGTGCTCAAATGGTGACTCCATTGCTTGCATCTTTGGAAACAGTTTTATTTCTATCTTCGATATCTGTTTTTTTTTCCTTTCAAGGTTCTTTTGAAGTCCCTGACCTGGAGTTACATGCTGACTTCAGTTCTTTGCAGAAATGGGACCCACTGTCAGGGCCTCATGACTGGTCACTTTTCGATATGCCAAGGACCATAAGATGTAGGAGCAGGGAGGTTCCGGTGTCATCATCGTCCAGAACGGCAGCCTAAAATAACAGCTCCTCCAGAAGAACACTTATTTTGCGCCGTTAATCCACGAAAATATCTCTCAAAAATATCTGAACTGGTTAGGGAGGCAAGAATGGGTAAAAGGAATGGAGATTTTTTTTTAAAAGCATCACTGCGGAGCCTATGGATGAGGGGAGGTACAGCGAGCGGCTCTCCTACACGAGCGCGTGGTAGCGAGTCTGACGCTGGGTCTCGTTCAGGCAAAGCGGCAAATTTAGTAAAAATTCTGGAAGAGATACAGGAATTCCAAAAAGACATAAAACTGCAACTAAATGATATCAAGTTAGAGCTCACCAATGTTAATCAAAAAATAGCGGTGGCAGAGACACAAATTGAAAAGGTGGAAGATCACATTCAAAATGTGGAATGGATGCTAAGTAAGATGATAGAAGTGTTAAGTCAACAAGAAAGTAAACTACTTGATCAAGAAGGAAGGTCACAATGGAAGAATATCAGGATATATAATGTTCCCGAAGGAGTGGAGTGGTTATCTATGGTGGAGCTCGTAGAAAAGTTACTAAGGGACACGCTGGAGATTCCCCCAACCATGGAACTTGACACTGAGAGAGCACACCACGCACTCATCCCAAGGCCTTCTGGGGACAGGGAAGATAAGCCACGGTCAATAGTAATCAGATTCTTTCAGTACAAAACCAAAGCAGAGATTCTGCGCAAGGCATGGGGAAAGAAGAAGGTATTTTTGAATAGGAAATTAATATATTTTGATCAAGATTACCCCCCAGCAGTCCTGCAGAAACATAAGGAATATTCTGAAGCAAAGTGAGTATTAAAGCAAAGAAAGATTAGCTTCCAAACCCCATACCCTGCTAAGCTGCGAGTGTTTTATGAAGACAGGACATGGCTGTATCAGACAGTGGAAGAGACGACTGCAGACATGAAGGTCAGAGGGTTGCCCATCTGCATGATCAAACCGAGGGAAATCCTGTCTGAGCAGTTACCCTGCTCTGCTCGGGAAATAGTGAGAGAATCAAGAAAGCAGGGGACGGGAGGAGGATGAGGGAAGAATATCAGGAAGAGACTGTTTTCAGAAAACAGACCTCACCTCCTCCAGAAGAGCCATAAGGTCTCACTAATTTCAAAAGTGTTGATAAGCTAAACAGAAGCAAAAATAGACAGTGCTATACTTATCTCAAGAAGTACATACTACAATGTGGATTTTATATTACTCAATTATTTTATTTTTTATTCATTCATTCACTCATTTTTCCACACCTAAATGAGAATATATAAATATATATATATATATTCTCATTTAGGTGGGGGAAAATATATATATGGGAGGAATACACAGGGAAGTCTTTTCTGTGCAACAGATATAGATTTTTTCACTTACTTTTATGGGTATTGCAGTGGGGGCACTCAATTCACAGGTAGGAGGGGCTATCCCCCATGGCTAGACATTTCCTCTAGCTCAACGCAGGGTCATCTACTAGAGACCGCAGCCTTGGAATCACACTTTCGTTACCCTTTTTTTCATTCGCGTTTCTTGGTTCTTATTTGTTCAGGGAATAGATCGATTAAATTCCATTCTGCTAATTTCAATGATGTACTGACAGATAAATACACATGGCTAAGGACAAATAAAATTCATTTCTTTTAATGTCAATGGGCTGTTAAATCCAATGAAACATAGTAAATTTCTATCAAAAATGAAGAAAGAACAAGCCCATGTAGTATATTTTCAGCAAACTCACTTAAGTGATAATGAGCATGGAAAACTAAAGAGAATGGGCTTCACTAATTTGTTTTTCTCTTCATATAAATCAGTTGCTATTCTCATCTCAAGCAAGCTAAATTTTGAAAAAGTATTCAAAATGGGAGATAAGGAGGGCAGATATATTCTGGTAAGGGGGAATATAGACAGAAATTCAGTTACTCTATTGAATATATACGCACCCCAAGGAAGTGATATTAGTTTCTTCCAGAAAACTACTAATATTATGGTAACAGAAAGAGAAGTCTTTTGATATGTGGGGGAGACTTAAATTTACAATTACAACCAAAGTTAGACTCTTCCATTAGAAAAGCCTATGAAACAAAGTCCTTACATAAGAGAGTTAACACACTTTTTGAGGAGGTTTGTGTAATTGATATTTGGAGGGATTTTTCCCCGACGGAAGGGATTACACTCATTATTCTGCCCTCCATTCTTTATATACAAGAATAGAATATTTCATAACATTTGGAAAAGATAAAGACAAAATAAACACCTGTGGAATTGGGACAATAGATGTAAGTGACCATGCACCTATATATTTATCTGTTGATTTCAACCTACAACCAAAGAATACTATTTGGAAACTAAATTTAAGTCTACTCAATAATCCCTATTTTAAGGAACAAATTAAAAAAGAAATTGGTCTTTACCTGTACTTAGAATTCAATGATAATGGAGAGGTTTCACCTCCCATTCTATGGGATACTCTGAAGGCTGTCTTAAGAGGGAAAATTATAGTGATATCTTCATATAAGAAAAAAATAAGGAATAAAACATTAGAGAGGAATTACAAAATAAGCTGAAGGAACTAGAAAAAACACACATTGAATTTGGCACAGGATACATTAGAGGAAATTTTAAAAATTAGGAATAAAATTAATAGTTTGGATACACAAGAAATCAGGAAAAATTTAATATTTCTGAAACAGAGACACTAAGAAAGTGGATCTAAATCTATGAAAATACTGGCGTGGAAACTGAAAAAAAAAGATAACAGAAAATACAATTCACAGAATTAGGAATCCAAGAACAAAAGTGATAAAAAAAAATAAGCTAAGTGAAATTCAAGAAGCTTTTGAAGTGTTTTACTAAACTCCATATTCCAAAGTTCCAAGGGGAGGCATAACCCAAATTGACACCTTCCTGAACTGTTTAGAGTTACCCACTTTAAGCGAAGAACGAAATAGAATGACGACTGCTAACATAACTGAAGCTGAACTAAAAATTGCAATTAGTAGGTTTAAATCAAGGAAGTCACCAGGATCAGATGGATATACGGCAGAGTGGTAAAAAGAATTTAAAAATGAATTAATTCCTGTTTTACTCCCCACACTGAACTGGGCTCTAAAAAAGGCACAAATGCCACCCAGCTGGAAGGAGGCGATAATCTCAGCTATACCAAAAGAAGTCAAAGATAAAATGGAATGTGGGTCATTTAGACCAATATCTTTTCTTAATGTAGATTATAGATTATTTACCTCCATCATGGCCAAACAATTAGAAAAGTTTCTACCCACACTGATACATAATGATCAGACAGATTTTATACAACACCAAACACAAGACAATATATGAAGCACACATCACATCATGGATCATATACAAAAAAAATAAAATTAGACCAATAGTGATTAGTGTGGATGCTGAAAAGGCATTTGATTTGGTTAATTGGAATTTTTTTACAAAGTTTTACATAGATTTGGTTTACATGACACAATTATTAAAACTATACAAGCACTAGGACAACAAAATTCAAGGGGCGTATAGCCCAATGGGAGTTCGGGGAGCTGGGTTAAGCACAATAGGCAGTGATTTAAACAGGGAGAGGAGAAATGGGCTAAAAATTCTATATCTGAATGCATGAAGTGTCAGAAATAAGGTGGATGAGCTTGAAGCTCAGGTGCGAATGGGTAACTATGATGCTGTTGGGATAATGGAGACATGCCTGCAGGGAGATCAGACCTGGGAAATGAATGTACAAGGGTATACGTGCTATTGTAGGGACAGAAATGTGGGCAGAGGGGGTGGGGTGGCCCTGTTGGTGAGGAATGAGATTCAGTCCTTTGCAAGTGGGGACATAGGATCAGGAGAAGTAGAGTCTGTGTGGATAGAACTGAGGAACAGTAAGGGCAAAAAGACCCTAATGGGTGTTGTCTACAGGCCCCCAAACAGTAGCATGGATATTGGGTGCAAGTTGAATAGGGAGTTAACATTGGCAGGTGGCAAAGGTAATGTCGCAGTAGTTATGGGGGATTTCAACATGCAGGTGAACTGGGAGAATCAGATTGGTGCTGGACCCCAGAATAAGGAGTTTGTAGAGTACCTACGGGATGCATTCTTGGAACAGCTTGTACGAGAGCCAACTAGGGACAAGACTATTCTGGATTTAGTGTTGTGTAATGAACAGGATTTGACAAGCGATCTTGAAGAAAAGGAGACATTAGGAGGTAGTGACCATAATATGATAAGTTTTTATCTGCAATTTGAGAAGGATAAGGGCAGATCGGAGGTGTCAGTGTTGCAGTTGAACAAAGGAGACTATGGAGCCATGAGGGAGAAGCTAGCCAAAGTTAAATGGACGGATATCCTAGCAGAAAAGACAGTGGAACAGCAATGGCAGGTATTCTTGGGAATAATGCACAAGGTGCAAAATCAGTTCATCCCCCGGAGAAGGAAGGATTCAAAGGGGGGAAAGGGGCCACTGTGGTTGACAAAGGAAGTCAGAGATTGCAAAGCATTAAAGAAAAAGTATGACAGAGCTAAGGTGAGTGGGAAGACAGATGATTGGGAAATTTTTAAGGAACAACAGAACTTAACTAAAAAGGCAATACGGGGAGAAAAAATGAGGTATGAACGCAAGCTAGCCAGGAATATAAAGGAGGATAGCAAAAAGCTTTTTTAGGTATGTGAAGAGAAAGAAGATAGTTAAGAACAATGTTAGGCACTTGAAGAATGAATTGGGTGAAATTGTTATGGGAAACAGAGAAATGGGAGAAGAATTTAATAAGTACTTTAGATCTGTCTTCACTAAGGAAGACACAAGCAATCTCCCAGATGTATGGATGGGCCAAGGACATAGGGTAACAGAGGAAATGAAACAGATTGACATTAGGAAGGAAACGGTGATAAGTAGACTGATGGGACTGAAGGCTAACAAATCCCCAGGTCCAGATGGTCTGCATCCTAGGGTACTAAAGGAGGTGGCTCTGGAAATTGCGGATGCATTGGTAATCATTTTCCAATGTTCCTTAGATTCAGGATCAGTTCCTGAGGATTGGAGAATGGCTAATGTTATCCCACTTTTTAAGAAAGGAGGGAGGGAGAAAACAGAGAACTATCATCCTATCAGCCTAACATCAGTAGTGGGGAAGATGCTGGAGTCCATTATTAAAGACGAAATAGTGGCATATCTAGATAGCAGTGATAGGATTGGGCTGAGCCAGCATGGATTTACCAAGGGCAAATCATGCTTGACTAATCTATTGGAGTTTTTCGAGGATGTAACCAGGAAGTTAGACAAGGGAGATCCAGTGGATGTAGAGTACCTCGATTTTCAGAAGGCATTTGATAAGGTCCCACATAGGAGATTGGTGGGTAAAATCAGAGCTCATGGCATTGGGGGGAAGATATTGACATGGATAGAAAACTGGTTGGCAGATAGAAAGCAAAGGGTAGCGGTGAATGGGTGTTTCTCGGAATGGCAGGTGGTGACTAGTGGGGTGCCACAGGGCTCGGTATTGGGACCACAGCTGTTTATGATTTACATCAACGATTCAGATGAAGGCATTGAGAATAACATCAGCAAGTTTGTTGATGATACTAAGCTGGGTGGCAATGTGACATGTGATGAGGATGTTAGGAGAATTCAGGGTGACTTGGATAGGCTGGGTGAGTGGGCAGATACTTGGCAGATGACGTTTAATGTGAATAAGTGTGAGGTTTTCCACTTTGGGAGTAAGAACAGGAAGGCAGATTATTATCTGAACGGTGTAGAGTTAGGTAAGGGAGAAATACAAAGAGATCTAGGAGTCCTTGTTCATCAGTCACTGAAGGTGAATGAGCAAGTGCAGCAGGCAGTGAAGAAGGCTAAT
Organism: Hemitrygon akajei; assembly: GCF_048418815.1. Lineage (NCBI taxonomy): Eukaryota > Metazoa > Chordata > Chondrichthyes > Myliobatiformes > Dasyatidae > Hemitrygon > Hemitrygon akajei. Next base: position 122,169,431 of record NC_133128.1, on the reverse strand, counting down.
GGAATGTTGGCCTTTATTACAAAGGGAATTGAGTACAAGAGCAAGGAAATCCTTTTGCATTTGTACAGGGCCCTGGTGAGACCACACCTAAAGTATTGTGTACAGTTTTGGTCTCCAGGGTTAAGGAAGGACATCCTGGCTGTAGAGGAAGTGCAGTGTAGATTCACGAGGTTAATTCCTGGGATGTCTGGACTGTCTTACGCAGAGAGGTTAGAGAGACTGGGCTTGTACACGCTGGAATTAAGGAGATTGAGAGGGGATCTGATTGAAACATATAAGATTATTAAGGGATTGGACAAGATAGAGGCAGGAAATATGTTCCAGATGCTGGGAGAGTCCAGTACCAGAGGGCATGGTTTAAGAATAAGGGGTAGGTCATTTAGGACAGAGTTAAGGAAAAACTTCTTCTCCCAGAGAGTTGTGGGGGTCTGGAATGCACTGCCTCAGAAGGCAGTGGAGGCCAATTCTCTGGATGCTTTCAAGAAGGAGCTAGATAGGTATCTTATGCATAGGGGAATCAAGGGATATGGGGACAAGGCAGGAACCGGGTATTGATAGTAGATGATCAGCCATGATCTCAGAATGGTGGTGCAGGCTCAAAGGGCCGAATGGACTACTTCTGCACCCATTATCTATTGTCTATTGTCTATTGTCACTATATGACAATCCTACTGCTAGGATTATAATCAATGGATATTTATCAAATAGTTTTACCTTAGAAAGGGGCACGAGACAGGGTTGTGCATGGTAACCTGGAACCATTAGCTCAATATATCAGACAAAATGAAGATATCAGGGGAATTACTATTAAAGGGACAGAGCATAAATTGGCCTGTTAAGTGGATGACATTTTGATCTTTACCTAAATTGATGCAATCCTTTTAACAATGTGGTAAATTATCAGGATACAAGATCAACATAAAACCCAATTTACTCTCATATAGCTATAGCCCAACAAGAGAATTTGAAAGTGGATATCCCTGGGCATGGCAAACAGAGTCTTTCAAATACTTGGGCATCATTATGCCAAAAGATTTGGCAAAATTATCAGAATGCCAAAATATAAAAAAAAATTATGGAAGATATAACAAGATGGAACCTAATTTCTTTTTTTAGTCTCAGTTCAAGGATTGAGTCTATTAAAATGAATATACTGCCCGGACTATTATATCTCTTTCAAACCCTACCAATAGAGATGAACCAAAATCAATTCAATGAACGGAGCAAAATATTATCAAGATATATATGGCAAAGTAAACGGCCTAGAGTTCGTCTCAAAACTTTGCAATTTGTCAAGGAAAAGGGGGGATGGGGCCTACCTTCTCTTAGAGATTATTATTTTGCAGCACAGTTGAGAGCTGTGATATGCTGGTGCAACCCATCATATGACACTCAATGGAAAAATATTGAAGAGAGGATACTTTCCATCCCCATACAGGCAATTTTGACTGATAACAACCTACCATGTTACATAAATACTATTGATAACCCATGGGTGAAATGGAGTCTTAAAATATGAAGAAGTATTATAAAAGAATATAAACTAGAAGGAGATACTGCAATTCTTAAATGGTGTGCATATGACTCAGATTTTACACAGAATAAACTGGATGCTAGATTTAAGGACTGGACAGCTAAAGGAATAACAGTTCTTTGCAATATAATGAAAGAAGGAACACTGTTCAGTTTTGAAATGTTTAAAGAGAAACACTTATTAGAAAAACAAGACCTTTATCAGTATTTGCAGATGCGACAGTATGTTAATAAGAGGGTTAAAAATGTAACCAAGGCAAGTACATGTTTGATAGAGCTATTTAGAAAAGCATATAATTCAGATAATGGCAGTAGAATAATTTCAAGCATGTATAAAGGTGTGTCAAATCTTAAAACACATTCGACTTCATACATTAAAACTAAATGGAAGAAAGAAGGAGGGATAATTATATCTGAGGGAGGATGGAAAATAATATGGAGATATCAATGGAAGCATACCAGTTCTCAGAAATGGAGGGAGTTTTAATGGAAAAACTTGATAAGATATTTTATTACACCCTCTCAGAAATCCCATTATGATAGTAACCTCCCTGTTTACTGGAAAAATTGTGGCGATCAAAATGCAAACCATTATCATATTTTCTGGGATTGCCCCATTATCAAAGACTATTGGAGTGGGATACACAATGCCCTACATGACATTTTTAAATGTGAAATACCCTTAGAAAGTAAGACCATATATTTTGGGTATATATCTCAAGAATGGTTGAAAAGAGATAAATATTTAATGAATATACTGCTGGTGGCTGATAAAAAGACTCTTACCAGGAAATGGTTATCACAAGAGACCCCAACTTTAAATGCATGGATGGAAATTACAATGGACATTTATAAAATGAGAAGATAACAGCATCTACTAATCATAAGTTGGAACAATTAGATTCATACTGGGAAAAACAGTTTAACTACATAACACCTCATGGGCCTGATTTTATTCTCACTAATCAATGAATTTGTAAAAAAAAATCACTCCCTACTTGTACAGTTTTCTTCTTTTGCTTGTTCTTTCTTTCCTCACTTCTCTATAAGTGTGTACTTCAGATAAATATTATGTGGAGATTTGTGACAAATATGACTATATGATATATATGTACAGTATCTGAAATAAGTCTCATGGAAATGTTTGTTTGATGATGAACTTCAATAAAAAATAAACTACAAAAGAAAAGATATAGGAGCAGAAGTAGGCCATTCAGCCCATCAAATATGCTTTGCGGTTCAATCATGGGCCGATCCAATTCTTCCAGTCATCCCCACTCCCCTGCTTTCACTGCATACCCTTTGATGCCCTGGCTAATCTAGATATGGTCAAAAATGAAACTGTTGGTTCGGAAGCTTCATCTGGTGGCATGGGATAGATCAAGTAGCTCATTGTTAGGATGCTAACACATCGTGAAGAAGTCAAGAATCGTGCCTCTCCATCACTGGGAATGGCCTGCATTGCCCTGGCTGAAGATTCATGTGGATTTTGCCAGACCATTCATGGGCACAAATCTCATGGTAATAATTGGATAGTGGACTACTTGACAGATAGACCTCAGTATGTGCGGTTGGGAGACTGTAGGTCTGACACGGTGGTCAGCAGCACAGGAGCACCGCAGGGAACCGTACTCTCTCCGGTCCTGTTCACCCTGTACACATCAGACTTCCAATATAACTCGGAGTCCTGCCATGTGCAGAAGTTCGCTGATGACACGGCCATAGTGGGGTGCGTCAGGAATGGACAGGAGAAGGAGTATAGGAAACTGATACAGGACTTTGTGATATGGTGCAACTCAAACTACCTGCGTCTCAATATCACCAAGACCAAGGAGATGGTGGTGGACTTTAGGAGATCTAGGCCTCATATGGAGCCAGTGATCATTAATGGAGAATGTGTGGAGCAGGTTAAGACCTACAAGTATCTGGGAGTACAGTTAGACGAGAAGCTAGACTGGACTGCCAACACAGATGCCTTGTGCAGGAAGGCACAGAGTCGACTGTACTTCCTTAGAAGGTTGGCGTCATTCAATGTCTGTAGTGAGATGCTGAAGATGTTCTATAGGTCAGTTGTGGAGAGCGCCCTCTTCTTTGTGGTGGCGTGTTGGGGAGGAAGCATTAAGAAGAGGGACGCCTCACGTCTTAATAAGCTGGTAAGGAAGGCGGGCTCTGTCGTGGGCAAAGTACTGGAGAGTTTAACATTGGTAGCTGAGCGAAGGGCGCTGAGTAGGCTACGGTCAATTATGGAAAACCCTGAACATCCTCTACATAGCACCATCCAGAGACAGAGAAGCAGTTTCAGCGACAGGTTACTATCGATGCAATGCTCCTCAGACAGGATGAAGAGGTCAATACTCCCCAATGCCATTAGGCTTTACAATTCAACCGCCAGGACTTAAGAACTTTTTTTTAAAGCTATTATTAATGCTTTTTGAGATAGTGATTTAGATGCATATCATATTTTTACTGAGTTAAGTATTGTATGTAATTAGTTCTGCTACAACAAGTGTATGGGACATTGGAAAAAAGGTTGAATTTCCCCATGGGGATGAATAAAGTATCTATCTATCTATCTAGATGCAGCTACAAGTGATTAGAAGTGTTCCCAATAGCCTTCACTACAGCCTCACACACTGTTGATGTGTTGAGAAGCCTCTTCTCAAGGACTAGGGTTCCAGAACACTTAATCCGTGACAATGGACCACAGTTTGTTGCAGAAAAGTTTCAGTCATTCCTGAAAATGAATGGAATAAGACATATTACTTCTACACTGTACCACCCAGCTACAGAGGTTTGGTGTAAAGGTTTGACTAGAGTCTAAAGAATGCACTGTGAGCAATGTCAGCAGAACACACTGCACTCACACTGAATCAGAAGCTCGACAATTTCCTCCTTGCATATTGCAATGCACTGCACACAACCAATAACTCACCAGCTATGCAGTTCCTGGGTCACCCTTTGCATTCACACTTGGTTCTCCTCAAACCCAATCTCAGAAGGAGAATGCAGGACAAACAGCTGAGACAAATTAAGGGCTCCTTAAATAAGGAAGTTCAACGTTTTACTCCAGGTCAAGCAGTGCTGGCGAGGGGACAACAGAGGTGAATAAAAGTGGGTACTTGGAATGAATAAGGACAGAACTGGATCACTCTCCTGCACAGTGGAAATTGTGCCTGATGTCATCTGGAGGTGACACATCAATCAGCTGAGGAGAGCAGAGGCAATCGTTTGAGAAGAAAGGTGGCCAAAGCTGTCAGAACCACTTCTGGCAGTCTCAGAGTCAACTCCTACAACCACCAGAGGAGGTCCCAGAACCTGAGATTATTTCATAGCTACAAGTCTCTCCTTCCAAGCAGTGTGACCCCCCCCCCCTCCCTTGTCAGCAAAAACATTATCCTACAAGAGTAAGAAATCCTCCACAATGATTAAATCTTTAGGCCAGAATTGGACAATTCAAAATTTACTTTGCTGTGGATCTCTACGTAGTATTTGTATTATATTGTATACTATTCAAACACACATACTGTGCCTATCAAAAGTAATCACCCCCTTGGAAGTTTTCATGTTTTATTGTTTTACAGTATTGAATCTCAGTTGATTTAATTCGGCTTTTTTTACACTGATCAACAGAAAAAGACTCATGTCAAAGTGAAAGCAATTCTCTACAAAGTGATCTAAATTAATTACAAATATAAAACACAACATAATTGATTGCTTAAGTATTTGCTTCCTTCAAGTCAGTATTTAGTAGATGCACCTTTGGCAGCCTTGAGTCTGTGTGGATAGGTCTCTATCAGCTTTTGCACGTCTGGACACTGTAAGTTTTCCCCATTCTTCTTTACAAAACTGCTCAGGCTCTGTCAGATTGCATGGGGATCATGAGTAAACAGCATGTTTCAAGTTCAGCCACAAATTCTTCATTGGATTGAGGTCTGCACTCTGATTTGGCCACTCCAGGACATTAACTCAGTTATTTTTAAGCCATTCCTGTATAGCTTTGGCTTTATGCTTGGGATCATTGTCTTGCTGGAAAACAAAACTTCTCCCAAGTCACAGTTCTCTTGCAGACTGCATTAGGTTTTCCTCTAGAATTTTCCTATATTTTGCTGCATTCATTCTATCCTCTACCTTCACAAGCCTTAACTAAATCTCTCTCTCTCTCTCTCTCTCTCTCTCTCTTGCTCTTTCACTCTCGGTATTCACGTACCCCCAGAAGTTTTCATGTTTTATAGTTTTACAACATTAAATCATAGTGGGTTTAATTTGGCTTTTTGACACATATCAACAGAAAACAGATTTCTACGAAGTGATCTAAATTAATTACAAATACAAAACACAAAATAATTGATTGCATAAGCATTCATCTTCTTTACTATGACACACCAATTCTTCACTGGTGCAGCCAATTGGTTTTAGAAGTCAAATAATTGGTTAAATAGAGATCTATTTTTGTCATCCTGTGTGTAGTCAAGGTGTTTCCACTGACTGTAGTAAAAAAAAATACACCTGTATCTGAAAGGTCCAACTACTGGTGAGACAGTATCCTGGCAAAAACTATACCATGAAGTCAAAAGAACACTCCAAGCAACTCTGCAAAAAAAGTTATTGGAAACCACAAGTCAGGAGATGGATACAAGAAAATGTCTTAGTCCCTGAATATCCCTTGAATTACAGTTAAGTCAGTCATCAAGAAATTGAAAGAGAATGGCACAGCTGCAAATCTGCCTGGAGCAAGCAGTCCTCAAAACCGAGTGACCATGCAAGAAGGGGACTACTGAGGGAGGCCACCAAGAGACCTATGACAACTCTGGAGGAGTTACAAGCTTCAGTGGCTGAGATGGGAGAGACTGCGCATACAACAACTGTTGCCCAGGTGCTTCACTAGTCACAGCTTCATGGGAGAGTGACAAAGAGAAAGCCAATGTTGAAAAAAAACTCATGTGAAATCTCAGCTGGAATTTACCAGAAGGCATGTGGGAAAATCTGAAGTCAGCTGGAAGAAGGTTCTATCGTCTTTCCATAATAACATTTTTTCGTACAGAAGGGAAATCAAAACTGAACATACCACTGCTAGTGTACCCTCACCAGCAGTATGCACAAACACCATAATCTCACAAATCCTAAAGTCAATGTCCAAACCAATGAAGGCCTATGTACCAAAAGCTTTCTTCACCGCCCTGACCATTTACAACTCCACTTTCAAGGAACCATGTACTCTAACTCCAAGATCCCTCTGGTCTTTTGGTCTTCAAGGCTCTGCAGTTCACAGTGAAAGCTCTACCTGAATTTGAATTTCCAAAATCCAGTGTTTATCTGAATTAATCTCCACTTGCCATTCATTGGCTCATTTAGTCAGCTGATGAATATCACTCAGAAATTTTTAACAGCTTTCATTTTCCATGCCACCTGTTTTAGTGTCTTCTGCAAATTCACTAATCATCTCTTGTAGTCTTATCTAAATTGTTGATATAGACAACAAATAACAATGTGCCCAGCACCAACTGCCAAGGCAGGCCACTAGTCACAGGCCTCCATTGTGAAAAATAACCATCCACCATCACCCTCTACTTCCTACCGTCAGGCCATTTGTGTTCGTCAGACAAGATTTTCCATTAAGGGAATCAAGCTGATTTGGTCCTACCTTGTCCTGTGTCACCAAGTACTCCATATCCTCATCCTTAACAATTGACTCCAACATCCTCCCAAACACAGATGTCTATAATTTCCTTTCAGCCACCTCCCTCCTTTCTTAAAGAGTGGAGTGACATTTGCAATTTTGCAGTCCTCAGAACCATGCCAGAGACCAATGATTTTTGAAAGGTCATTACTAATGCCTCCACAAACTCTACTGCTACTTCTTTTGGCTGACAAGGAAAGTCAAAGCTAATCTTGCCTGATGAACCTGTTGGAATTCTTTGAGGAGATTACAAATAGGATACATAAAGCGGATGCAGTGGATGTTGTATATTTGGATTTTCAGAAAGTCTTTGACAAGGTGTCACGCATGAGGCTGTTTACCAAGTTAAGAGCCGATGGTATTACAGGAAAGCTACTTGCTTAGTAAGAACATTAGCTCATTGGTAGGAAGCAGTGAGTGGGAATAAAATGATCCTTTTCTGGTTTTCTGCCAGTATCTAGTGGCGTCACACAGGGGGTCAGTGTTGGGACCACTTCTATTTATGCTTTATATCAATGATTTAGATGATGGAATAGATGGCTTTGTTGCCAAGTTTGCAGATGATACAAAAATTGGTAGAGTGCCAGGTAGTGTTGAGGAAACAGGAAGCCTAGAGATGGTCTTAGATAGATTTTGAGAATGGGCAAGAAAGTGGCAAATGAAATACAAAGTTTGGAAAATGTATGGTTATACACTTAGGTAGAAGAAATAAATGATGAGACTATTCTCTAAATAGAGAGAAACTACAAAAGTCTGAGGTACAAAGGGACTTGGGAGTCCTTGTGCAGAACACCCTAAAGATTAATTTGCAGCTTGAGTTAGTGGTGAGGAAGACAAACAAAATGTTAGCATTCATTTCAAGAGGTCCAGAATATAAGGACAGGGATGTACTGCTGAGGCTTTATAAGGCACTAGAGAGACCTCACCTTGAATATTGTGAACAATTATGGGCTGCTTATCTAAGAAAAGATGCACTGGCATTGGAGAGTGTTCAGAGGAGGTTCACAAGGACGATTCTGAGAATGAAAGGTTTATCATATGAGGGATATTTGATGGCCCTGTATTTGCTAGAATTTAGAAGAATGAGGAGGATCTCACTGAAACCTTTCAAATGTTGAAAGGACTGGGCAAGTTAGATGTGGAAATAATGTTACCCCTGGTGGGTTGGTCTGGGACAAGAAGGATAGAGGGGCATCCATTAAAAAGGAGATGTGGAGAAATTTCTTCAGCCTGAGGGTGGTGAATTTGTGGAGTTTGTTACCACAGGCAGCTGTGGAAGCCAGGTTGATGGGTGTATTTAAGATGGAGATTGATAGGTTCTTGATTGGCCATGGCATCAAAGGTCGAGGAGCAGGGTTGAGGAGAGGAAAAAAGATCAGCCATGATTGAATGGTGGACCACACTCAATGGATCAAATGGCCTAATTCTGCTCCAATATCTAATGATCTTATGGTCTCTTTCAGCAGCTAGGGTGCAGTTCACCTAGGTCACTTATGTACCTTTCAGTCTTTCAGCTTTTTGAGCACCTTCTCCCTTGTAATAGTAACTACACTGACTTCTCTTCTCTCACACCCTTAAAAACCTGGCACACTGATGGTGTCTTCCACAGTGAAGACTGATACAAAATACTCATTTAGTTCATCTGCCATCTCCTTGTCCCTTGTTATTATTTCTCCAGCTGCATTTTCTAGTGGTCCTATATCCATGCTCATCTCCTTTTTATCTCTTATATACTTGAAAAAGCTTTTTCTATCTACCTTGATATTGTTTGCTAGTTTGCTTTCATATTTCATTTTTCCCTCTTAATGACTCTTTTATCTACTTTCTGTAGATTTGTAAATCTTCCTAATCCTCTATCTTCCCAATAATTTTTGCTTTGTCGTATGCCCTCTCTTTTGCTTTTACGTTAGCTTTGACTTCCCTTATCAGCCACGGTTGTGCTATTTTGCCATTTAAGTATTTCTTTGTGTTTGGAATACATCTAGCCTGCTCCTTCTTTATTTTCCCCAGAAACTCAAACCATTGCTGTTCTGCTGTCATCCCTGCCAGCATCTCCTTCCAACTTACTTTGGCCAACTTCTCTCTCATACCACTGTAATTTCCTTTACTCCATTGACTCCAAGGTAAAGTGCTATGACAGACTTTACTTTCTCCCTCTCAAATTTCAAATTGAACTCAATCATATTTTGATCACTGCCTCCTAATGGTTCCTTTGCCTTAAGCTCCTTAATCATCTCCAGTTCATTACCTAACACCCAATTTAGCATAGCTGATTCCCTTGTAGGCTCAAGGACAAACTGCTCTAAAAAGCCATCTTGTAGGCTTTCAACAAATTCACTATCTTGAGATCCATTACCAATATGAATTTCCCAATCAATTTGCATGTTGAAATCTTCCTTGATTATCATAACATTGCCCTTTTGACATGCCTTTTCTATTTCCCATTGTAATCTGTAGTCCACATCCTAACTACTGTTTGGAGGTCATCATATAACTGCCATCAGAGTCCTTTTACCCTTGCAGTTTCTTAACTCAACCCACAAGGATCCAACATCTTCCAATCCTATGTCAAATCTTTCTAATAATCTGATGCCATTCTTTACCAACAGAGCCTACATTGCTATCCCTATGATACAACGTGTAACCTTGGACATTTAGCCCTCAACTACAACCATCTTTCAACCACAATATCATTCCCGACAATCTGTACAGTGCAACAAGGTTTCCACCTTATTTCTTATACTTTGTGCATTGAGATACAACACATTGAGTACCGTATTCACTATTTATTTTGATTTTGCATCCCTAATGCACTGATACTCACCCTGCTGGTTGGAATTTGGTCCTATCATCTGTCTGCCCTTCCTGTGAGTCTGACTGAATGCTGTCTTTGCTTTTTCACCATCCATCCTATCTTGAGTCCCTGCACTCCTGGCCCCAACCCTCTGCCATATTGGGAAGCTTTTAAAAACCAGCAGAAAACAATACCAGAAATTTGAGTATCAGGGGGCAGTATTGACTGTGGTCACTATTACTTAAGGAGAAGGTGTTTGGGAAGCTGAAAGGTCTGAAGGTAGATAAGTCACCTGGACTAGATAGACTGCACCCCAGGGTTCTGAAAGAGGTAGCTGAATAACCCAGTCAGCTCAGATTGGCAATAGCACCTCCTCCACAATCACCAGCACCACAGGTGCATCACAAGGCAGTGTGCTTGCCCCCTGCTATGCTCATTTTATACTTATGACTATGAGGTTACACACACCTCCAATACCATGTTCAAGCTTGCTGATGACACCACTGTTCTTGGACAAATCCAAGGTGGCAACAATTCAGTATATAGGAGGAAGATTGAAAATCTGGCTGAATGGTGTCACAATGACTTTTCATTCAACATCAAAGAGCTGGTGGTAGACTACAGTAGAAGGAAACCGGAAGTCCATGAGCCAGTGTTCATCAGGGGATCAGAGGTGGAGAGGTCAGTAAGCATTATAATTTCTAAGGATCCATCCTGGGTCCAGCATGCAAGTGCCATTACAAAGAAGGCACCTCTATTTTCTTAGAAGTTTGCTATGTTTTGGCATGTCATCAAAAGCTTTGACAAACTTCTATACGTATACAGTGTTGAGTATACTAACTGGTTGCGTCATGGCCTGGTATGGTAACGCCTATGCCCTTGAATGGAAAACCCTACAAAAGATAGTGAATATAGCCCAGTCCATCACAGGTAAAGCCCTCCCCACCACTGAGCACAATTACAAGGAGTGGTGTTACAGGGAAGCAGCATCCATCATTAAGGACCACCACCATCCAGGTCATGCTGTTTCCTTGCTGCTGCCAGCAGGAGCCTTGGATCGCATACCATCAGATTCAGGAACAGTTATTACTGCTCAATCATCAGGCTCCTGAAACAGACTACATATCTCCACTCAACCCAGATGAGGCCCTCCATTGGTTGGGGTCGACCTTGGAGGTTGCGTCCCAGCTGTCTACATGATAAGCAAGCTAGGGTAGTACAATACGGAGAGCAAATTGTTGCCTGTGCAGGAGGCTCCTCCTCTCCACATAGCTAATGCATCCAAAGGAACAGCAGAGACCAATACAGTTTGGCATCATTGGCGTCACAGGAGTTGCTAGTTAGCATTGAACTCAACATAGAACTGCCTTAAGGACTCAATCTTCAAAGTAAAATTTATTATCAGAGTACATACATGTCAGCACATACAACCCTGGGTGTTTTTCTGCAGGCATACTCAGCAAATCTATAGAACAGTAGCTGTAAACTGTAAACATCAGGAACTGTTAACTGTAAACAAACTGCAAATGCAGATATAAATAAATAGCTATAAATAACGAGCACCTAATAGCAATATAACAGGTTCCTTAATTGAGTGTAGTTATCCCTTTTCGTTTAAGAGCCTGATGGATGAGGGATAGTAACTGTTCTTGTACCTGGTGGTTCGAGTCCTGAGGCTCCTGTACCTTCCACCAGATGGCAGCAGCGAGAAAACAGTATGGTCTGGGTGGTGAGGATCTCTGATGATTGATGCTACTTTTCTGTGGCAATGTTTCGTGTAGATGTGCTCAATGTTAGGGAGGGTTTCACCCATGATGTACTGGGGGCCAAATTGACTACCTTTTGTAGGATTTTCTGCTCAAAGGCATTGGTATTTCCATACCAGGCCATAATACAGCCAGTCAGCACACCTTCCACCATACATCTATTGAAGTTTGCCAAGGTGTTTCATGGCAGGCCAAACCTCTGCAAACTCCTGAAGAAGTAGAGCTTCAGATTGTCCTATGGGTTTATTCCTGAGGCCTTCTCCCTGAGAGTGTATAGCCAAAAAGCAGTGACAATGTGAGTTTTCTGTCTCCCAGCTCAGCTGCCAATAACGATAGCAAATCCTATGTCTGAAGCAATTGGTTTTAAGAGGGCAGTAACCCACCCTTGCCCCTTCCCTGTCAGTAGAAACAGTTCTGCTTGGCTTAGTATCTAAGCCACATGTGAAGGCCAGAAGTTCGACTTGGTTGTCAGACGCTATTTGAGATGCACAGCATTGGAAGCATTTAATAGGTAGTGGGAGCTTATCCCACTACCATCCACCCCAGCTATAACAACATTAAGGAACTACTCATCCCAACACTAAACTAATTCCACAACCCATGGACTCCCTCTTCAAGTATCTACAACCAACGTTCTCAATATTATTTATTACTTATTTATCTATTATTATTATTAATAATAATAATAACTTCAGGGAAGATAATGAGTGGCATTGATCACATGGATAGTCACAGGCTTTGTCCTAGGGCTGAAATGGCTAGCATGAGAGGGCATAGTTTTAAGGTGCTTGGAAGTAGGTACAGAGGAGATGTCAGGGGTAAGTTCTTTTACATGGTAAGTGCGTGGAATGGGCTGCCGGCAGCAGTGGTGGAGGTGGAAACACAGGGTTTTTTAAGAGGCTCCTGGATAGGTACACAGAGCTTAGAAAAATAGAGGGCCCTGTGTCAGCCTAGGTAGTTCTAAGGTAAGGACATGTTCAGCACAGCTTTGTGGGCCAAAGGGCCTGTATTGTGCTGCAGCTTTTCTATATGTAGTCTATGGTGACATGCAAGTACATTGATTATAAATTTACTTTGAAGTTTGAACATTGAATTAGGGAGAGAGAGAGAGAGAGAGAGAGAGAGAGAGAGCGAGAGAGAGAGAATGAGAGAGAGAGAGAGCGAGAGCGAGAGAGAGAGAGAGAGAGGGAGACTGTGGTATGTCAAATTATCAGATGAACAAGTAGTCTTTGGGGCACTGCAAGTCTCTGTCTTTATTGATGCTTTGCTACATGCTTGAGTGCTCGTGGGGGGTGCCAATGCTTTTTTTTGCTGGTGTTCCTGCTGCTTTCCTGCTGCTTACACGTGGATTCTAACATTGTGGTTCTAACATTTAACTATCATTCATTCTTTGGGGCACTCCTCTGTATTTGTGGATGGTTGCAAAAGAAGAGAATTTTAGGATGTATATTGTATACAGTTCTCTGACAGGTACCTTTGAAACCTTTGACGAGATTGTGGAGGCATTAGCTGTCATCTTTTAAGAACCACTAGATTCTGGAATGGTTCTGGAGAAATGGAAAATAGTAAATGTCGTTCCAACAAAGACAAAAGTACATTCATGTCACCATAAACTATCCTGTGATTCATTTCTTGAAGGCATTTACAGGGACATATGAAATACAACAGAATTGATGAAAAACTATGCATAAATAAAGACCCAATGTGCAGAAGAGGACAGATTGTGATAAATAAATAACATTGAGAACACGAGTACTTCACTAACTCGTTAAGAAGAGAGTGAGGAAAATGACTGGAATTCAGTTAGCCTGACTTCAGTGGTTGGCAAGATGTTTGTTTCCATTATTAAGGATGACTTTTGGGGCACACAATAAAATAGGTGGAAATCAGCATGTTTCCTGACAAATCTGTTGGAATTCTTTAAAGAAATAACAGGCAGGATAGACAATAGATATAGTTTACTTGAATTTTCAGAAGGCCATTGACAAGGTGCTGTACATCATACTGCTAAACAAGTTAAAAGTCCATGTGGTGTTACAGGAAAGATACTAGCATGGATAGAATACTGGCAAAGGCAGAGAGTGAAAATAAAGGGAACCTTTTCTGGTTTGGCTGCTAGTGACAAGAAGTGTTCTGTCATGGTTGGTGTTAGTTTTGCTACTTTTCACATTCTATGTTAATGATTTGGAATTGAGCTTTGTGGCCAAGTTTGCAGATGATATAAAGATAGGTAGAGGGACACTGAGTTGAGGAATCAGGGAATCTGCTGGACTTAAGCAGATTAGGGAATGGGCAAAGAAGAGGCCAATGGGATACAGTGCAAGGAATTGTACGGTCATGCACTTTGGTAGAAGGAGTAAACATGTAGACTATTTTCTAAATGAGCAGAAAATTCAGAAATCAGATCTGCAAAGGTTACCAGTCCATGTTCAGGATTCCCTGAAGGGTAACTTGCAGGTTGAGTAAGAAAGGCAAATTCAATTTCAACATTCATTTCAAGAGGACTAGAATACAAAAACAAGAGTGTAATAAATGCTAAAGCATTATAAGGCATTGTTCAGACTGGATTTGGAATATTGTAAGCAGTTTTGAGTCCCATTTCTAACAAAGGATGTACTGGTATTGGAGAGCATACAGAAGACGTTTATGAAGAAGGGGTTAACGTATGAGATGTGTTTGATGGCCCTGGACCTGTACTTGTTGGAGTTTAGAAGATTGAAATGTACCAAATACTTAGAGGGCTACAATGTATGTGGAGAGTATATTTCCAGTATTGGGAGCCTCTAAGATCAGAGGGCACAGCTTCAAAATAAAAGGACTTTGCTTTAAAGCAGAGATGAACACGAATTTCTTCAGCCCGTGGGTGGTGAATCTGTGGAATTAATTGCCACAGAAGAGAGTGGAGGCCGAGTCTTTGGGTATACTTAAAGTGGAGGTTGCTAGATTCTTGATTAGTCAGGGTGTCAAAGGTTAAAGGGAGAAGGCAGGAAAATGAAGTTGAGAGGGACAATTTATGAGCCATGATGGAAAGGTGGGGCAGACTTAAGAAATAACCTAGATAGCCTGCCCAGGTCCAACAATATTGATGCCGTGGCCAAAAAAACTTACCAGCGCCTCTACTTTCTCAGGAGGCTAAAGAAATTTGGCATGTCCCACTCGACTTTCACCAATTTTTATCAATGCACTATGGAAAGCTTCCCATCAGATTGCTCTATCCATGACCACAAGAAACTCTAAAGTTATGGACACAGCTCAGTGAATCACAGAAACCAGCCTCTCCATGATGGATACCGTCTATACTTTTATTTGCCTCAGAAAAGCTGTTGCATAATCAAAGACCCCACCTACCCGTGACATTCTCTCTTCTCCCCCTTTAGTGGGCAGAAGGCACAAAAGCCCAAAAACACATACCACCAGCTTCGAGGACTGCTTCTACCCTGCTGTTATAAGACTTTTCAATGTTTCCTGCGTATGATAAAAGGGAATATGATAACCTCACAACCTACTTTGTTGTGTTCTTGCACCTTATCATCTAGTGCACTGCACCACTTTATTCTGTATTCTGTTATTGTTTTACCTTGTCCTGCCTCAATTTACTTTGTCCTCAATCAATAGTAAGTTGATCAGTATGAACAGGTTTTTCACTATGCCTTGGTACCTGTGACAATAGTAAACCAATTTACCATTTTGCTGCTGGATCTGAATCCTAGAGTTCCTGTTGCAAGAACAGTAGGAATGCAGCAGTTCAATGTGGCAATTGCCCATCACATTGTCAATGGCAATTCAGAATGGGGACCAAATTCTTGGCCTTGCGTGCTATGCCAAGATAGGACCATAAGACATAGGCCATTCAGCCCAACAAGCTGCTCCCCATTCCATCATGGCTGATCCCGGATCCCTCTCAACTTCATATACCCGCCTTCTCGCTATGTCCTTTGATGTTTGATGCCTTGACGAATCAGGAAACTATCAACTTCCACCTCAAGTATACCCGCGGAGCTGGCCTCCAGTGACAAAGCATTCCACAGATTCACTACTCTCTCTGGCGAAAAAAATTCCTCCTTACCTATGTTCTAAAAGGTCACCCCTCCATTTTGAGGGTGTGCCCTCAAGTTCTGGATACCCCCACGACAGGAAACATCCTCTCCAAATCCAACCTATCTAGTCCTTTCAACATTGAGATCTCTCAGCACTCTTCTAAATTCCAGTGAGTACAGACCCAAAACTGCCAAACGCTCTTCATCTGTTAACCCCTTCATTCCCAGAACCATCCTGAACCTCCTCTGGACTCTCTCCAATGAGAACACATCCTTTCTGAGATATGGGGCCCAAAACTTGACAATACTCCAAGTACGGCCTGACTAGTGTCTTATAAAGCCTCAGCATTATCTCCTTGCTTTTATATTCTATTCCCCTTGAAATGCCAACATTGCATTTGCCTTCTCTATGACAGACTCAACACGTAAATTAACCTTCTGGGGGTCTTGCATGAGGACTCCCAGGTCTCTCTGCACCTCTGATGTTTGAACCTTCTCGCCATTTAGATAATAGTCCACACTATTGTTCCTTTTACCAAAATGTATTATCATAATTTCCCAACACTATTCCATCTGCCACATTTTTGCCCATTCTTCCAATTTGTCAAATCTTGCTGCAATCGCATTGCTTCCCCAGCACTACCTGCCTGTCCATCTATCTTTGTATCATCCACAAACTTTGCCACAAAGCCATCAATTCCATTAACAAAATCTTTGACAAACTATGTGAAAAGTGGTGGTCCCAATACTGAGGACCACTAGTCACTGGCAGCCAACCAGAAAATAATGCCTTTAGGATTATTTGGATTAGGAAAGCCGTCCCGTGAGGCAGCCGGAGATTTTAAAAAGTGAGCAGATTAATGGAGCAGGCGATGGAGTGGGAGATAGAGTAGGAAGGCTTTGGCTCGAGAGGCTTCAGTGAGCAGAGGCTGAGGACGAGCTTACTCCCAGTGAGGTAGGCTGAGTAAGCTCCTTTAATTAATCTAATTAGCTTAGAAGTAGGTAATGGAGGCAGCAGTTCGGGCTGTTGAGTGCTCCGTTTGCAGTATGTGGGAAGTCAGGGTGAGCACAATTGTCCCTGATGACTACACCTGTAAAAGGTGCAAAAACTGCAACTCCTGACAAACCGAGTTAGGAAACTGGAGCTGGAGCTGGATGAACTTCAGATCATTCGTGAGGCAGAGGCAGAAATTAACAGGAGTTACAGGGAGATAGTCACCCCTGAGAGTCAGGAGGCAGGTAGCTGGGTGACTGTCAGGAGAGGGAAGGGGAATAGACAGAATGAGCAGAACGCACCTTCAGCTGTTCCCATCAATAATAAGTATACCGTTTTGGATACTGTTGGTGGGGACGACCTACCAGGGTCAAGTTGCAATGATTGTGTCTCTGGCACCGAGACTGGACCCTCAGCTCAGAAAGGAAGGAGAGAAAAGAGGAGAGCAGTAGTGATAGGGAATTCGATAGTTAGGGGGACAGATAAGAGGTTCTGTGGAAGAGATCCAGAATCCCAGATGGTCTGTTGCCTCCATGATGCCAGGGTCCACGATATCTTGGATTGAGTTCTCAGTATTCTCAAGAGGGAGGGTGAACAGCCAGATGTCGTGGTCCATGTAGGGACCAGTGACGTGGATAGGAAGAAGGAGGAGGTCCTGCAAAGAGAATTTAGGGAGTTAGGTGCAAAGTTGAAGGACAGGACCTCCAGGGTTGCAATCTCAGGATTGCTACCCATGCCACGTGCTAGTGAGGCTAGAAATAGGAAGATAATGCAGCTAAATACGTGGCTAAGGAGTTGGTGCAGGAGGGAGGGCTTCATGTTTCTGGACAATTGGGCCTTGTTCCAGGGAAGGTCAGACCTGTTCCGATGGGACGGGTTGCACCTGAACTTGAGGGGGACTAACATCCTTGCGGGAAGGTCTGCTAGTGCTGCTCCGGGGGGTTTAAACTAGATTTGCAGGGGGAGGGGAACCAAAGTGTTAGAGCAGACAGTGAGGTGGAGGAGCATAAAGGTCATGCGAGAGCTGCAAGTATAGTGCATGGAGTAGAGCCAGATCTGTCATATAAAGAGGTTTTGAGGAAAGAGAAACAGAATGAAGGGTGTAAAGGTAGGAAGGTAGAAGGGCTAAAGTCTGTGTATTTCAATGCAAGAAGTATCAGGAACAAAGGTGATGAACTGAGAGCTTGGATACATACATGGAATTATGATGTAGTGGACATTACAGAGACTTGGCTGGCACCAGGGCAGGAATGGATTCTCAATATTCCTGGATTTCAGTGCTTTAAAAGGGATGGTGGGGGGGAGGGAGGAGGGGTGGCATTACTGATCAGGGATACTATTACAGCTACAGAAAGGGTGAGCAATATAGCAGGATCCTCTTTTGAGTCAGTATGGGTAGAAGTCAGGAACAGGAAGGGAGCAGTTACTCTATCGGGGGTATTCTATAGGCCCCCTGGTAGCAGCAGAGATACCGAGGAGCAGATTGGGAAGCAGATTTTGGAAAGGTGCAAAAGTAACAGGGTTGTTATCATGGGTGACTTTAACTTCCCTAATATTGATTGGCATCTAATTAGTTCCAATGGTTTAGACGGGGCAGAGTTTGTTAAGTGCGTCCAGGACAGATTCCTGTCACACTATGTTGACAGGCCGACTAGTGGGAATACCATACTAGATCTAGTATTAGGTAACGAACCGGGTCAGATCACAGATCTCTCAGTGGGTGAGCATCTGGGGGACAGTGACCACCTCTCCCTGGCCTTTAACATTGTCATGGAAAAGGATAGAATCAAAGAGGACAGGAAAATTTTTAGTTGGGGAAGGGCAAATTATGAGGCTATAAGGCTAGAACTTGCAGGTGTGAATTGCGATGATGTTTCTGCAGGGAAATGTACTATGGACATGTGGTTGATGTTTAAGGATCTCTTGCAGGATGTTAGGGATAAATTTTTCCTGGTGAGGAAGATAAAGAATGGTAGGGTGAAGGAACCATGGGTGACAAGTGAGGTGGAGAATCTAGTCAGGTGGAAGAAGGCAGCATACGTGAGGTTTAGGAAGCAATGATCAGATGGGTCTATTGAGGAATATAAGGTAGCAAGAAAGGAGCTTAAGAAGGGGCTGAGGAAAGCAAGAAGGGGGCATGAGAAGGTCTTGGTGAGTAGGGTAAAGGAAAACCCCAAGGTATTCTTCAATTATGTGAAGAACAAAAGGTCAACAGGAGTGAAGATAGGACCAATTAGAGATAAAGTGGGAAGATGTGCCTGGAAGCTGCGGAAGTGAACGAGGTCCTCAATGAATACTTCTCTTTGGTATTCACCAATGAGAGGGAACTTGATGACAGTAAGGACAGTATGAGTGAGGTTGATGTTCTGGATCATATTGATATTAAGGCAGAAGAGGTATTGGAGTTGTTAAGATACATTAGGACGGCTAAGTCCCCGGGACCTGACGGAATATTCCCCAGGCTTCTCCAAGAGGCAAGGGAAGAGATTGCTGAGCCTCTGGCTAGGATCTTTATGTCCTCGTTGTCCACAGGAATGGTACCAGAGGATTGGAGGGAGGCTAATGTTGTCCCCTTGTTCAAAAAAGGTAGTAGGGATAGTCTGGGTAATTATAGACCAGTGAGCCTTATGTCTGTGGCAGGAAAGCTGTTGGAAAAGATTCTTAGACACAGAATTTTTGGGCATTTAGAGAATCATGGTCTGATCAGGGACAATCAGCATGGCTTTGTGAAGGGCAGATCATGTCTAACAAGCCTGATAGAGTTCTTTGAGGTGACCAGGCAGATAGATGAGGGTAGTGTAGTGGATGTGATCTACATGGATTTTAGAAAGGCATTTGACAAGGTTCCACACAGTAGGCTTATTCAGAAAGTCAGAAGGCATGGGATCCAGAGAGGTTTGGCCAGGTGGATTCAGAATTGGCTTGCCTGCAGAAGGCAGAGGGTCATGGTGGAGGGAGTACATTCAGATTGGAGGGTTGTGACTAGTGGTGTCCCACAAGGATCAGTCTGGGACCTCTAATTCTCGTGATTTTTATTAACGACCTGGATATGGGGGTAGAAGGGTGGGTTGGCAAGTTTGCAGATGACACAAAGGTTGGTGGTGTTGTGGATAGTGTAGAGGAATATCTAAGATTGCAGAGAAACATTGATAGGATTCAGAAATGGGCTGAGAAGTGGCAGGTGGAGTTCAACCCAGAGAAGTGTGAGGTGGTACACTTTGGAAGGACAAACTCCAAGACAGAGTACAAAGTAAATGGCAGGAAGTGTGGAGGAGCAGAGGGATCTGGGGGTACATGTCCACAGATCCCTGAAAGTTGCCTCACAGGTAGACAGGGTAGTTAAGAAAATTTATGGAGTGTTAGCTTTCATAAGTCGAGGGATAGAGTTAAAGAGTCGTAGGCTGTGTCCAGTTCTGGTCGCCTCACTATAGGAAGGATGTGGAAGCATTGGAAAGGGTACAGAGGAGATTTACCAGGATGCTGCCTGGTTTAGAGAGTGTGCATTATGATCAGAGATTAAGGGAGCTAGGACTTTACTCTCTGGAGAGAAGGACGATGAGAGAAGACATGATAGAAGTATGCAAGATATTAAGAGGAATAGGTAGAGTGGATAGCCAGTACCTCTTGCCCAGGGCAACACTGCTCAGTACAAGAGGACATGGCTTTAAGGTAAGGGGTGGGAAGTTCAAGGGGGATATTAGAGGAAAGTTTTTTACTCAAAGAGTGGTTGCTGCGTGAAATGCACTGCCTGAGTCAGTGGTGGAGGCAGGTACACTAGTGAAATTTAAGAGACTACAAGACAGGTATATGGAGGAATTTAGGATGGAGGGTTATATGGGAGGCAGGGTTTAAGGGTTGGCACAGCATTGTGGGCTGAAGGGCCTGTACTGTGCTGTATTGTTCTATGTTTTATGTTCTGTTTATTCCCGCTCTCTGCCTCCTGGCTGTCAGTTATTCTTCTATCCATGTCAGTATCTTTCCTGTAACACCACTGGATTTTATCTTGTTAAGCAGCCTCATGTGTGGGACCTTATCAAATGCCTTCTGAACATCCAAGTAAATGACATCCACTGCCTCTCCTTTATCCACCCTGCTTGTTACTTTCTTGAAGAAATCTAACAGATCTGTCAGGCAAGATTTCCCTTCACAGAAACCATGCTGAATTTGACATCTTACCATTAGTCTCTAAGTACCCCGTAAGCTCGTCCTTAATCATAATCAATGTATCGGTTATCACTTCAGCAACCTCTCTCAGGACTCTGGGATGTAGTCTGTCTGGTCCAGGTGACTGATCTGGCTTAAGACCTTTGATCTTGCCTAGCAATTTTTCCTTTGTAAGAGCGATGGCACTCACTCCTGCTCCCTGACACCCACAGACCTCTGGCACACTGCTAGTGTCTTTCATAGTGAACACAGATGCAAAGTACCCTTTTAAGTTCATCTGCCTTATCTTTGTCCCCATTACTATGTCACCAGAATAATTTTCCAACTTTTGGTATCCTGCTTTATATTACTGGGTGGTCTACCCTCGTATTTCATTTTTTCCCTTCTTTTAATTGCCTTTTTTGAATTTTAAAAGCTTCCAAATCAAAAAACTTCCCACTCACTTTTGCTACCTTATATATCCTTTCCTTGGCTTTAATGCAGTCCGTAATTTCCATTGTCAGCTACAGTTGCCTACACCTGCCACTTGAGAACAACTTCTTCTGTAGGACGTATCTATCCTGCGCCTTGTAAACTGTTCCCAGAAACTTCAGCCATTTCTGCTCAGTAATCATTCCCACCAGTATCCTCCTCCAATCCACCTGGGCAAACTCATCTCTCATGCCTCTGTAATTCCCTTTATTCCATTGTGATACTGATACATATTACTTTTGCTTCTTCCTCTCAAATTGCAGTATTAATTCATTTATATTATGATCACTGACTCCTAAGCGTTCCATAGAAGCATAGAACATTACAGCACAGAAACAAACCTTTTGGCCCTTCCCGGCTATGCCACACCGTTGTTCTGCCTAGTCCCACTGACCTGCACCTGGACCGTATCCCTCCATACACCTCTCATCCATGTACCTGTCCAAGTTTTTCTGTAAATGTTTACCACTTCATCTGGCAGCTCATTCCACACTCCCACCACGCTCTGTGTGAAGAAGCACCCGCTAATGTTCCCTTTAAACTTTTCCCCCTTCACCCTTAACCCATGTCCTCTTGTTTTTTTCTCCCCTAACCTCAGTGGAAAAAACCTGCTTGCATTCACTCTATCATAATTTTATATACCTCTATCAAATCTCACATCATTCTTCTACGCTCCAGGGAATAAAATCCTAACCTATTCAACCTTTTTCTGTAACTCAGTTTCTCAAGTCCTGGCAACATCCTTTTAAACCTTCTCTGCACTCTTTCAATCTTATTAATATCCTTCCTGTAATTCAGTGACCAAAATTGCACACAATACTCCAAATTCAGCCTCGCCAATGCCTTATACAACCTCACCATAACATTCCAACTCTTATACTCAATATTTTGATTTATAAAGGCTAATGTACCAAAAGCTCTCTTTCCTACCCTATCTACCTGTGTCACCACTTTTAGGGAATTTTGTATCTGTATTCCCAGATCCCTCTGTTCTACTGCACTCTTCAGTGCCCTACCATTTACCTTGTATGTTCTACCTTGTTTTTTCCTTCCAAAGTGCAATACCTCACACTTGTCTGTATTAAACTCCATCTGCCATTTTTCAGCCCATTTTTCCAGCTGGTCCAAATCCCTCTGCAAGCTTTGAAAACCTTCCTCACTGTCCACTACACCTCCAATCTTTGTATCATCGGCAAATTTGCTGATCCAATTTACCGCATTATCATCCAGATCATTGATATAGATGACAAATAACAATGGACTCAGCACTAATCCCTGTGGCACACCACTAGTCACATGCCTCCACTCAGAGAAGCAATCCTCCACTACCACTCTCTGACTTCTCCCATTGAGCTAATGTCTAATCTAATTTACTACCTCACCATGTATACCTAGTGTCTGAATCTTCCTAACTAACCTTCCATGCGGGACCTTGTCAAAGGCCTTACTGAAGTCCATGCAGACAACATCCATTGCCTTCCCTTCATCCACTTTCCTTGTAACCTCCTCAAAAAACTCTAATATAGATTTGTTAAACATGACCTACCATGCACAAAGCCATGTTGACTCTCCCTAATGAGTCCCTGTCTACCTAAATACTTGTAGATCCTATCTCTTAGTACTCCTTCCGATAATTTACCTACTACCAACGTCAAACTTACTGGCCTATAATTTCCCGGATTACTTTTACAGCCTTTTTTAAACAACAGAACAACATGATCTATCCTCCAATCCTCCGGCACCTAACCCGTAGATACCGACGTTTTAAATATATCTGCCAGGGCCCCTGTAATTTCAACTCTAGTCTCCTTCAAGGTCCAAGGGAATACCCCGTCAGGTCCTGGGGATTTATCTACTCTGATTTGCCTCAAGATAGCAAGCACCTCCTCCTCTTCAATCTGTATAGGTTCCATGACCTCATTACTTGCTTCCCTTATTTCCATCGACTCCATGCCAGTTTTCTTAGTAAATAGATGCAAAATAAACATTTAAGATCTCCCCTATTTCTTTTGGTTCCATACTTAGCCGACCACTCTGATCTTCAAGAGGACCAATTTTAACCCTTACTATCCTTTTGCTCTTAATATACCTGTAGAAGCTCTTTGGATTATCCTTCACCTTGCCTGCCAAAGCTACCTCACGTCTTCTTTTAGCCCTCCTGATTTCTTTCTTAAGTATTTTTTTTGCACTTTTTACACTCAAGTACCTTTTTGCTCCGTTTCCTATACGTCATACATCTCTCTCTTCTTCATCAGAGTTCCAATATCCCTAAAGAACCAAGTTTCCTTATTCTTATTCACCTTGCCATTAATCCTGACAGAAACATACAAACTCTGCACTCTCAAAATTTCTCCTTTGAAGGCCTCCCACTTACCGAAATCCTTGCCAGAGAACAACCTGTTCCAATCCACGCTTTTTAGATCCTTTCTCATTTATTCAGATTTCACCTTTTTCCATTTGGAACCTCAGCCTGAGGACCAGATCTACCTTTATCCATGATCGTTGAAACTAATGGTGTTATGATCACTGGAACCAAAGTGTTCCCCTACACATACTTCCATCACCTGTCCTAACTTGTTTCCTAATAGGAGATCTAATATTGCATCCTCTGTAGTTGGTACCTCTATATATTGATTTAGAAAACTTTCCTGAACACATTTTACAAACTCTAACCAGTCTAGACCTTTAACAGTATGGGAGTCCCAGTCAATATGTGGAAAATTAAAATCTCCTACTATCACAACTTTATGTTTCCTACAGTTGTCTGCTCTCTGTAGATTTGCTCCTCTAATTCTCGCTGACCATTGGGTGGTCTATAATACAACCCTATTAATGTGGACATACCTTTCCTGTTTCTCAGCTCCACCCATATAGCCTCGGTAGACAAGCCCTCTAATCTGTCCTGCTTGAGCACTGCTGTAACATTTTCCCTGACTAGCAATGCCACCACCACCCCCCTCCCCCACCCTTCATCCCTCTGCCTCTAACACATCTGAAACATTGGACCCCTGGAACATTAAGCTGCCAGTCCTGTCCTTCCTGTAGCCAAGTTTCACTAATGGCTACAATGTCATAATTCCACGTCAATCCACACCCTCAGCTCGTCAGCCTTCCCCACAATATTCCTCGCATTGAAATGGACACACCTCAGAAGATTATTACCACCACACACGACCCTTCTATTTGTGACTTTGCATGAACCTTTAACATCATTTATTTTCACCCCTGCTCCACTATCTACTCTTTACGTTAAGCTCCCTAGTAAGTAAAGTTCCTTTACATTAAGCTCCCTAGTAAGATTTGAGTTATTACACAACTCCCAATCTAAGATAGCCTTTCCCCAAGTAAACTCAAGCACAAGCTGCTCGAAAAAGCAATCTCGTGAACGTTCAACAAATTCCCTCTCTTGCGATCCAACAACAACCTGACTTTCCCAATCACCTTGCATATTGAAGTCCCCCATTACAAATGTTTCATTACCCTTATTATATACCTCTTCCAACTCCCTTTGCAGTCTCAACCCCACATCTTAGCTACTGTCTGACTCCTGCAGCCTTGGGGTGACTACCTCTATGTAGCTCCTGTCTATCATCACTTCACTTTCCCTAACAAGGTGACGGTCATTGAACTGCAGCTCCAGTTCCCTAACACAGTCTACAAGGAGCTGTATCTTGATGCCCCTGGTGTAGATGGGGCCATTCCTGGAAATTCCACATCTGACACGCAGGACAGAACACTGGCCCTATAGACATACCCCTTATTCTCTCAAGAGTTAACTTATTAAAAATAGGCAATAAAGAATGAACTCACCTACTAACCTTCCCTTCACCTGTTCTCACCAAAGCCTTACTACTCTGACTCAGACTACTCCAATGACAACCGCTCCGCTAAGCTGTACCTCTTTTAGAGACTGGGTTTTTAAAGCTCTTCACCAGACATGCAAGGGAATGCTTCTGTTGCGTCTGTGCAGTACTGCAGTCAATGACTTCTGTCAAAAAACTTGCTGCTTTTTAAAGCTTTTTGCCGGACCTGTGTGGGAACATTTCAGACCCAACAGCGCCATATAAAACTGCTCAACACTCTGCAAGTGCCAGGAGGAATGCAGCAGTTCAATGTAGCAACTTCCCATCACCTTCTCAATGGCAGTTCAGGATGGGGACCAAATGGTGACCTTGCCAGCTACACCCAAATCGCAAAAGTGAATAAAAATAAAACAGTAGATTAGGTTAAGCAGCATATCAGATTCATGCTGGCCAATGTTAAGGGTAGTTAGATTACTTTTTTAATTTTTAATTTCACATTTTTAAAACCCACATTTCTCCAACTGTTCTTCAAGGAATGTGTGACACGTGATGAGGTTCTGCCATCACGACTCTTTCAGCCTGTGAGTTTCAAATACTCACCACTCACAGGGTGTGAATGAATTTGAGTCCCTTTAAATATTTTACAAATTACCTTAAATCTGTGTATTTATCAAACTCCTTAGTTAGAGAGACACCACCTGTTTCCATGTTTCTGTAAGTTAGCAAGCAATAAGTAACATATCTTTACAAAATCACACAACTTGTACGGTGAAAGGTAACAATGCTAAACTTTAATTTCTCTGATATATTATCAAATTATATACAAATCAAGTTTTCAGTGTATGGATGAGGGTTCTATGTACTTGCTGTTATCTTTGTTCCATGATTACGCAATGACATGAATAGAATTAAAGTTGATACATATATAATGCTTTTAATATATAAAAACGATCCAAAATGCTTAGAGCCAAAGTGTGAATGTTGACAGCTTTGAGGTTGCATATGAATGATATGGCAATTGCTTACCTTTTACATTTGGAAAAATCATACAAAATCTATTACTAGACACATCCATTTTCATTTTGCTGATATATGTAGCTCAACACAAAATAAAACAGGTGTTCAGTCTCCTTTAGAGCATGTACCAAACACACAGATGTGCATCTTTAATGCAACATCGACTGAAGATTTTATGAATTATACAGTAAACATTGCTCATTTAAATTTTACTTTAAGAGTGAGTACAAAAGATAGCCTAAACTATACTAAAAAAAAGTAAGCACCCAGCTTATCATACAGACTATCAATGTTAAAATAAATAAATAAATAGTGTTCAATGCCTAGTATTTTCAATCTGACTCGAACCATCATTTGTATCTTCCTGCCGCTGTGAAGGAGTTACTTCTCAGAAAGGTGCAGTTGTGAATGGGGGAGATAAGGTTGTTTCACTGATCTTATTAGAGGGAAATTACATACAGGTACTGGGCTCACTGTGATTCAACAAGATGAATCTTGTAAATGTATAAATAGATCAAATTTTAAAACAAGTATTAGTTACATGCATGTATTCTAAAGATAACTTCAAGGAAAGTCAGAAATGAAGAGATTATACAGCATTCACTTTGTTTCCTCAAATAATCTTGGGCAGCTTCTTCCTGGTTACACAGCAGAGGTTTGTTCTGCTGGTACTGGTTTCCCCGATAGGCTACCTGACACATTGTCCGACTCCAGTAGCTCCACAATGCTATATGGGGAGCAATCCTCCAGTCCAAGTTTTCCAGAGAGCCAGCCACAGAAACCTTTCTCCAAGTCCCTTACTGACAGCCACCACTCAGCAAATGACCAGGAAATCTGTGTTACAGCTGTGTATATACTGATGGACAATGAAATTACCACAATCAGGACTGGATAAAAAACAATTAGAAAGGGGCAAACTGTAATTTTATGCCAGAAGGTACGTTCTTCATTGTAAACCAAGAAAATGTTATACCAGGTGATGGTTCCGTAGTAAAAAGAGACGACAAAAGACAACAGAAAGACCACTGGAGTACATAGCAGACTCCAGAAGACAACATGAGGACCACAGTAAAGTCCAATCTGACATGGTTGTTTCTTCCTGTCTTCCTGCTGCTGTGGGGTCTCCTTGGACTTGGCTAGTTCCTGGAGCTCCTTCTCTGTCAGTGTCACATGGATATCCACCATCTGTCCTTTCTTCTTTCCCCGGGTAATTGTGCCAGTTAGGGTCACATATCTGCTGTCAGCAGGCAAGTTCCAGCTACCTATCCAGGACAATGTTACATAAAATCAGTTGTACAAAATAAACATTTACATATCTCTCGTTCTGAACCTCAGATGACAATGGCCTGCATGCCAGAAGGTGAAAATTTACATTCAAGTTATCAAGTTATATGGCCCAGAAACTGGTCATCAACCAACTAGTCTCTGCCAATCAAGGTGCCTACCTGAGCACAATTATCTGCATTTGGTCCTTAGCCTTCTATTCCTGTAAAATGCTTAAATGTGACTTTTAAACATTGTAATAGTACCTGCCTCTACCACTTCTACCAGTTTGTTCCATATGCACATGACCCCGTGTATAAAAAAAATTGCCCCTTTAAATATTTCACCTCTCAGCTGAAGATGCAACTTCCTTAACCTGGCTCCATCAGGCAAACACGGCATGGATTCATGAAGGGCAGTTCCTGTTTGACAAACTTACTGGAGTTCTTTGAGGATACAATGAACACAATGGATAGAGGGGAATAGGTAGATGTTTGGATTTCCAAAGGGTGTTCAATAGAGTGTCCCATGAGGATGGATGGAGTTGGGGATATGTATTTGCATGCGTAGAGGATTGGTTAACCAATAGAAGGCAAAGAATTGGGATCAATGGGTGTTTCTCTGGTTGGCTGTCAATGGTCAACAGAGTGCCACAGGGGTCAGTGCTGGACATACTGCACATTAACAACTTGGAAGAGAAAACCGAGTGCAGCATATCTAAGTTAGCTAATGACACGAAATTGAATAGAAACACAAGTTGTGTAGAGGATGCAGAGAGATTTGGATATGTTAGGTGAGTGGATGAAGTCTGATAGATGGGAGTACACTGTTGGTAAATGCGAGGTAATGCACTTTAGAAGGAAAAATAGAAGATCAGATTATTATTTAAATAGCACAAGACTGCAGCATGTTTTGTGCAGAGAGGCTTGGGAGTGCTTGTGCATAAATCGCAATGTTATCAGTAAGGTAAGTTTTTCATTGGTTTAGAGATTGTGTTGGCTCGATGGGTTGAAGGGCTTTTTTCTGAGCTGTAGCACACTAGAGCTCAGACATGATGCAAAGACTGATCATAAAGTAAGTATAAAAGAGTTATAAGGATACTTCAAAGATAGGTTTAATGGGTAAAGATTATTGTGAGAAAATGTGAAGTTGTCCACTATTAGCTTTCACTGGTATTAGTTTCTCCTGCACTTATCTTTGCTTTCTTTTCTAATTATACTGTGCCCTCCTCCCTAAAAACAGAACTGAAGTATTTGAATAGTCTATTATTTCTCTGTTCCTGTAAATTCTTCCAGGACCTACATTTGTTTTCCACTAATATTGTTCTTTTATATCATTGCTGAAACCTTAACTGTAAGCTTATGTTCCAAGTTTACTTTCAAACTCTATACTTTGTTTCTAATGATCAAACACTTGTTTCTCTTTTGCTGATGTTTAAACTGCTCCCAATTCTTAGGCCAGCTGCTTTTACCAGTAACTGTATAACATGTACAAAAGTAGAGAGTTTGGAGATATTGGAAACACTAGTAACACAGTTTAATCTTGAAGGAATCCTTTACCTCTTCTACAGGCAGATGAATGAACCCTTTAGTTTTAGATCTGATCAAAATACAACCATAGAGTCAGACAGCACTACAGCACAGAAACAGGCCCTTTGGCCCATCTAGCACATGCCAAACTATTATTCTGCCTAGTCCCATTGACTGGACCAAGGACCAAATAGCCCTTCATGCACCTCCCATCCACATACCTATCCAAATTTATCTTAAATGTTGAAAACAAACTTGCATCCACCACTTCTGCTGGCAACTTGCTCCACACTCACTACCCTGAGTGAAAAAGTCTTCCTTCATTCCCCTTAAATAATTCACCTTTCACCATTAATCCTTGACCTGTAGTTCTAGTCTCACCCTACCTCAGTGGAAAATGCCAGCTTACATTTATTCTGTCTACACCCCTCCATTTTATATGCTTCTATCAAATCTCCTCTCAATCTCCTATGCTCTAGGGAATAAAGTCCTAAACTATTCAACATTTCTCTATAAATCAGGTCCTCAAAAAGTGGATCTGTTTGGACAATCCACATTCATTTCATCATTATCAAATAGTTTGCCTACAGCATATTTAAGTTTAACTCCATAACTTTGACATGGAATACTAAATCTACTAAATTGAGACCTATCTCAACAACTTGTTTTTAGCTAGGCAAGCAGAGATTTGAATTTAGCTGTAATACTCAGAGAAACATGATACACAGCCATTGGGTAGAGTGAATTTTGTTGTGATCATCTCATCAAATGCCAGAAGAAAATAACAAGAACAGAAAGTAACGAAATAGTAATCAGTTTAAAGTTTGCAGCCAAGCGCCATCTTGTGGTTATCATTTTATCTCTTGTACCTTCTACATCTGGAGGACACAGAAAGTTCGTCCTTTCCTCGGTGCTCTTGACTGTAGAATCTGGATCTTGCTGATCTTCTTCAACCTTCTCACTTCCAGTGCGGTAGATTATAATTGACTCTGGCCTTGGCTCCTTTTTTCTCTTCTTTTTCCGCTCCATGGTAAATTCACCATCTTTCTCAAAAATGCCAGTTTTGTGTGGGGAGCCTTGTGTGGGAACCTGAGCAGCCTGCTCCATGCCAACGTTGTTTTGGGGCATTTGGTGAATATTTGTTAAACAATGGTCACGTTATGCCGAGTTGTGTTTGCTTCTGTCAGCTCAGCCAGAATCTCCTCTGCATTTGCCTGTTACTGAAACACCAAACACACAAAACAATAATTAAATTCTGGAATAAAAATAACAACACATGAAAAAAAGCTTGAAATTCTTCCTTTCTCTTGGCATAGTTAACTGCAATGAAGGTCCAATTATGTACAAGCCTTAAATTCTAAGATGAATTTCAAAAAAATTGTTAAGAATCAATTGCTATCCTCATTCAGCTATCAGCGTTATTCCTCAGCAGAGGCTCATTCTTCATTCATTTATCCTCACTCAGCCATAGCATCATTTCTCAGCCGCCCTCGCTCAACTATCAGCATCATTTATCAACAGATGCCATCTAGCCTATATAGCCTAGGAATGAGGCAGAAAAAGAAGAGGGGGCTTTGCTCCCTCCTCACTTGACCGGGAAAGATACAGAACTAATAATGAATCTTATTTTAGGGAATCAGGATGGGCAAGTGCTGCAAATGTCTGTGAAGGAATGCAACCATAATTCAGTAGTCATAGAAAAGGATAAGGGACCTAGAGTTAAAGTCTTAAACTAGGGGAGGGTTGTAACACCTAGGTAAAGTAGATTAGGCCCAGTTGCTAGAGGGGAGAAAACAACATGCTGTAAGTGGAAGGTACTTAAAAGCCAAAGGGTTCAGTGTCAGCATGTCTCTGTAAGGATGACAAGCAAAGATGATGATTGATGAACCTTGGTTAACAAGGGAAATTGAGGGTTTGATCAGGAGAAAGTAAGTGTTTATCAGGAATGGGAAATAGTTATCAAACGAGTCCTCTGAAGTTTATAGAAGAAAGCAGTTAGGAGTCAAAAAGGGGGCATGAAATGGCCTTGGCCAGCAAAATTAAAAATTCCAAAACCTTTTATGAATTATGCTTGAAGCAAGATGCTCATGAAGAATAGGTC
Organism: Hemitrygon akajei; assembly: GCF_048418815.1. Taxonomy (NCBI): domain Eukaryota; kingdom Metazoa; phylum Chordata; class Chondrichthyes; order Myliobatiformes; family Dasyatidae; genus Hemitrygon; species Hemitrygon akajei. The sequence continues at coordinate 122,138,282 of NC_133128.1, read as the reverse complement.
AACTGAGGGAACCTACTGTATGATCATGTCTTTGTGTGGAGAAAGGGGAAAAGTGTGGCATCCTGAACAAATGCTTTGCATCAATATTCCCCAAGAAGGACAAGGAGAATGAAGAGTTAGAGGTGGTGTACGCAGATAGTTTGGAACAATGGAAAATCAGGAGAGCAGTTTAGAAATCAGAAGTGCAAAAAGGATATGGAAAGCAGGGTTAAGGAAAATACCAAGAAACTCTATAGGCATATTAAGAGAAAAAGGGAGTTAGGAAGATAATAGATTCCCTTTAAGATCAGCAAGACTATCTAATACATGGATGGGCAAGATGTTTAATTAATGTTTTTCATGCAGTTTTTTTTTTTACTTTGACACAATTGAAAAAGGCTCAAGAAATGAGAATGTAATGCCTTGGACCACATACAAATTACATGGGAGGAAATATTAGTGGCCTTAAAGCTTAATTAAACTGATAAATCCCAGGAACTGACCACGTGTATGTTCAGACTTTGTGGGAAGCTAAGTAAGCAAATGTAAAGATTCTTACAAAGGTATTTACTTCACTTTTAGCTACAAGTGAAGCTCTGGAAAACTGGAAAGTAGCAAAAACAGACCAGGGAATTAAAGGCCAGTGAGTCTGACATCAGTGGTGGGCAAATTAATACAGGAGATTCTGAGGAGCAGGATCTATCAATATTTGGATAGGCAACGTGTAATTTGGGATAGTCAGCATAGTCTTATGTGGGGGCTCTGTTAGTCCTGACAAAGGGTCTCGGCCCAAAATGTCGACAGCGCTTCTCCCTATAGATGCTGCCTGGCCTGCTGCATTCCACCATCATTTTGTGTGTTGCTTGAATTTCCAGCATCTGCAGATTTCCTCGTGTTTGCTTTGAATTTTGAAATCAGTTAAGTGTGAACTGTTGCATTTTGGGAAATCAAAGCAGGATAGAACTTTTACAGTGTATGGTGGGTCTCTGGGGAATAGATGAAACTCATAGTATTGAATTGAATTAAATTGACTTTATTTCTTACATCCTTCACATACACGAGAGTTAAAAATCTTTACGCTACGTCTCCATTTAAATGTGCATTTTATAATAATTTGTAATAAATAGTATGTACAAAAGGACAGTCAATATAGCATATAAATACAATTGTATTATCGTGAATTAATCAGTCTGATGGCCTGGTGGAAGAAGCTGTCCTGAAGCCTGTTGGTTCTGGTTTTAATGCTGTGGTACCATTTTCCAGATGGTAGCAGCTGGAACAGTTTGTGGTTGGGGTGACCTTCTTACACATCTGTCTTTGTAAATTTCCTGAAGAGTGTGAAGTTCACATCTACAGATGCGCTGGGCTGTCCGCACCACTCTCTGCAGAGTCCTGAGATTGAGGGAAATACAATTCCCATACGAGGCAATGATGCAGCCAGTCAAGATGCTCTCAATTGTGCCCCTGTATAAAGTCCTTAGGATCTGGGGACTCATGCCAAACTTCTTCAACCATCTGAGGTGAAAGAGGTGCTGCTGTGCTTATAGCTGGTAATGTACAGACCACGTTAGATCCTCGGTGATGTGTATACTGAGGAACTTAGTTGTTCACCCTCTCAACGCCAGATCTACTGATGTCAATAGAGGTTACCCTGTCTTCATTCCTCCTGTAGTCTTCAACCATCTCCTTTGTTTTTGTGACATTGAGGGAGTCATGGGTATACAGAGAGCAAAGGAGGGGGCTTGGGACAGAGCCCTGAGAACTTCCTGTGTTAAGAGTCAGAGGGACAGAGGTGAGGGTGCCCACTCTTAACCACCTGCCGGCGATCTAACCGTAAGTCCAGGATCCAGCTACACAAGGCAGGGTGAAGGCCAAAGTCTCTGAGCTTCTTGTTGAGCCTGAAGTGAATTATGGTGTTGAATGCTGAACTGTACTCCAAGAACAACATTGTCACATAAGCATCCTTCTTCTCCAGATGTGTAAGGATGGTGTGTAAAGTTGTGGGTATTGCGTCATCTGTCAATCAGTTGTGTTGGTAGGTGAATTGTAGGGGTCCAGTGTGGGTGGTAGCAAGCTGCAAATGTAGTCCTTGACCAGTCTCTCAAAGTATTTGCTTATTATTAAGGTGAGTGCGACAGGACACCAGTCATTCAGACATTTACCTGGTCTTTTTAGGTGCAGGGACAATGGTGGATGTTTTGAAGCAGAAGGGCACTCTACACTGGGAGAGAGAGATATTAAAAATGTCTGTAAACACACCAGCATGTTGTGCCCCTCACATCCTGAATACCCGCCCTGGGATGCCATCCAGGGCTGCAGCCTTGCCACTGTTCACTTGTTGGAAACACATGCGTACTTCAGCCTCAGAGATGACCAAGGTGCAGGTCACTTCGGCTCTCCTTGGGAGCTCAGTATTGGCAACATCAAAGCGTAAAAAAGATTTAGCTGATCTGGGAGAGAAGCAGCAATGTTGGCAGCACCACTGCGCTTAGCTTTGAAGTCTGCGATGGTGTGTAGACCTTGCCATAAGCTGCGTGTGCTGTTTGTGGAGAGTTGTATCTGGATCTTGTCACTGTATTGTCGTTTCGCTGCCTTGATGACTTTGCCTAGATTATAGCTGCATTTCTTGAGTTCCTGTTGGTTACCGGCAATATAAACTCTGTATTGTGCAGTTAGTGCAGCACGCACAGAACTGTTGATCCAGGGTTTCTGGTTTGGATAGACCCTGACCAATTTTTGGGGGGACAACATCCTCAATGCACTTCTGGATAAAGCTCGTGGCCTCATCCATGAACTTGGAGCCATCCTCATCACGAAAGACGTCATCAAAGCAGTCCTGTAGCATGGAGACCGATTGATCGGACCGACAATGGACACTTTTAACTATGGCCGCCTCGTTTCAGCTTCTGCCTGTACGTCGGCAGAAGCAAGATGGAGGAGTGATCCAACTTCCCAAACGCCGGACGGAGGAGCACTTTGTAAGCATTGCAGAAGGGAGAGGAGCAGTGGTCGAGTGTACTATCTCCCCGTGTGCTCACCTGGATGTGTTGTCAAAACTTCAGAGTCTTTAGACAGCAACGCTCTGTTAAAGTCCCTGGCAACAATGAAGGGAGCCTCTGGGTGTACAGTCTCCAAGGTGCTAATGGTCTCGTACATTTCCTTTAAGATTTCGTATTTTCTAGAAAAACTGCGATTGTTCTCACTGGAATGCAGTAGGCCGAGGGGTCGCCTCATTGAGGTTTATAAATTTATAAGTGGCACAATCAGTAGATAGCCAGTCTTTTTCTCCCCCAAGGACAGGGGAGACTTCAACTAAAGGACAAAGGTTTAAGGTGAGAGGGGAGGTACTTAAAGGACATTTAAAGGGAATTTTTTCTATACAGAGGGTGGTGGGTATATAGATCAAGCTGCCCAAGGTGGTGATAGAGGCAGGCACAATAGCAATGTTTGAAAAGCATATAGATAAGAAAGGAATAGAAGGAAATGGCAAAATGCAAAAATCCAGTTTCCAGATTTTGGGAACAGCTACATCTTCTAGTTTTGATCCAATAAACATTCTCCCATCATCTACGCTCTGAACCCATGAAGAATTTTGGGCTTCACTGATATTACTTTATTCTTCTAAACTCAGAATAACACAAGCTTAGTCACAAAATCATAGAACCAGTGAAATTTAAAAGCACTGAATAAAGCTATTTGGTCAAAAATTGAAGAAGTGAATCCCATTCCCCTGTATGTGGTCCACTGTCTCAGTTATAATTGTCAAATGCTTACCTCAATACTATTTAAATTTGGTGAAGTCTTCGGTCGTCACCATCCTACCAGGCAGAGTTCCAAACCCTTTCACTTGTTGAGTTATAGAAAATACTTGCAATCAGATGCCATTTCCTAAATGAACCCTTCTCATTTGCATTCACCAGGGAGAAGGATATGGAGACTGCAGATGTTGTAATCTGGAGTAAAGAACAAATTGCTGGAAGAATTCAGCACATCAAGCAGCATCTGTGGAGGCAAAGGCATTGTCAATGTTTCAGCTCAAGATCCTTCATCAGGATGCGAATGCAGAGGGAGACAGCCAGTATAGAAGAGAGGAGAAGTGAGAGAGGTGATAGGTGAAATCAGATTGGGGTGGGGTGATGGGCAGAAGGAGTCTGCTGGGGGAAAGTAGTGTTAGATTGGTGTTAGATAGTAAAAGGGTTGGAGGGGGTGGAATGTTAGATTATACTTAACCACAGTGTGTAGTATTGTGTTCAGTTCTGATTGCTTCATTATAGAATTTGGAAACTTTAACAAGGGTGCCGAGATTAATCAGGGTACTACCTGGATTGGAAAACTTATCTTACGAGGAAAGGTTAAGCGAGCTAGGGCTTTTCTCCTTGGGGCGAAGGAGACTGAGAGGTGATTTGATAGCAGTGTACAAGATGATAACTGCACAGGTCAAGTAGACAGCCAGAGACTTTTTCCAAGAGCAGAAATTACAAATACAAGGGACATAATTTTTAGATGACTGGAGGAAGTACAGGGGATGTCAGAGGTGTGTTTTTTTTTGTTTTTTTTTTTACATAGAGTGGTGGATGTGTGGAATATGCTGCCATGGGTGCTAGTAGAGGCAGATGCATTAAGGACACTTAAAAGATTCTTAGGCGCATGTACAAAAGTAAAATGGAGCGCTATGCAGAAGGGAAGTGTACATTGATCTTGGAGTAGATTAAATAGTCAGCACAACATAATAAGGCAGTGGGTGAACTAATACCCTGGCAGGCAGATTTGAGAGTTCCAATAGTGTGGCAGGAGGTGGGATCTCAAGTAGCAGGGAGGCAAATGAAAGGCTGGAAAGTGATGCAGAAGTTAGTGCCAGCAAATCTAACAGGCAGGGAATTGCAGGGATCAAGGAAAGCCTGCTGGAGTAAATTTCATTTATTTCAATGCAATTGATGAGATGGGTATGGTGGACGAATGTAGAGCTTGGATAGCTATATGGCACTGGGATATTATTAGACATTGCAGAAACATGGCTAAGGGAGGGACACTACTGGCAGCTCAATGTTTCAGGGTTTAGGTGCACTTGGATGGGATAGAGGTGCATGAAAGAGAAGAGGTGGAGCTGCATTTTAATTAAGAGAAATGTCACAGAAGTGACATTACTGAAGTGAGGCATTGTGGGTGGAGCAGAACAGTAAGAAGAGGATACATAAATTATATTACTTCTGTGATTGTACTTTAGGCCTGCAAATATTCAATGGGAATTAGAGGAACAAATATGTGGGGAGATTGTGGAGAGTTGCAAAACTAAAAGTGTTGTCATAGTAAGGATTTTAACTTTCCCATTGTAGACTGGGACCATCATACAGGTGGCCCCCGTTTTTCAAACGTTTGCATTATGACAGCTCGCTGTTACGAAAGACCTACACTAGTACCTGTTTTCGCTAACCAAAGAGGATTTTCATTTTTACAGAAAAAAGACACCCGCTTTATATGTGTGTTTACCCCGAGAAAGACTACCATGACCATGAAGCCTTGTGTGTGTACGTGCGTATGCGTGTATGTGCCGATTATTTTTCTCCAAATCTATTTTGGCTCGTTCTTCCCGATTCTGATAAGTGAGACTACACTGTACATACAATATTTCTACTTTATATAGGCTGTATATTTATTATATCATTCTTGGGAACGCTCAAAAATTTTTCCCATATAAACTAATGGCAATTGCTTCTTCGCTTTACGATATTTCGGCTTACAAATGGTTTCATAGGAACGATCTACCTTCAAATAGCAGGGGAAACCCGTACTGCTATGAGCTTAGATAGATTTGACCTGGGTTAGTTAGCTGTAATTTTAATTAATGGGAATGTCAAAGCAGTAGTCAGAGATGAAATTACTTAAGAATCATCCAGTGAGGATTTATAGGTGGAGCTGAGAAAGAGGAAGAGTACGATCACCTCGATGAGGTAGTACTACAGGACCCCAAATAGACAACAGGAATTAGAATAACAAATAGGCAGAGAGATTGCAGAAAGTTGTAAGAATAATAGGGTTAGGGTGAGGATTAACTTTCTTATCATAGACTGGGACTACATACTGTTAAGGGTTCAGATGAGGGCGGAATTAGTTTGTGCGTTCAGGAACAATTCCTAGGATCAAGGTCAAATTGGGGAAAGGTGAATTTTAACAGTATAGATTCTCGCACAGATTGGATTAGGCTGTCTGTGGGCAAAGAAATCTCGGAAAAGAAAATGGAAAACTCTTCGGGATAGTCCATATTGAAGTAAAGGTGATAAATATAAACAAATCTTCAAGGCCTGACCTTGTCAATGGAAGAGCACTGTGGAAAGCTAGAGAAGAAACTGCAGGAGCCCTGGCTGAGATAGTTGCATCATCATTGGGACTTGACTCATCATAGAACAGGAGATCGCAGAGACAGCTAGGGACAGTTGTAGACTTTACACACCAATTTTAAAAACGAACCAGGCCTGTTAGAACTTATCTGCAGGGCAAGAGATTGCTTGGGTTATTAGTAACTTAGCAAGGGCTAATAAGAAGCAGTAAGGTGTAAGCAGAATGGCCATTGTGGGAGCAGGCCAGGGTTAGAGTGTGTGGTTTTGGCTCAACGGGCTTTGGAAAGAACAGGCAGAGGCTAAGGGTGTTGAATCATTTGCAATCATTTAGTTGATTGTAGAGTTCAAGCTTGAGAAGTTACAGCCAAAGGAATAACAAACTAGGTAAGAAGAGGCTGCGTGACTGAACTGGGTGAGTATGAAACTCAAAGGTTTCAGAGAGAAGGCACAGGTGGGAACAGATAAGCTTTATTTTAGACAATAGGTGCAGAAGTAGACCATTCGGCCCTTTGAGCCTGCACCACCATTCTGAGATCATGGCTGATCATCTACTATCAATACCCAGTTCCTGCCTTGTCACCATATCCCTTGATTCCCCTATCCATAAGATACCTATCTAGCTCCTTCTTGAAAGCATCCAGAGAATTGGCCTCCACTGCCTTCCGAGGCAGTGCATTCCAGACCCCCACAACTCTCTGGGAGAAGTTTTTCCCTTAACTCTGTCCTAAATGACCTACCCCTTATTCTCAAACCATGCCCTCTGGTACTGGACTCTCCCAGCATCTTGTTGTCTCTAAGTCCTTAGTCCCTAATTCAGTGTAGGCAGGATGGTAGTAAAGGCAGTGGAATGCCCTTCCTGTAAAATGTGGGAATTCAGAGTACCTAACAGTATCCCCGACGACTAACATCTGTGGGAAATGCATCCGACTGCAGCTCCTCACTGACCAGGTCAAGGAACTGGAGCTGGTTGTACTTGGGACCCATCAGGAGGCTGAAAACTTCATAGAAAAGACTTTTACACAGGTGGGCACACCCAGAATGCTGACTTCAAATAGTAGACAGGTGAGTAAGGGGAGTAAGCAGTGTTGCCCTGTTACCATTCCTCCCACCAAGTATAGCCCCCTTTGGATAGCGCTTTGTGGGGGGTGGGATGAAATGTGTTTCTCACAGGGGACTTCAACTTCTCTAATGTAAACTGGGACCTCCTGAGTGCAAGAGATTTATATGGCAGAATTTGTTAGATGCACCCAGAAGTGTTTCTTAAATCAATATGTAGATCGTCGAACAAGAAGAGGTGCTGTACTAGACTTGGTGTTGGGTAATGAGCCTGGCCAGGTGACCGACTTCTCAGTGGGTAAGCAGTTAAGGAAGAATGATCACAACTGCTTAAGTTTTAAGATAACTATAGGTAGGGATAAGTATGGACCTTGCAAGAGAGTAACAAATCGGAGTAGGGCAAATTACAAGAACATTAGGCAGGAGTTCAGGAGAGTTAACTGGGAAAGTCAGAAGGTGCCATGAAAAGTTATTGACAAGTATGATTAAAGAGGCATTCTATAAATACAGCAAGAGGATCACTAAGGAGAGGGTAGGACCACTCGAGGATAAAATGGGGAACATTTGCTTGGATGTGGAGGATGTGTGTCAGTATTGACCAAGGAGAAGATGTGGAGGATTGGGAGATCAGTGCTGAGCATATTAATATACTAGGGCATTTTGAGTTAAAGGAGAAGGTAGTCATGGGGCTCTTAAAAAGCATTAAGAAGCATTACTCCCCAGTGCCTGATGGGATACATCCCAGGTTATTGAGACAGGCAACACAAGGGATTTCTGGGGCCTTGACCAATATCTTCATGTCCTCTGTAGCCTCAGGAGAGGTCCCAGAGCACCTACAAATAGCTAATGCTGTTCTATTATTCAAGAGGGGAACTAGAGATAATCTTGGAAACTACAGATTGGGTGAATCTCACATCATTGGTAGGGAAGTTACTGGAGAGTTCTTAGGGATAGGATTAAAGAGAATTTGGAAAACCATGGCCTAATTACGGAGAGTCAGCATAGCTTTGTGCGGGGCAAGTTGTATCTTACTAACGATTCAGTTTTTGATGAGGTTACAAGGCTGATTGATGTTGTCTACATGGATTCTAGTAAGACGTTTGACAAGGTCCCTCATGGAAGACTCATCCAGAAGATTAAAATGCATAGGATCTTTCGTGTATTGACAGTTTTGATTCAGAACTGGCTTGCCCATAGAAGACAGAGGGTAGGGGTTGAAGGGTCTTATTCTAGCCGGAGGTCTGTGATTAGCGGTGGTCTGCAGGGATGTGTTCTGGGACCTCTGTTGTATGTGATGTATATACATGACCTGCATGAAAGTCTGGATGGGTGAGTTAGTAAGTTTACAGATGATATGGAGATTGATGACATGGATAGCTTAGATGATTGGCAAACAATATAGTGGGATATTAATCAGCTGCAATATGTGCTTAGAAATGGCAGATGGAGTTTAACCTGGCCAAAAATAAAGTGTTGCACATTGGTAGGTCAAATGTATAGAGACAATACACTGTTAAGGGCAAGATCCTTAAGTTTTGATGAGCAGGGGGACATTAGGGTTCAAGTTCATATCTCCCTGTAAGTGGCTACACAATCTGATAGGGTGGTTAAGAAGGCTTATGGCATGCCTACCTTTATTAGTCGAAGCATTGAGTTCAAAAGTCAGGAAGTTATATTGCAGCTTTATAGACTCAAGTTAGGCTGCATCTGGAGTATTGCACGCAGTTCTGGTTGCCCATTATAGGAAGGATGTCGAGGCTTTGGAGAAGGTGCACAAGAGGCTACTAGGATGCTGCCTGGATAAGAGGATAAGTGCTATAACAAGAGATTGGACAAACTTATTTTGTTTTCACTGGAGAGGTGTTGGCTGAGTGGAGATCTGATAGAGATTTATCAGATTATGAGAGGCATCGATAGATTACATAGACAGTATCTTTTTCCCAGGGCTGAAATGTCTAATACCAGAGGACATGTACTTAAAGTGAGTGGAGTTAATTTCAAAGGAGATGTGTGGGTGCCTAGGGTGGAGGTAGAGGTATATACATTAGAACATAGAACATTATAGCACAGAAACAGGCCTTTTGGCCCTTCCCGGCTATGCAAAACCATTTTTCTGCTTAGTCCCACTGACCTGCACCTGGCCCATATCCCTCCATACACCTCTCATCCATGTACCTGTCCAAGTTTTTCTTAAATGTTAAAAGTGAGCCCACATTTACCACTTCATCTGGCAGTTCATTCCACACTCCCACCACTCTCTGTGTGAAGAAGCCCCCCCCCCAATGTTGCCTTTAAACTTTTCCCCCTTCACCCATATCCTGTTTTTTTTCTCCCCTAGCCTCAGTGGAAAAAGCCTGCTTGCATTCACTCTTTTTATATCCATCATAATTTTATATACCTCTATCAAGTCTCCCCTCATTCTTCTACGCTCCAGGGAATAAATTCCTAACCTATTCAACCTTTCTCTGTAACTCAGTTTCTCAAGTCCTGGCAACATCCTTGTAAACCTTTTCTGCACTCTTTCAACCTTATTAATATCCTTCCTGTAATTCAGTGACCAAAACTGCACACAATACTCCAAATTCAGCTTCACCAATGCCTTATACAACCTCACCATAACATTTCAACTGTTATACTTAATACTTTGATTTATAAAGGCCAATGTACCAAAAGCTCTCTTTACTACCCTATCTACCTGTGACATTAGGGACATTTGAGTAACATTTAGATCGGCACATGAATAAGAGGAAAATGGAAGGATACGGACATTATGTAGGCAGAAGAGATTATTTATCGGGTTACAGCATTCAACAGGCCCTTCCAGCTCTTCGACCAACACCACCCAGCAATCCCCCCATTTAACTCCAGCCTAATCACGGGACAATTTACAACTAACAGTTAACCTACCTGCCAGTATGTCTCTGGACTGTGGGAGGAAACTGAGTACCAGGAGAAAACTCACACAGTCACAGGTAGAACATACAAACTCCCTACAGGCAGCAGTGTTTAGTTAGTTCAGTTGGCCATGTGTTTACCAATTTAATTGGTTCAGCACAACATTATGGGCCAAAGGGCTTATCCCTCTGCAGTACTGGTCTATGATCCGTGTCAGACATGGGTGTGCCGGTAACCTGAAGGGTGTGCTTTCAAGAAGGACAGAAAAGGAAAATCTGGGAACTAAGTCTAACTTCTGGAATTAGATAAGTGTACAACTGGAAAGGTTGATTGGGGTAGTTGGCATGGCTTTATGCATGAGAGATCACATCCTGCAAACTTTTTGATGATGTGACCCAGAAAGTTGATGAGGGCAGGGAAATTTATTTTGACTTTAGCAAAACCTTTGATAAAGTTTCACATGATTGCATGGGTCCAGGGAGAGCTGGCAAATTAGATTCACAAATGACTTTATGGTAGAAAGTAGAATATGATGGTAGAAGCTTGCTTCTCCAACTGGAGGACCATGGCTAGTGGTGTGCTGGGCCCATTGTTGTTTGTCATCAATGTCAATGTTTTGGATGAATGTACAAAGCATGAACAGTAAAGCACTAGATCTTTTTTCATGGTTAGTAAGCTTGCAGATGACACTAAATTAGGGGGTAGAGTGGGCAGGAGGATCTCAATCAGCTGAGTTAGTGGGCCAAGGAATAGCACATGGAGTTTAAATCAGTTAAGTGAGGTGTTGCATTTTGGAAAGTCAAATCTAGACTGGACTTTCATAGTGAATGGCAGAGCCCTGAGAAGTGTTTCAGACGTAGATCATAGGAGATTTAGAAGATGATCTTATAGAGGTGTATAAACTCGTACTGAGTGCAAGACAATCTTCACTGAGGTGGTGAAGCTGTGAATAGAAGATGTCTTCCTGCCACACAGCCAACATTTCCTCGTGATTGTTATTTGAAAGGGATGTGGCACATATTCATGAGCATGTGAATTACTGGAAGATGCAATCAGTCAGAATGCTACAGTAAACAAAAATTAAAACTGCACATACTGGAAACCTAAATAAAGACACATGAATACGCTTGGTTTTGCCCCTAGGGATGGAGAATGAAGTACTGGAGGACACAGAAAATAAAGATTTATAGAAACTTAAGGAGAAGCTTTTTTTAAAAATATATTCAAAAGCTAACATTAGCAGGAATAATGGTAGAACAGCAACGGCTGAAGTTTCTGGAAGCAATTCCTCACAATAATATAGCAAAAATTAGAAGGAAGCTAGAGGATTGGGAAGCTTTTAAAAACCAACAAAAAACAACTGAAAAAGAAATGAGAGAATAGATGAAACATGAAGGTTCGCCAGACAAAAATAAGAGGATACCAAAAGTTTTCTCAGATATATGAAGAGTAAAAGAGAGGTTAAAGTGGATATCAGACAGCTGGAAAATGACAATGGAGAGGTCATATTGGGGGACAAAGAAATGGCAGATGAACTTATTAAGTATCGTGTCAAACTTCACTATGGAAAACACCAGCAGTACACCAAAATTCAGAGTGTCAAAGAACAGAAGTGAGTGTAGCTGCTACCACTCAGCAGAAAATGCTTGGGAAGCTGAAAGGTCTGAAGGTCGGTAAGTCACATGGACCAAATGATTTACATCCCAGAGTTGTAAAAGAGGTACCTGAAGAGATTGTGGAGGCATTAGTATTGACCTTTCATGAATCACTAGACTTTGAAGCAGATCTGGAGGACTGAAACTTTTCAAATGTCACTCCTCTCTTTAAGAAGGGAGGGAAGGAAAAGACAGGAAATTATAAGCTAGTTAGCCTGACTTTAACAGCTGGGAAGATATTGGAATCCATTATTAAGAATGAGGTTTCAGGGTACAAAAGAAGGACATCCCTTTAGAACAGAGAAGGAATTTTTTTTATCCAGAGGGTGGTGAATCTGTGGATTTCAGTACCACAGGCAGCAGTGGAGGCCAAATCATTGTGCATAATAAAGTGAGTGATGATAGGTTCACGATTAGTCAGGGCATTAAAGGTTATGCGAAGAAAGCAGAAGAATGGGGTTGAGATGGATAATAAGTTAGCCAAGATCGAATGATGGGGCAGACTAGATGGGCCAAATGGTCTAATTCTGCCATGTTTATGATCTAATCACTTTAGTGCTAGAAAGTGGGGCTGTGGTGAATGACAGGTTGTTATTTAATGCAATAAGGTTTATATAGATAGGTGTTTTCAAGTCACCCTGACCACAATGGACTGAAGCAAATGTTCTGTTTTGTTCAATGAGATTGCCTGCTCATGATTCTATTCCTTTTATCCTCCTTTCCCTCACTCTTGCACACCTTCCACTCGCACCCCACTCTCCATTCCAATACCCTACACCAACTTCCACGCCATCCCACCTGACAGAACACCACCACTCCAACACCACCTGACCCCACCTTCCACTCCCACTACTCCAACGGCATCTTTCCCAACACCCCCCACATGATCCCCACTCCCACACACAGCATTCCAACACCACCCCCTCTGCTCCCCACCCTCTACCCCCTCCACACCCATACCACCCTATCCCACACCTTCTACTCCAACACCACCCCATCAGCTCCACTCCACTCCAATACACGCCCACCCGCCCACCCTCCGCTTCTACCCACTCACCTCACCATACACCCTCAACTTCAACCCACCCCCATCTTCTTCTACCCAACCACCCTCAACTTCAACCCAACCCCTCCTCGTCTACCCAACCACCCAATAACCTCCACTCCAACGCACGCCCTTCCATCCTCCTACCCACCCAACACCTCCTCTTCTACCCACCCAACGCATACCCACCCCACCCACCACCCTCCACTCCAACGCACGCCCTTCCATCCTCCTACCCACCCCACCCGACACCTCCTCTTCTACCCACCCAACACACGCCCTCCCATTCTCCTACCCACCCCACCCGACACCTCCTCTTCTACCCACCCACCACCCTCCACTCCAACGCACGCCCTCCCATTCGCCTACCCACCCCACCCGACACCCTCCACTCCAACCCGATCCGACACCTTCCACTCTCACACTATCAACTCCGCACTTCACTTACTGTTTCTGCACCTCAGCCTCCGTCCATCGCCCTCAGCTGCAGCAGAGCCGCAGCATCGCGGGCCCGTTGCTACGTCACATCCGGTAGGCTGTTCCCGCCCGCTGAGCATCCGGAATCTGGATCCCGGTCGCGAATTTAACGGAAGAGCCGGATTCTGACCCTCCCCACCCCACCCCGGACCGGCCCGGACCTGCATCGTACCCCCAGCGCCGGATCCGGAATCTGCCACAGCAAGAGAGCATGGCGCGGGCAGCCAAGGTAAGCAAGGGGTGATGGGGAGAGGGAAGGTGCAAGAGGCGAAAGAGTCTGGGAGTTTGGATGAGGGATTTACTTGAGGGTTGAAGTGATGGGTCTGCGGGGAGGTGGGTATCTGTGTGTGTGGGGGGGGGGGTTTATGGAGACGTGGGTGGTGAGTGGAATTGGTTTATTTTTGTAACACGTACCGAAGTACAGTGAAAACATTTTTTGCATGCCATTCAAAGTTCGAAGTAAATTTATTTCCAAAGTACATATATAACACCATATACAACCCTGAGATACAGTATATTTCCTTGCTCGCATACTCAATAATTCCAATAACCTTATAAATAAAAGACCGCACCAACAGAATAATAATAAATAAGCACTAAATATCCAGAACATGAGGTGAAGAGTCCTTGGAAGTGAGTCCATAGGTTGTAGGAGCAGTTCAGTGATAGGCAAGTGAAGTTATCCCCTCTAGCTCAAGAGCCTGATGATTGAGGAGTAGTAACTGTTCCTGAGCCTGGTGGTGTGAGTCCTGAGGCTCTGTACTACCTTCCTGATGGCAGCAGTGAGAAGAGAGCAGGTACCCCCTGATGGATGTTGTTTTCTTCTTGTAGATGTGCTCAGCAGTGCGGAGGGCTTTACCCGTTATGATTTTCCATTCAAAGGCATTAGTGTTTCCATACCAGCCTGTGATGCAGCCAGTACACAGCTATAAAAGCCGGTCAAAGTTTTAGATGTCACTTGCCCCATCGCTGAAATGCTTCATCTCATTTTCTCAATATTTATTGCTTATTTATTGTTATTTCTTTCTTTTTGTATTTGCACAATTTGTTATCTTTTGCACACTGGTTTAGCGTCCAAGTTGGTGTGGTGTTCAGTTGATTCTATTATGATTATTCTATTCTGGATTTGTTGAGTATGCCTGCAAGAAAATGATTCACAGGGTTGTATATGGTGACATAAATGTACTTTGATAATAAATTTACTTTGAAGTGCCAATGCACAGGATTGGAAAAGCTGTAGAGGGTTGTAAACTTAGCCAGCTTCATCATGGGCACTAGCCTCTCCACTGTCAAGGATATATTCAAAAGGCAATACTTCAAGAAGGTGGCATCCATCATTAAAGAACCCTACAGCCCAAGCCATGCCCTCTTCTCATTACTACCATGAAGGGGGGTGGGTACAGGAGCATGAAGCACACAATCAGTTTTTAGGAACAGGTTCTTCCACTCAGCAATCATATTTCTGAACAGTCCATGAACACTATTTTGCTCTCCTTTTTGCACTACTTATTTAGTTTTATCTTTCTCATTGTAACTGATTGTAAGTTTTGCTGTCAAGAAAGGCTCTCAGTAGCTGGGAAATTATAGACTACAGAGCCTGATGTCAGTAGTGGGTAAATTATTGATAGGGATTCCAAGGAACTGGATATATAAGTACGGTGTATTCAAGTTAATTAGAACATATTGGGACCAGTACATTTTGTCCCAGTTAAGGAGCTGTCCTAATTAGTTTCATGGAGATAGTTAAAAGTATAAAAAAAGACAAACTACTGTTTAACTGAATAACAAATTGTGTATTTAAATGAAATACAGAACAAATGAGAACACTTGTGGAAGTGGCTCCCTCAGGTCAGCCCTAACCTTAACCCCAATGAGCATTAAAATAAACAGCACTTCGCAGGGGATTTGGAGTTTGAACAGCAGCCATTCTGAAATCGGGATTCATTGGTAGCTGCAAATTAAAATAAGGAAGGGACAAGCAGAATGGTCTTTGTTGGAGTGGACAGTGTTAGAGTGTGGAATTTGAGACTTTAGTTGTTCAAGGCTTCAGCGTGAAGAGGCTTGAGTGAGAGAAGGTAAAAAAGCTGTAGATAGATTATTTTTAGTTTATTTATTATTTGCTCGGTTAGAGCAGTAGGGATGCCGGGCACGATAGCTGAATGCTCCTCCTGCGGGACGTGGGAAGGCAGAGAGATCTCCAGTATCCCTGACGACTTCACCTGCAAGAAGTGCATCCACCTGCAGCTTCTAACACTCCACGTGAAGGAGTTGGAGCTGGAACTGGATGAACTCCGGCTCGTTTGCGAGGCTGAGGGGGTGATAAACAAGACATAGAGAGGTTGTTGTAACCAAGGTGCAGGAAGCAGGAAATTTGGTGACAGTCAGGAGAGTGAAATAGGTTAAACAGTCAGTGCAGAGTAATCCTGTGGTTACGCCCTCGACAAGAGGTATACCACTTTAAATATTGTTTTTGGGGGGGGGGGGGATGACCTAGCAGGGGAAAATCACAGCAGTCAGGTCTCTGGCACTGAGTTTGGCTCTGTGGTTCTGAAGGGAAGTGGGGAGAAGAAGTAATAGGGAATTCATTAGTTAGGGAAACGGAAAGAAGGTTCTGTGGACATGGACAAGATTCCCATATGGTATGTTGCCTCACTGGTTCCAGGACCCAGGACATCTCTGGTCGAGACCTCAGCATTATTAAATGGGAGGGTGAGCAGCCAAAGGCTGTGGTCCATATAGATACCAATGACATAGGAAGAGGGATGAGGTTCTACAAAGTGAGTTCAGGGAGTTAGGTTCTAAGTTAAAGGACAGGACCTCCAGGATTGTGATCTCAGGATCACTACTCATTCCACGTACTAGTGCGACCAGAAATAGGAAAAGCATACAGTTTAACATGTGGCTAAGGAGTTGGTGGTAAGAGGGAGGGCTTCAGATGTTTGGATCATTGGGCTCTCTTCCAGCGAAGTTGAGACCTGTACAGAAGAGACAGTTTGCACCTAAACTGGAGGGGGGCTAATACCCTAGCAGGAAGGTTTGCTAGGGATTTTAAACTAAAGTTGCAGAGGAATGTCGGAAGGCAGAGAGATCTCCAGTATTTCAGAACATTGGAGAGATTGTGGAGCCAGATGATGTTAACTGAGGCAAAATTAGGAAGCAAAAGGTTGAGCATGGTGGGACTAATATTCTGAATTGTGCCTATTTCAATGCAAGAAGTATTGTAGGAAAGGCACATGAGCTCAGAACATGAAATTATGATATTGTAGCCATTAGTGAGACTTGGTTGCAGAAGGGGGCAGAATTGGCAGCTCAGTATTCTGGGGTTCTGTTGTTTTAGATGTTCTAGAGAAGGGGGATTAAAGGGGGAGAGGTGGCATTACTAGTCTGGGAAATTGCCGCTGCACTGCTCAGGACAGACTGAGAATCTGTCTAGTGAGGCTTTATGTGGAGTGCCTCAGGGATCTGTTCTGGGACCCTTACTCTTTGTGATTTTTATAAATGACCTGGATGAGGAAGTAGAGGGATGGGTCAGTAAATTTGCTAATGGCACAAAGGTTGGGGGTATTGTGGATAGTATGGAGGGTTGTTGGAGGTTACAATGAGACATTGATAGGAAGCAAAACTGGGCTGAGAAGTGGCAGGTGGAGTTCAACCCAGATAAATGTGAGGTGGTTTATTTTGGTAGGTCAAATCTGATGGCAGAATATAGCATTAATGGTTTGACTCTTGGCAGTGTGGAGGATCAGAGGGATCTTGGGGTCCGAGTCCATAGGACACTCAAAGCTGCTACACAGGTTGACTCTGTGGTTGAGAAGACATACAGTGCATTGGCCTTCGTCAGTCGTGGGATTGAGTTTAAGAGCCGAGAGGTAATGTCGCAGCTATATTGGACCTTGGTCAGACCCCATTTGGAGTACTGTGCTCAATTCTGGTCACCTCACTACAGGAAGGAAGTGGAAACCATAGAAAGGGTGCAGAGGAGATTTACAAGGATGTTGCCTTGTTTGGGGGGGCATGCCTTATGAGAATAGGTTGAGTGAATTCGGCCTTTTCTCCTTGGAGCGACAGAGGATGAGAGGTGACTTGATAGAGGTGTACAAGATAATGAGAGGCATTGATCATGTGGATAGTCCAGGGCTTTTCCCCAGGGTTGAAATGGCTAGCACAAGAGGGCACAGTTTTAAGGTGCTTGGAAGTAGATACAGAGAAGATGTCAGGGGTAAATTTTTTTACGCAGAGAGTGTTGAGTGTGTGGAATGGGCTGCCGGTGGTAGTGGAGGCGGAAACAATAGGGTCTTTTAAGAGCCTCCTGGATGGGTACATGGAGCTTAGAAAAACAGAGGGCTATGGGTAAAACCTAGGTAGTTCTAAGGTAGGGACATGTTCGGCACAGCTTTGTGGGCAGAAGGGCCTGTATTGTGCTGTATGTTTTCTATGTTTCTAAGACGATAAGATATAGGAGCAGAAGTAGGCCGTTGGGCCCATCGAGTCTGCTCTGCCATTCAATCATGGCTGATCCAAATCTTCCAGTCATCCCCACTCCCCTGCCTTCTCCCCATACCCTTTGATGCTCTGGCTAATCAAGAACCTATCTATCTCTGCCTTAAATAAACCCAATGACTAGGCATCCACAGCTGCCCGTGACAACAAATTCTACAGATTTACCACCCTCTGACTAAAGTAATTTCTCCGTATCTCAGTTCTAAATGGACGTCCTTCAATCCTGAAGTCGTACCCTCTTGTCCTAGACTCCCCTACCGTGGGAAATAACTTTGCCATATCTAATCTGTTCAGGCCTTTTATTCAGAAGAAAAAACAAGATTTACAGAGTGCAACACCTAGATACATCTCAACATAAATTGTGTACATTCATATATTGTAATAAAATTGATCGAAATATTATAGCACATCACATAAAGGTATACCACTCTGTAATCAAAAATTTAAAGATAGGTCATACATCATAAAATAAATTTTTTATATAAAAAAAGGCAACCTCCTACCAACTACCAAAGAAAAAAGCTGATGGATGATAATGGATAATTAGGAAAAAATATATATTCGCTTAAGAAGAGAAGATAGAAATATACATAAAAGTCTGTGCACTGTTAAACATTATAAATTGGAAAAGTAGTTTAGGAAAGGTCCCCAGATATCATAAAAAGATTGTTTCGAATTTAAGGCTGAGCAGCGGATCTTCTCTAAATTTGAATAAGACATAGCTACGTCTTTAAATAAGACTTAGCCATTGAAGATGTGTAGGAGGGGTAGACTCCTTCCATTTAAGCAAGATTGCTCTCCTTGCTAAAAGAGAGGTAAAAACTAAAACCTGTAGGTTAGGAGTATTTAAAGTTATATCTTCATTTGCAATAATACCAAACAAGGCAGTAAGGGGATTTGGGTCAAATTGGACCCTAAAAAGTTGTGAGAAGGTATGGAATACTTCCCACCAAAACTTTTCAATTTTATGGCAAAACCAAAACATATGAATTAAAGAGGCATCAGCAGAGTTGCATTTATTACAAAGTGGAGAAACGTTTGGATAAAAACTGGACAGCTTCTGTTCAGAAATGTAAGCTCCATTGACCACTTTAAATTGTAGAAGAGAATGATGAGCACAGAAAGATGATTTATTAACCTGTTCAAGAATTTTATTCCATCTTTCATCAGAAATCTGACAATTTAGGTCATCCTCCCAAGCTTTTTTTATTTTATCTAAAAAGTCTTGTCTGGAATCAATCAACAACTTATAGATACCGGTAATAGAACCATTAACAAAATGTTTTAAATTTAAAAGATCGTCCAGTAAATGTTTATCAGGACCTATAGGAAAAGTAGTTAATTGGAAACATAAGAAATCTCTAATTTGAAGGTATCTGTAAAAATGTGTTTTTGGCAGTGCATATTTAGTTGACAATTGGTCAAATGAAGCAAGAGATTCTGAGATAAACAGGTCCCAAAAACACTTAATACCTAGTTCATCCCAATCCTTAAAGACTTTGTCAGTCATCGCAGGGATTAAAAAAATAATTAAGGAGAATGGGAGATGATAATGAAAAATTCGCTAAACCAAAAAATTTTCTAAATTGAGACCAGATCCTTAAAGTTTGCTTAACAATTATGTTATCTGTTGTTTTATTTGCTGAAAAAGAAGAGTATGATCCAAGAAGAGAGACAATAGAGGAATTTTTTACAGAATTAACTTCTAAGGAGACCCATGATGCGCAATCTTTATGATAAATATAATAGGACCAAAAAGTAATATTCCTTATATTGGCAGCCCAATCGTAAAACCTAAGATTGGGTAGTGCTAATCCACCCATCTCTTTATTTCTTTGTAGGTAAACTTCACTTACACGAGTTTGTTTATTATTCCAAATATAGGATGTTAAAATTGAATCTAAAGAATCAAAGTAGGTCTTAGGAATAAAAATAGGTAAAGCCTGAAAAAGATATAAATATTTAGGAAGAATCTTCATTTTAATCGAATTAATTCGGCCAATTAGGGATAAAGAAAGAGGAGACCATTTAGAAAGCGTCTTTTTCACATAATTCAATAAGGGGTTTAAGTTTTTTTTTCTTCTGAATAAAAATATTGTAAAAAGAAAGAGAAAGGCCTTTTAACATTAGGAGTGTTTCAGTGAGATTTCCCCCCTCCAGTTCTCCTGAACTCCAAGGAATACAGCCCAAGAGCTGCCAGACGATCTTCGTATGTAACCCTTTCATTGCTGGAATCATTCTCGTGAATTTTCTCTGAACCCTCTCCATTGTCACTATATCCTTTCTAAAATAAGGAGCCCAAAACTGCATACAATACTCCAAGTGCGGTCTCACAAATGCCTCATAGAGCTTCAACATTACATACCTGCTCTTATATTCTATACCTCTAGAAAAGAATGCCAACATTGCATTCGCCTTCTGCACCACAGACTCAACCTGAAGGTTACCCTTTCGGGTATCCTCCATAAGGACTCCCAAGTCCCTTTGCATCTCTGCATTTTGAATTTTCTCCCATCTAAATAATAGTCTGCCCATTTATTTCTTCCACCAAGGTGCATGACCATACACTTTACAACATTGTATTTCATTTGCCACTTCTTTGCCCATTCCGCTAAACTATCTAACTCTCTCTGCAGGCTCTCTGTTTCCTCAACACTGCCTGCTCCTCCACCTATCTTTGTATCATCGGCAAATTTAGCCACAAATCCATTAATCCCATAGTCCAAATCATTGACATACATCGTAAAAAGCAGCGGTCCCAACACCAACCCCTGTGAAACTCCAGTGGTAACTGGCAGCCAACCAGAATAAGATCCCTTTATTCTCACTCTGTTTTCTGCCAAGCAACCAATACTCCACCCATGCTAGTAACTCCCCTGTAATTCCATGGGCTCTTACCTTGCTAAGCAGCCTCCTGTGCTGCACCTTGTCAAAGGCCTTCTGAAAATCCAAGTACACCACATCTGCTGTGTCTCCTTTGTCTACCCTGCTTGTAATTTCCTCAAAAACTTGCAGTAGGTTAGTAAGGCAGGATTTTCCTTTTAGGAAACCATGCTGGCTTTGGCCTTTAAAAGGGGAAAAAGGGGGGTACATAGCAGAACTAGGCAGGTAGGAACAAATGAGGTACTTATGGAGTATAAGAAATGTGAGAGAGCACTTAAGAAAGAAATCAGGAGGGATAAAATAAAACATGAGATTGCTCTAGCAGACAAGGTGAAGGAGAATCCTAAGGGCTTCTACAGATGCTTTAAGAGCAGAAGGATTTCAAGAGACAAAATTAGTTCTCTGGAAGATCAGAATGGTAATCTTTGCATGGAGAGAAAGCAGATGGAGAAGATCTTAAATGGATTTTTTACAGCTGCATTTACTCGGGAGATGGACACATAGTCTATAGAAGTAAGGCAAAGCAGCAGCGAGTTTCACCTATCACCTGCCACCTTGTACTCCTTCCTCCCCTCCCCTCACCACCTTGCTCTAACTTCTCATCTTTTTTCTAGTCCTGGTGAAGGGTCTCGGCTCTAAACATTGATTGTTTACTCTTTTCTATAGATACTGCCTGACCTGCTGAGTTCCTCCAGTATTTTGTGTGGATTAGACATTGGTTTTGTGGGAGAAGCCAGAGAGTAGTAGTAGATGTTTGTCTCTCTGGCTGGAGGCTTGTGACTAGTGGAGTGCCACAGGGATTGGTTCCAGGTGGGTTGTTGTTTGTCGCCTATATCAACGATATGGAAGATAATGTGGTAAACTGGATCAGCAAATTTGTGGATGACATCAAGTTTGGGGGTGTAGTGGACACAGCAAAAAGACTATCAAAATTTGCAGCGGGATCTGGACCAGATGGAAAATGGGTTGAAAAGGGTCAGATAGTGTTGCACTTTGGGATGATAATCCAAGGTGAGACATCCTCAGTAGGGCACTGAGGAATATGGTAGAACAGAAGGATCTGGGAATACAGATTTATAATTCCTTGAAAGTGGCATCATAGGTATATAGGATCATAAAGAGAGCCTTTGGCTCATTGGCCTTCATAAATCAATGTATTGAGTACAGGAGATGGAATGTTATGTTTAAATTATATTAGATGCTGATGAAGTCTAATTTGAAGTATTGAGTGCAGTTCTGGTCACCTACCTACAGGAAAGATATAAGTAAGATTGAAAGAGTGCAGAGAAAATTTACAAGGATGTTGCTGGGTCTTGAGGGCCTGAGTTACAGGGAAAGGCTGAATAGGTTAGGACTTCCCTGAAGCACCGGAGAATGAGGGGAGATTTGATAGAGGTAAACAGAATTAGGAGAGGTATAGATAAGTGCAAGCAGGCTCTTTCCACTGATGATCGGTGAAACTAAAACGAGAGGTTACAGATTAAGGGTGAATATAGAACAATAAGGGACAGTACAGGCCCTTCAGCTCACAGTTGTTCCAGCCTTTTAACCTACACTAAGATCAATCTAGCTGTTTTTGAGCAAGTCCACATCCAACATGTGGAGTGTTTAAAGACCAACTGCACAGACTACAGGATAGGCATGTTCCAGTTTGAAGGAAGGACAAGGATGGCAAGTTAAGAGAACCATGGAGGATGTCGAGAAAGGTGATGAATTTTGCCAAGAGGAAAAAGCAGAAGTATATAAAGTATAGGAAGCTAGAATCAAATAGAACCCTTTAGGATTATAAAGAAGCTGGAAAAGAACTGAAGAAGGGAATTAGGAAAGCCAGGAAGGTCCATGAAAAGTCCTTGACAGGTAGGATTAAGGAGAATCCCAAAGCATTCTAAACATACATCAGGAGCAGGAGGAAAACTAAGGAGAGAGTAGGATCACTCAAGGATAAAGTTGGGGCGGTAGCATTCATTTAGATGCAGAGGATGTGGGTGAAGTCCTTAATGAGTACTTTATATAATTATTTACCAAGGAGAAGGATGTGAAGGACAAGTAGATCAGTGCTGAATGTATTGAAGTGCTAGGGCATTTTGAAGTGAAGGAAGTGGCAGTGCTGGGTTGCTTAAAGAGCATTAACCTTGGAGCTTGATGGACTATACCCCAGGTTATTGAGAGAGACAAGAGATGGGATTGCTGGGGCCTTTGTATCCTCTTTAGCCACTGAATGAAGTCCTGGAGGACTGGCAAGTAGCTAGTGTGGAAACTATAGACTGATGAATCTCACGTCAGTGGTAGGGAAGTTACTGGAGAGAATCCTTAAAGATAGGATTTATGAGCTTTTGGAAAACCTTGGCCTAATTAGGGAGAGCCAGCATGGCTTTGTATGGGGCAAGCTGTGTCTTACTAACTTGATTGAATTTTTTTTGCCCAGGTAATGAGGGTGATCAATGAAGGTAAAGCTCTGGATGTTGTCTACATAGATTTTTGTAAGGTGTTTCACAAGGTCCCTCATGGGAAGCACATCTGGAAGATTAAGATGCTTAGGATCAATGGTGAATTGGCTGTTTAGTTTCAGAACTGGCTTGCACATAGAAGACAAAAGTTAATTATCAAAGGGACTTGTTCAATCTGGAGGTCTGTGATTACTGGTGTTCCGCAGGGTCTGTGCTGGGACTTCTGCTGTTAGTGATGTATACAATGAATCTGGATGAAATATAGATGGGTGGGTTAGTAAGTTTGGAGATGATATGAGGACTGGTGGTGTTATGGATAGCGTAGAAGATTGGCAAAGAATACAGCAGGACAATGATCAATTGCAGATGGAAATGGCAGGTGGTTTATCCAGGCAACACCCTTTCCAAAGCCTCGATATCCTCCCTACAATGGCTCAACCTGAACTGAATGTATTATGCCAGATACAACCAAACTAGAATATTTTTTATAAACCTGCTATGTCACCTTCTGACTCATGAACTCACTTCATCAACTAATAAAGGCAAGCATGCCATGTCTTCTTTAGCATTCTATCAAACTGGTCACTTTCAAGGTACCAATGCCATTAGGCTTTACAATTCAACTGCCAGGACTTAAGAACTTTTTTTTTTTTTTTTTTTTTTTTTTTTTTTAAGCTATTATTAATGCTTTTTGAGTTAGTGATTTAGATGCATATCATATTATTACTGAGTTAAGTATTGTATGTAATGAGTTTTTGCTACAACAAGTGTATGGGACATTGGAAAAAATGTTGAATTTCCCCATGGGGATGAATAAAGTATCTATCTATCTATCTATCTATCACCAAGTTCCAGGACAGCTTCTATCGTTGTTATGGTCTTGTACCACCTTGCTTACCTGCACTGCACTCTCTCTGTGACTTTTGCACTCTGTTCCGCATTCTGTGCTACTGTAGTGTTCTATTCTGACATTGCCTTTGACGATGCTCTTTGCATCTTCCCTGGCCACAGGAGTGGTACCAGAGGACTGGGGGGTGGCAAATGTTAATCCTTTGTTCAAGCAAGGTAACAGCAATAATCCTGGGGATTATAGACCCGTGCATCTTACTTCAGTAGTGGGCAAATTATTGGAGAAGATTCTTAGAGACAGGATTTATAAGCATTTGGGGAAGTATAGTCTGATTACAAATAGTCAGCATGACCTTGGGAGGAGTAGGTCCTCCCTCAGAAGCCTGATTAAGTTTTTTGAGGAAGTGATTAAACAAATTGGTGAGTATAAAGTAGTGTATGTGGATTTTAGTCAGGCATTTGACAAGTTTCCCCATGGAAGGCTAATCTTCAAAGTCATGAGGCATAGGATCCATAGAAACTTGGCTGTGTGGATTCAGAATTCACGTACCCATAGAGGGAGAGGATGGTTGTAAATGGAGTGATTTCTGCCTGGAGGTCAGTGTCCAGTGGTGTTTTGTAGGGATGAATTCTGGGACTTCTATACTCTGTGATTTTTTTTTAATAAATGATTAGATGAGGAAGTTTGCAGATAACATGAAGGTTGATGATGTAGGTTCTTGAAGGTTACAATGGGACGTAGGATACAGATCTGGACTGTGAAGTGGCAGATGGACTTCAATCTGAAGAAGTGAAAAATAATACATATTTTTAAATGTATTTCAAGATAGAGTACAGGGTTAATTGTAGGATTCTTAGCAGTGTGGAAAAACAGAGGGATCTTGGAGTCCATGTCTATAGATCCCTCAAACTTGCTGTGTAAGTTGATAGCGTAGTTGAGAAGGAATGTGATGCAATGGTGGTGTTAGAGGCGGACTCAATGGGGATATTTAAGTGATAGGCAAGTAGATAAAAGAAAAAATGGGGAGTTATGGTCTGTTAGGAGAGAAGGGTTAGATTGATTGTGAAATAGGTTAAAATGTCGGGAGGGCCCATTCTACCGCCTCGATGCACTGTGTAATGATCTGATATGAATGAACAGTATGGAGGGCATTTCACTGGTCCTCAGTGCACGTGCCAATAATAAATCCATTCCAGTTCCTATGAACCCAATATCCTTCTGCTCATGAACACTGTTTAGGGTCACCCTCATTCCTCTAACAGGGCTAACAACCCTGACTGGTTAAAACAAATAGTTACAGAAACAGCAATGAAGAATCCTCCACATCTGTCTGCCAGCAGCATAAACAACAGTAGTAAGTAAGTCGTCTTCTAAGTTCCAGGGTACAGCCCTGTTTTCAAGAGGCTGAACAGGTTGGGTCTGTTGCATGATCATATGGTGAGAGACTGTATAATGCCAGCCCCACCTAACTTCCTTTACACACTTTGTGTGGGAGTGTAGAGTCTGTGATGTTTTTAACATGAGATTTAACAATATATATGTAATTTATAGATATATAGATTCTGCATATGTGTAACTCTTTATCTGAAGTATCTACGACCTATTTTTCTCTGGTATTTTGTTTATAAAATACAGGTGCTTGATGATATGGAAAGTGGCAGCACAGTACAGGAGTTAATGCTGTTGTCTCTGCTTCAGAGATCATAGTTTGATTCTGACCTTGGGTGTTTTCTGTGTGGAGTTTGCAAGTTGTTCCTGTGACCACTTTGCTTTCATGTCTGGTTTCGTAGTGATTTATCATAGTGGGCCCCTCAGTCCACTGTGTCCATTCTGACCATTTTATTTATCTACACCACGGTTTCCCCTGGGGTCCACAGACCTCTTACTTAATGGTATTGGTCCATGGCAGAAAAAAGGTTTACACTTAGCACATTTAGAACATAGAAAATCACAGCACAGTATAAGCCCTTCGGACCACGATGTTGTGCCAACCTTTTAAACTACTCTAAGATCAATCTAATACTTCCCTCCTACATAGTCTTCTATTTTTTCATCATCCCACATGTCTTCGCAGTGTTTCTTAAATGTCCCTATGTATCTGCCTCTTCCATCACCCCTGGCAGGGCTTTCCATGCACTCAGACTTCTCTGCCATGCTAGTTTAAGAATCGTTCCGTTCCAGATGCCAATGCATGCTCATTAGCAGGTTAACTATCCACTGTCAATTATCTCTTTGTGCAGGTATTTGACAAGAGAAATCATGGAGCATGTTAGAGAGAATAAGCTTCAGAGAAGTAATGAGACAGGGATGCTCTGTTTATGGTCATCATGAGTTAATGATTTGAATACTACGCTTCTGTGTTGTAAAAAGTAATTTTGCTTTTGAAAGGGCAATATTTTCTGTTTTGCAGAGTGCTGTGGTTCTGTGCTGGGATGTGGGACGTACCATGAACGTGGCGCCACCAGGGGAAGAATCATCATTTGAACAAGCAAAGAAAATTGTGCTGCTGTTCCTCCAGCGACAAGTAAACAATTTTTCTATGCATATTTTTTCCCGTTTTCTTAGATTCTCATTTATGATAAAGTTAAGACGAGTCCAGATTATTCCCAGTTCTTGCCCAAAGTCGTTGGGAGACGTTGCCTGGATTGAAACTTGGCCTACATAACAATCCAGGTCTTCAAAAGAGGAGTTGATGCAAACATTCAGATGTTAACATTGAGGGAAGAATGGATTCAATGAGCCATTTGGAGCTAAGAGCTCGAGATGCCTTTATTCAGCACATACAAATTTGCAAAAGAGCGTAGGAGGAAGCATCTCCCTGTACTACAAAGGTAAGCGACTGAGGCCTCTATCGGTCAAGGTTGGCCTTGGATTTTGCATCCTAGCTGTCTAGATACGCAAGCCTGGCAGTACAATACGGAGAGCAAACTGTTGCCTTTGAAGCAAGCTCCCCCTCTCCACGCATCTGATTAACCCAAAGGAACGCAGAGACTGCTACGTTTTGGCACCAACAGCCTCACAGGAGTTGCCAGTCATATCGAACTCAGTGTTGGACTGCATTAGGGATTCCAGCTCCGTTTTCCCTCGGGGTCTACTCTAGAAGCCTTCCCCATGAGTGGATATAGCCACAAGGCAGTGGAGGTTTGAGGTCAGAGTATTCCTTCTGCCAATCACGGCTGGTGAGCACCATCTGCCCAAAGCAAATGGTTTTAAGATGCCAGTAACCAGCCTATGCCCCTTCTCCTGTCAGTAGAAACAATTCCATTGGTCTTAGTAGCCAAGTTACACGAGAAAGCCAGGAGCTGAATTTGGTTGTCAGAGGATATTTGAAATGCACGTCATTGGGAGTGTGTAATAGATAGTGGGAGCTTGTCCCCATTACCACCCTCTGGGCTATAACAACCTTAAGGAACCAAATATGTGAGTAGTAAGTAATTAAGTACAATTTCAGTGGTTGGATTTGGCTAGTTTGCTTCAATGTTTTGGGTCTAGACAAATTATTCCATTGAATTATTTAGTAGATCAAAATTAAAATAAAATTACATGTGCTGGAATTCTAAAACAAACACACAAATTGCTGGAAAAACTCAGCAGGTCAGTTAGTGTTTGTGGGAAATCGATGTTTTCAGACTGTGACTTCATCTGAAATGGGAGGGAAAGAGAGAGAGAAGTTTTCAGTAGGAAGGAAAGTAGGGGAGATTGTCATTGTGGCTACTATACTGGTATACTGTTATACTTCTTTACCTTGGCTGCCATTCTCCAACAAAGTAACAGAAAGGCAAGCAAAATGAGAAAGGACATGTTAAAGTCTGTAAGGACAACATTAAAGGTGGATAAATCTGTAGGTCAGAAAAAAATCGATAAAATCTATCCAATCTTCTTCAAAGGAACAGATGAGAAAAAAGCATAGGCTCTGGTTATCATTTTACTGACCTGTATGGCTGCTGAAACTGAAATCGCTTTATATTCTCAAATATATGGAGATGCACTGAAAAACTTGTCTTGCAAACTGGTCACACAGATCAAATCATTAAATGGTGCTTTCAGGTTAAAACAAGGTAAGACAGTAACAGAATCCAGAATAAAGTGTTACAGTTACAGGGAAAGTGTGGTGCAGTTAAATAATAAGGTGCAAGATCATAACAAGGTAGATTGTGAGGTCAAGACTCCATCTTATTGTACCAGAGAACCATTCAATAGACTAATATCAGCAGGACAGAAGCTGTTGTTGAACCTGGCGGTATGAGCCTAGCTGCAAGCAGTGTAGCACATCGGGTATAATTTGTCGAGGCTTTAGCAAGTCACTTCATATGGCAGTTTGATTAGGAAATTAAAAGCCTTTGAAATCCAAAGGGAACTGGCAAATAGGATTAAAATGAAGGATAATGGTCTGGCAGATTTAGTGATGGGGTACACATTAGTGGCGTTCCAGTGTCATTTACTGGGGGTATTGCGTT
Organism: Hemitrygon akajei; assembly: GCF_048418815.1. NCBI lineage: Eukaryota > Metazoa > Chordata > Chondrichthyes > Myliobatiformes > Dasyatidae > Hemitrygon > Hemitrygon akajei. The sequence continues at coordinate 122,109,703 of NC_133128.1, read as the reverse complement.
AAAATAATTGAAGGATAGAGGAGACAATTCATTTTTAATGTTTGAAAGGTGTTTGAGCATGTACTTGGATAGGAAAGGTGTGGAGAGAAATGGGTGTAACGTTGAAAGGTGTTTGGGCAGGTACTTGGATACAAAAGGTGTAGAGGGAAATGTGCTTAATGCACACAAGTTGGAGAAGCATAGATAGGAGTTTGCCAATTGGGTTGAAATGGTCTGTTTTATGCTGTATGATTCTGTAATTTAATGTCAGTGCCGGAGTTTAGTAAGTCTTTTCCATAACTTTTCTAAATATACTGATGTCATCATGGTTCCATGGTGCTCTTTCAATAAAATATCCTCCACTTCGGTAAGTCCTTCCAAAATAAATCAGATGCTGATTATTTCTTGAAAATTGAAAGTACCAGATGCTGTAAATCTGATGACAGAAATTCCTGGAACCACTAAGTAGATTAGTTTGCATCTGTGAAGAGAGAAGTAATTCACATTTCAGAACTGAGGCCCAGATCAGGACCTGGAAGGAGAGAAGATGACTTAGGATGGGGGGGGGAGAGGTTAAGACAATGACAGTGTGGGGGAGGGATAAGTGTGGGAAGTGATGGGTAGTTAGAGGGGATGAGACAATTAAAATGTGAGACAATGACAGTATGGGAGTGTGAGGTAATTTCATTGTGGGGAGGGAGAGGTAGTTAGGAGTTGAGACAATGACAGTATGGGGGCAGATGAGTGTAGAGGAGTGATGGAGAATGAGACAATTACAATGTGGGGAGATGGATGAATGAATAAGGTGCCCACCAAACTTGCATGTTTTGCGACATTTGGCTCATGTCCTTCAAGACTTCTCTATTAAATTATCCAGTTGTCTTTTAAGTCTGTCAATTATGCAATTCCAGGAGAGATTTCAACATGTCAATCATTTTTCAATTGACTTGTTTGACAGAATCCTGGGTAAACTTGGATTAGTCCATGAAAAATTAATACTGATAAAAATTGCTTAGCTTCTGCATGGTGTGAAGTTTGACTCTTTTTGTTTGTTTGGCGCTAGGTTTTTGCTGAGAGTAAAGATGAGACAGCTTTAGTCCTGTTTGGGACTGATGGAACCTCTAACAGTCTTGCTACATCAGATCAGTACCAGCATATTACTGTGCACAGAGACCTAATGATCCCTGACTTTGATCTCTTAGAAGATGTTCAAAGTGGCATTGCGACAAGTGACAATCAAGCTGACTGTATCCTTTTATCCAATGTTTGAATGAAGAAAGTGAATATAAAGGCATAATTCTGTGTGGCAGTTACTATTACATGGGCATTAGTCATCAGTGGAAAGAGAAAGATTTTAACAAATCTATGAAGTGATAAAAATCATAGAATATTAATCATTGGTGATCAGATAATAAAATTCAGTCCATGATTATAGCAAAATCAAGGTAATAGGCTTGGGTTAAGTGGCAAATTAAATTTGTACAAGTATCATGTGATGACCAAATCCAACCAAACTCTAACCATTGCCAAGATATCCACCACTGATCAGAAAATTAACTTGTGCAATTAGAAGACTGGTTATTCTGTATTCAGTGATTTTTAAGTTCATAGCAAATTTATTATCAAAGTATGTCAACATATATGAACCTGAGATTCATTTTCTTGTGGGCATAATCAATAAATCCAATGACCATTATAGAATCATTGACAAACTGCACTAACAGGGTGGACAACTAGTGTGCAAAAGACAATAAAATATGCAAATACAAAAAGAAATAATAGTACTAATAATAATAAATAAAGCAATAAGTATTGGGAACATAAGATAAAAGGCCCTGGAAAGTGAGTCCATAGGTTGTGGGAACAGTTCAGTGATGGGGCAAGTAAAGAGAAGTGAAGTCATCCCCACGGGTTCAAGACCCTGTTGGTTGAGGGATAATAACTGTCCCTGAACCTAATGGTGTGAGTCCTGAGGCTCCTGTACCTTCCTGATGGTAGCAACGAGAAGAGAGCATGACCTGGGTGGTGGGGGTCCCTGACAGTGGATGCTGCTTTCCTGTGACGCTGCTCTGTGTAAATGTGCACCTTCTCACTAGGTCTTATAACAAACAACAGTTACTCAGAGTGGATCAATCATAAGCCTGCTTATGTTACTTGCTGCAAGGGAAGACCATCACCACACAAGAGCCATTGATAGCTTTGTTAAAACATATAGCATAGTCTCTCATTTATACCCAAGTGTTAGCTACTGTGTGTCAGTTCAAGGTCAGGGTGCATTCCGATCACCTGCTAAATCAGTGTACTGAATATTCTTCCACCAATGCATTCACTTGTCTTCCTGCTGTTTGTCATATACTCAAGTTTCCTTCAGCATAATTTTGCATGAACACTATTAACAAAACACTCTGGCACAATACAGTTTCAATTTTGTTACCACAAGCAAAGTACATCTCCATATTCCCTAATTTTTGTCGTTTCATGACAACACTACATTTCACCAAATACAGTAATTGAAATGTGCGTGTGTGTGTGTGTGTGTGTGTATATGTATATATAAAAAGCAATTATGCAGGTTCAAATCCCAACCCCAAAATTCCCTTTTCAGCCATCCACTTCAGTGAGTATCCATTCCTTTCCTTAATAGGAATGGGCTGCAAGATAACAGCAGCTCTTCTAGTTGTAGTGGCATGTTACCTGATGTTACTTTGGGTCCAGAAACAACCACTTGAATCCATCTCTCAATCTTTGAAGAGACATCACTGTATAAAACAGGGGTTCCCAATTTTGTTATTCTATGGACCCATAGCATTAACCAAGGGGTCCATGACCCCAGGTTGGGAACGCCAACAGGATGCTGTCGGTCTCCTTTTTCTTATATTAAGACTGCCATCATGTGTTTCTCGTTGACATACAGGGTGAATTGTCCAGCTGTATCAGGGATTCTTAATGTAGGGGCAGTGCACAATGTCACATTTAAAATGTAAAACACATTCAGTTGTTCATTAAGAGTCACTGGGTCATCTGCATACTTGTCCTTCAGATCATTAAGCAGTTGAGCAATAGTTGCCACTAGCTTGTCAATACATTAATTAGCAATAATTTCGTTTGAAATTCCTGTCAATCCTTTTGTTTCATCACTGTCATTCTTACATGAGTAGCCAGGGGGTGCTGTAGAGTCCATACCACATCCATCCTGTAATTCTTCGGCGTTCGGATGGTGGCGCTATCAGGGAGACTTATGTGAGCTGCAATTCCTTGGGCAGAGCTTCATAAGTACAGTAGTTGTTTCCCTGGGCAGATCACCAGCAGTTGTGTCACTAGCCAGATCACCCACTTGAAGTCACAGCTGCATTTTAATGTTTTTAGTTCTCTTTGGAGCTTCTTATCAATTGAACTACAGTGTACTTTTGCTCATTCAGTTAATGCAAAGATTTGCTCCTTAGACTTTTCATTGTTTCTATCATGCTGTAGTTTATCACATGTTCGGTGTTTCTTTCAATTAGTAAAAGACTACTTGCCTCGTTAATTTTCAAACACTCACACATTTTACTATGCTTTTTATTTTAATCGTTCTATTCATCTTTTCTGCTAGGCCTGCCAACTGAGGATGGTAGCTAAAATGTAGTCAATCTGTAAGGTCTTGCATACTTTTCTTTTTACCTTCCCAGTGAAGTGGGTACCATTATTGCTAGACAGTTTCCAAGGGATCTTAAACCTCAGGATGATTTCCTTCAGTAAACATTTAGCTGCTGTAACTGCATCACTCTTCCCGCAAGGAAATGCTTCAACCTGTCATGAAAAAAAATCAATTATAACCAGTACATATTTATATCCTTCACACGGAAGTAATTGTACAAAATCCATCTGTAAGTGCATGAGCGGTCCATCAGTAGGTGGTTTATGAGATCGTTCAACCTTCACTAGTTTCCCTGGATTTTGTAAAATACATATCATATATTGTTCACAAACTTGATTTACAGCTTGTGATAAACCAGGGCATACCATGTTTGATTTGTATGATCGATCAATCCCCTCTTTAGCCTCTGGGGAAAGATTTCCAGCCAAATTATAATAAGCTGTAGCATGAAGATAACAGTACCACTTACCGAGTTGTAAATCTAAACAGCATCTAGAGAACTTGCTGGAGGCTTTCAAGGCACTCTCGTAAAAATGTTCTGAACTCTTTGATAAGTCTGTATTGAGTAAGTGCCACTTACACAAAATAGGTTGACTCTTTCTGAAATAGTATAGTTCACAATGCCTCTCTGGTATGCACACATTAAGTCTCTCAGAAGGGCAGGAAATAGTAGCTCACATTTTACAAAAGTTTACAAGCACATCCGTAGAAAGTTGAAAGGTGTGATATAAATCCTGGTCTTGTATGCAAAACTCTACCAGGTCTGATTTGGGACATCAATAAACTGTCCTCTGTTGGGGAAGGACAGAATGCAATTCGGGTAAAGACCATTTACAGTAATACTCATTGTAGGTCTGTCAAGCAGCTTTACATTGGGTCTTGTAACAAACAACAATTAACTCAGAATAGATCAATCATAAGTGCGTTTATTTTGCTTGCTGCAAGGGAAGACCATCACCTCACTGAGCCAGTAATAGCTTTGACAAAACAAACAGCATAATCACTCCTTTATACCCAGCAAGGTCAGAGTACATACTGTTTGCCTGCTTAATCGGTGTACTTGGCATTCTTCCAGTGATGCATCTGCTTGTCTTTCAGCAATTTGTCACCTATACTCAAGTTTCCATCGACGTAATGTTGCACAAACACTATTAGCAAAGCACTCTGGTACAATACAGGTTCCATTTTGTTACAGACAAAGCTGCCATTTTGTTACTCCAAGTAAAGTACATTTCCACAAGGGTATTGATGTTTTCATACCAGGTTGTGATGAACTCAGTCAATATATTCTCCACCACACAACAATAGAAATTTGTCAAAGTTCTAGATGTTAAGCCGGATCTTCGCAAACTTCTGTTCTTTCTTTGTAAGTGTATTTCTGTACTAGGACCAGGACAGGTCCTTCGAAATGAGAATACTGAGGAATTTAAAGTTGCTGACCCTTTCCATCTCTGATCCCTGATGAGCACTGGCTCATGGACTTCTGGTTTCCTCCTGCTGAAGCCAATAATCAGCTCCTTGGTCTTGTTGACATTGAGTAAGAGGTTGTTGTTGTGGCACTACTCAGCCAGTTTTTCAGTCTCTGTCTTATATGCTGATTCATCACCACTATTGATTTGGCTTACAACAGTGGTGTCATCAGCAAATTTAAATACAGCATTGAAGTTGTGCTTAGCCACACAGTCGTAAGTGTAAAACAAGTAGAGCAGGGGGCTAAGCATAGAGCCTTGTGGTGCACCAGTGCCGATGAAGATTGTGGAGGAGATGTTTTTGCCGATCTGAACTGACTGGGGTCTGCAAGAGAAGAAATCCAGGATTCAATTGCACAAGGAGGTATTGTTCTTTGGGATGTATCTATACTGTGCCTTCTGAATTGGTCCAGAAGTTCCAGCCACTGCAATTCTACTGTCATCCCAGCTAGTATTCCCTTCCAATCAATTTTGGCCAGCTTCTCTATTACGCTTCTGTATTTCTCTTAACTGCACTGTATTACTAATACATCTGACTTCAGCTTCTCCTCAAATTCAGGGTGAATTCTGCCATATGATCACTGGCCTCTAAGGGTTCCTTTACCTTAACCTCTAATCAATTCCGGTTCATTGCACAACACCCAATCCAAAATAGCCAGTCAACCATGAACTGCTCTAAAAAGCCACCTCATAGGCATTTCACAAATGTCCCCTCTTGGGATCGAGCACCAACTTGATTTTCCCAACCTGCATATTGAAATCCCTTTTGACTATCGTAATATTGCCCCTTTGGCGTACGTTTTCTATATCCTGTTGTAATTTGTAGACCACATCTTCCCTACTGTTTGGAGGTCTGTATACAACTCCCATCAGACTTTTTTTACCCTTCCAGTTTCTTAGCTCGACCCACAATGATTCCACACCTTCCAATCCTTTGTCACCTCTTTCTAATGATTTAATTTCATTTTTTTAACCAATGGAGCCACCCCACCCCCTTGGCCTATCTGACTGTCCTTTTGATACTATGTGTATCCTTGAACGTTAAGCTCCCAGCTATAACCTTACAGCCTTGACCCACTGATGCGCACAATGTCATGCATGTCAATCTATAACTGTGCTACAACTCAACTTATCCTGTTGACTGCAATTTTGTCCAATCAACAGCCTCTCCTTGCTAGCGGTTTTACGACACACTAGCACTGTTTAAACACCATCCTCAGCCCTATCACTCTGGTTCCCATTCCCCTGCCAAATTAGCTTACACCCTCCTGAACAGCTTTTGCAAACCTGCCTGCAAGGATATTGATCTCCCTTGGGATCTGAATCAGACAGGATCTTCCTTTAATGAAGCTATTCTGACAATCCTTAGTTTATCTCATTTCTGGGTGAGATTTAAATTATTGTCTATGGTAAGATACAGTTACTAATACAAAACTGAATTTATTTTTGTTAATGCTTGAACCTTAACTCTCCTAAAGTTCTAGATGCTCTGGTCGTTTGCATGGACTTGCTTCAGAAACAGTCCCTGTAAGTATTCAACTAAATGGTATTCAATCAGAATCCTTTCTCAGCTCTCCCTTTGGCCATCTCAGCTTCCCACTCCCAGGCCTGAAGTGGGATTTTGACCCAAAACGGCGCCAATTTATTTCCTCCAACATGCTGCGTGACCTGCTGAATGTTGTTGCTGTAGGAACAGAAACAGGATAAGGCTGTATGGTCTCTTGAACCTGTTCCACATTTCACAGTGTTAAAGCCAATACTGTTACTCATCCACATTCTAGCTGGGTCAGTGCAGCTGATTGTCTTGGCGTCCAGAAATCTTTTTGATAAATTATACATTAGTAACTTGGTTTATTATGGTCACATATACAGAAGAGCAGTGGAAAAACTTGCCTTTCATGTTGTGCAAATAGGTAGTTCATTATAACAGTCCATTGATGTAGTACAAAGTAAAACAATAACAGTGTAGAATAAACTGACACAGATACAGAGCAGATAGACGATAAGGGTGCTCATCTATAATAAGCTGAGTTCCAGAGTCCATCTCATAGTATTAGGGGACCATTTAATAGTCATAAAACAGTGAGATGGAAGCTGCACTTAAGTCAGGTGATACATGCTTTCAGGCTTTTGTATATTCTGTCTGATGGGAGATAGAAGGAGAGTGAATGTTCGGGATGGGTGGGCTCTTCTGATTATGCTGACTGCTTTACTGAGGCAGCAAGAAGTGTAGATGGAACCATCTATTTTACATATAATTCACAGAACATCTGCAAACTTCTGAAACAAAAAATTCAAAAAGGAGATGAAGATAATGGAAGAAGAGAAAGGTGTTTCTCAGGAGATTAACTCTGAGTGTAAGGCTGAATACAGTAATCTGAAAGAGAAAGTGAAAGCATAAAAAGTAGAGGTTGAGATGAGAGCAGTAATTCACAAAACAGATTGCATGGATGCAAGGTTTGCTCTGTGAGGAGATAGAGTGAAACAGGGGAATGAAGTTTGAAGAATTGTATATTACTGCATTCACTGATTTGACCAGCCCCTTCTGAATTCCCTTGAGTTTAGAAGAATGATGGCATGGAAACTTTTAAAAATTCTTAAAAAGGTCAGCTGATTGCAGGCGAGGAGGATGGTTCTTCTGGTAAGTAGACCAGAACTTGGAGCTCCAGTCTCAGAATAAGCTGTACGCCATTTTGGATTGAACAAAGAGAATTTTTTTTAATGCAAAGGATGGTGAATATTGGTAATTTCTTAACATATGCAGATACGGAATCTCAGTTAAACACCTCTTCATCAAGCTTAATGCACTTAACTGCACTATCCCAATTCACTTGATTCACTTAACATGCAACAATCTATCAATCCCTGCTAATTAAAGGAGTTCTTGGATCAGCACATGAATATGCAGAGAATGAGGGGATATGGACCATGTGTGGGTAGAAACAATAGGTGTAATAAGGTGTCATAAGCTTAATTAGTCCAAATCAAGATGGGCTGAAGGGTTTGCTGTGCTGCGCTGTTATACGAGTTATGTCTTGATGAACAATAGGATGTACTGAAATGCCTACTTCAGCTCCTATTGTGACATTCTCAATGGTGTCAATGTTTTCAGCCACTAAGAGCTACAGTATTTAATTTGTTTACTGTATATGCAGAATTTATGTTTGGAATTTTAATTCTCCCACTTCTGGTTCTGAAGTAATATCACAGTAGCTTACCCAGGAAAATGCACTATATAAGTTTAATATCACCTTGCCTTTCAGGGGGAAGAAGTTTGAGAAATTACACATTGCCGTGTTCACTGATCTGAGCAGCCCCTTCAGTTCTGACCAGTTTGATGTCATTACAGACAACATGAAGAGAGCTGGAATCACGCTGCAGTTCTTGTGAGTGCCAATCTCCATTCACTTCAGCTCTGGGGTAGGCTTGATCCTTGGCAAGACCAGTCCAGAACTTAACAAAAACTGAAAGGCAAAATCCTTGATATTTGCAAACATCCCGCATTGAGGATCAATAGCGTGAGAAGACGCAGCTCACTCAGGTTCACCGATTGAGTAGAAAAGGCAGCGACTCACAGCAGTTTGGAGCTTTGAGCAGCAGCCAGTCAGCATGACAAGAACAAATTAAAGTAAGACAGGGACAAGCGGAGCTGTCATTTACTCGGTGCAGCCATCGTCAGGGTGGTCAAGCTCTTTAAGGCTTCCGCAAGGAGAGGCTTCAGTCAGAGAAGACAAAAAAAAAGTTGTAGGTAGAGTTTTATTTTTCTCCCTCACGGTTCATTGTTTTTCCTTCTTTATAGTTGCTCAGTTTGGAACGGTAGATATGCCAGGCAGGATAGTGGAATGCTCCTCTTGTAGGATTTCGAAGGCAGGGAGGCCTCCAGTGTCCCTGACGGCTACACCTGCAGGAAGTATATCCAGCTGCAGCTTCCAGCAATCTGCATTAAAGAGCTGGAGCTGGAGCTGGAACTGGACGAACTCCAGATCATTTGCGAAGGGGTGATAGGGCACATGTAGAGGTAGTTACACCCAAGGTGCAGGACACCAGAAACTGAGTGACAGGCAGAAAGGGGAATGGGGTTAAACAGCCAGTGTCGAGGACAATCACAGTGATCAGGTCTTTGGCACTGAGGCTGGCTCTGTGACTCAGAAGGGAAATGGGGAGATGTGGTGAGCTATAGTGATAGGGGATTCATTAGATTAGGTGAACAACAAGGAGATTCTGTGGATGAGAATGAGATTCCTGGATGGTATGTTTTCTTCTGGGTGCCAGGGCCCAGAATATCTTGGATCAAGTCCTGAGCTTTCTTAAGTGGGAGGTTGAACAGCCAGAGGTCATGGTCCAAGTAGGTACCAATGGTGTGTGGACTGGGACAGGCTGTTTTCCTGCAAAGGTATACTTACTAAGTGGGAGGACTTCAAAAGTGAAATTTTGAGAGTACAAAGCTTGTATGTGCCTGTCAGAGTAAAAGATAAAGATAACAGATGTAGGGAGCCTTGGTTTTCAAGAGATACTGAGGCCTTGGTTAAGAAAAAAAAGTGCATTGCAGGTATAGGCAAGCAGGAACAAATGAGATGCTAATGGAGCACAAGAAATGCAAGAGAACGCTTAAGAAAGAAATCAGGAGGGCTGAACGAAGACATGATGTTGCCTTAGCAGACAAGGTGAAGGAGAATCCTAAGGGATTCTACAGATATGTTAAGAGCAAAAAGATTGCAAGAGATAAAATTGGTCCTCTGGAGAGAATGGTAATTCATGTGTGGAGGCAAAAGAGATGGGAGATGAATGCTTTGCATTTGTAAATACGTAGGAGTCTACTGAGTCTATAGAAGTGAGCCAAAATGGCATCAACTTCATGGCCCCTATACAGATTACAGAGGAGGAGCTGTTTGCTGTCTTGAGGCAAATCATGAGGATCTAACAAGCTTGTCCCTCAGACCCTGCAAGAGGCAAGTGCAGAAATTGCCGAGGCCCTAGCAGAGATATTTAAGTCATCCTTAGTGACAGGTAGGGTACCAGAGGATCGGAGGATAGCCAGTGTTGTTCTGCTGTTTAAGAAAGGCTTTAAAAGTAAACTGGGAAAGTATAGACCGGTGAGCTTGACGTCAGTAGTGGAAAAGTTATTGGAAGGTATTCTAAGGGACCCGATGTATGAGTATTTGGATAGACGTGGACTGATTAAGGATAATCTGCATGATTTGTGCATGTTAGGTCGTGTCTAACCAATCGAGGTTTTTCGAGGAAGTTACCAGGAAAAATGTTGAAGGCAAGGCAGTGGATGTTGTCTACTCAGGTCCTCCAGACTCTGCAACATCCTTGTAATATTCTGTCTACGCTTTCAACCTTATTTACATCTTTCCTGTCTGTAGGTGACCAAAGCAATACCCCTATATTAGCACTCCCCAATATCATATACAACTTCAACAGACAGTTGAAGTTGACAGTCCTGTACTCACTACTTTGAACGCCAATGCTTATGACCTTGTCAATCTGTGAAGCCACATTCAATGATCATGGACCTGTATTCCCAGGTCCCTTCGTTCCACCACACTCCTCAGTGTCCTACTAGCCTGGCCTGGTTGGTCCTAACAAAGTGAAGCACCTCACAGTTTTCTGCATTAAATTCTGTTTGCCATTTTTCAGCCCATTTTAACAGCTGTCCAGATCCCATGCAAGCTTTGGTAGTCTTCCTTGCCGGGTCTAGAGCACCCGAGTTACATGGAAAGGTTGGACTTTTTTCCTTGGCATGTAGAAGATTGAAAGATGATTTGATAGAGGTATACAAAATTATGAGAGGTATAGATAGGGTGAATGCATGCAGGCTTTTTCCACTGAGCCTGGGTGGGACTACAACTAGAGGTCATGGGTTAAGGATGAAAAGTGAAAAGTTTAAGGAGAACCTGAGGGGATACTTTTTCATCAGAGTGTGAGTGCACGTGTGGAAAGAGCTACGAGCACAAGTGCTGCGCATGAGTTTGATTGCAACATTTAAGAGAAGTTTGGATAGCTACATGGATGGTAGAGGTATGGGGGCCTATGGTCCTGGTGCAGGTCAATGGGAGTAAGCAGTTTAAATAGCTCGGCATAGACTGGATGGGCTGAAGGTCCTGCTTCTGACTTGTACTTCTCTATGACTCTAAACCCAGTATTTATGGTGATATGCCTAGATAGGGAATTTGAAGAAGACGGCTTTTTAGAGTAGTGCATGGTTGAGCCTACTAGGGGATCAGCTATTCTGACTGGGCGTTGTGCAATTAAATGGAATTGATTAGAAAGCTTAAGGAAAAGGTATCCTTAGAGCACAGTGATCATAATATGATAGAATTCGCCCTGCAGTTTGAGAGGGAGAAGCTGGTCAGATGTATCAATACATAAGTGGAGTAAAGGGAATTACAGAGACATGAGAGAGGAGCTGACCAAAGTTGATTGGAAGGGATGACAGCAGAACTACCGTGGCTTGAATACCTAGGAACAATTAAGAAGTCACAGGATAGATACATCCCAAAGAAGTAGCAATATTCTGAAGGCAGGATGACATAACTGTGGCTGACAAGGAAAGTCAAAGACATCATAAAAGCCGAAGAGAGGGGATATAATAGAGCAAAAGTTACTGGGAAGTTAAAGGATTGGGAAGCTTTTAAAGACGACCAGAAGGCAACTAAAAAGACATAAATTTGGAAGAGATGGAATACTAGCCAATAATAAGCTAGTAAACTAGCCAATAATATTAAAGAGGAGATCAAAATTTTCTTCAGATATATAAACAGTAAAAGGGAGGCAAGAGTAGATATCAGACTGCTGGCAAATGATGTTCGAGAGGTAGTAATGGGAGACAAAGAAATGGCGGATGAACTGAATAAGTAGTTTGTATCACTATTCACTGTGGAAGACACTAGCAGTGTGCCAGGAAGTTCTAGAGTACCAGGGGGCAGAAATAAGTGAAGGTGCCATTACTAGAGAGAAAGTTCTAGGGAAATTGAAAGGTCTGAAGATAAATATATCGCCTGGATGTGATGGACTATCCCCCAAGTTTCTGAAAAAGGTGGCTGTAGAGATTGTGGAAGCATTAGTAATGATCTATCAAGAAGTAAATACATTCTGGCATGATTCCAGAGGTCTGGAAAATTCCAAATGTCGCTCGACTCAAGAAGGGAGAGAGGTAGAAGGAAGGAAATTATAGTCAGACTTCAGTGGTTGGGAAGATGTTGGAATCGATTGGTGAGGATGTGGTTTCAGGGTACTTGGAGGCTCATGATAAAATAGGCTGTAACACATCATAGTTTCCTTAAGGGAAAACCTTGCCTGACAACTCTGTTGGAATTCCTTGAAGAGATAACAAGCAAGATAGACAAAGGAGAATTGGTGGATGTAGCATACTTGAATTTTCAGGAGGTCTTCGACAAGGTGCCGCACATGAGGCTACTTAACAAGTTAAGAGCCATGGTATTACAGAAAAGATACTAGCATGGATAGAAGATTGGCTGACTGGTATGAGGCAAAGAGTGGGGAAAAAAGGGAGTCTTTTCTGGTTGGCTGCCATTGACTAGTGGTGTTTAACTGGGGTCTGTTTTGGGACCACTTTTAACGTTATATGTCAGTGATTTGGATGATGGAATTAATGGCTTGGTGGCCAGTTTTGCAGATGATATGAAGATAGGTGGAGGGGCAGGAAGTGTTGAGGAAGCAGGGACACTACAGGAGGACTTAGACAGATGAGGATAATTGGCAAAGAAATGGCAGATGGAATACAGTGTCAGGAAGTGTATGGTCATGCACTTCGGTAGAAGAAATGAAAGCACCAACTATTTTCTAAATAGAGAGAAAATTCAAAAATCTTAGGTGCAAAGAGGCTCAGGAGTCCTCGTGCAAGATTTCCTAAAGGTTAATTTGCAGGTTGAGTCTGTGGTGAGGAAAGTTAATGCAATATTGGCATTCATTTTGAGAGGACTAGAATATAAAAGCAAGGATGTAATGTTGAGGCTTTATAAGGCACTGGTAAGGTCTCACTTGGAGAATTGTGTGCAGTTTAACAAAGCATGTTCCAAAATTTGAGAAGGTTCAGAGGAGGTTCTTGAGAATGATTCTGGGAATAAAAGGGTAATGTGGACTGATTGGTGGCTCTGGGCCTGTACTCACTGAAATTCAGAAGAATGAGGGGAGATCTCATTGAACATTGAATGTTGAAAGGCCTCTATAGAGTGTACGTGGAAAGGATGTTTACTATGGTGGGGGAGTCTTGTACCAGAGGGCACAGCCTCTGAAAAGAGGGATGTCCATTTAGAACGCAGATGAGAAGGAATTTCTTTAGCCAGAGAGTGGTGAATCTGTGGACTTCGTTGCCACAGGCGGCTGTGGAGGCCAAGTCATTGGATATATTTAAGGCAGAGGTTGATGGGTTCTTGATTAGTCAGGCATGATGGGTTATGAGGGGAAGGCAGGAGATTTGAGTTGAGAGGGAAATGGATCAGCATGATGAAATGGCAGGTGCAGATTCAATGGGCTAAAAGGCCTAATTCTGCTCCTATATCTTATGGTCTAATACCAAATTAAGTTAGACAGCACAGAGAGGCCTTTTGCCCTACTTGGTCCATGCTGACCAACTAGATAATGATAATTTAGACATTTAAGGAAAGCCAACTGTTTGGGCCCATTTTAATTTAAATCATCAAATTCTAGGGATAATTTACCAAGCAGAGTGGAGCTAAGCACATTGAGGACCTTAAGTGTAGCTGATACTGTGACAAAAGATTCAGGGTACTAAACGCTAGTTTCATTGGTTTGAAAAGATCCATTTATTTCCTAATCCATAACACAGAAACAGTCATCCTCTGGCATCAAAAATATGCTGCACTGAATGAAATACAGATATCGATTTAGTTCTCAAAATTATTGTGATCTGTGTATTCCATACACAGTATATATAATAAAGAAAACTTTTGTTACTACTAATCAATATCTTCAACCAAAAAGTTACTGAAAACCTTAAGTACAAGATAAGAGCACTTAAACTTGATTTTTTAAGTTTAGAGAATCAACTATTCATTAAAAGGTAGAATGATCTGTGTGAAGATAAAATTTGCAATGCATATTAACATTACTGAATAGAACATGCAGCAATGTGTATAACCTCACTAATAGTTTCTCCTGTATCTTTGGAGACACAGATATTCCCATGTTGTAAGTGTGCTTTGGTGTAAGGAAAAATAATATATTTTTGCTGAAGCAAGTGCATTACTGATGGTGCACTTTTCCGTCCAATAACAACTCATAACACTTAATCAGCCTACAAGTATCACTCAGCAAGAATCAAACTTGAGATTTACTGTGAAATCAAGAACGATTTCTCAGATAGTAATGAATATTCTAGTAACCTTCAAAGTGGGTTTACAGGGTAAAAAAACAAGAAAAGAAGTGTTTTGTCGGTGAATATTGGGTGTGAGTGGTTATTTGTAAATGAGTTTATTATTGTCACATGCACAAATTGAAAATCTTTGTTTTGAATGCCATTCACTCAGATCATTTCAATGCAGCAGTGCATTGAGGTAGTACAAGGGAAAGCAATGTAGAATAAAGTGTAACAGTTACACAGAAAGTACAGTGTAAGCAGACAATGTGGTGCAAGGCTATAATGAGGTAGACAAAAGCACATCTTATTCTACTAAGAGACCATTCAATCATCTTAATATATTAGGGTAGAAGCTGTTCTTCGGCCTGGTGATACATGCATTCAGATTTTTGAAATCTGCCTGATGGGAGGGGGAAGAAGACAGAATGTCTGGATGAGTGCGGTCTTTGATTATGTTGGCTGCCTTACTGAGGCAGCAAGAAGTGTAGACAGAATCCAGGTGGATCTCCATGATGTGCATATGGTGCATCAGTAACAATAGGTGACACAAGAAACTACAGGTACTGGAATATGAAGCAACAAGCAACCTGCTGGAGAAACTCGGCAGTTCATACTGCATCTGTTTGAAGAAATAAATTGTAAAAGTTTTGGGTCAATACCCTGTGTCAGGACTGAGAGTGGAGAGGTCAGCAAAGAGAGGGGAAGAGGAGTGGCAAAAAAGGACTTTGGGACTGAGGAGGGGTGTAAGATAACGGTGGAGTCATCTGTCATCTAGGTGGAGTTGGAAGACTGTGACACATGAATGATAGAGGATAAGGTAAAAACAATAATTACCAAATGCTGTATGAACATGGCGGGTCAGGCAGCTCTATGGAGAGGAATTAACAGTTCACGTTTTGGACCAAGGCCCTTCATAGTAAAACACAGAAAACCTACAGCACAATACAGGCCCATCGGCCTACAAAGCTGTACTGAACATGTCCTTACCTTAGAAAGTGCCTAGGGTTACCCATAGCCCTCTATTTTTCTAAGCTTCATTACCTGTCCAGGAGTCTCTTAAAAGACCCTATCATATCCACCTCCACCACCATTGCCAGTCCATTCCATACACTCACCACTCTCTGCGTTTTAAAAAAAAAACAACTTACCCCTGACATCTCCTCTGTACCTACTTCCAAGCACCTTAAAACTGTGCCCACTCATGTTGGTCATTTCAGCCCTGGGAAAAAGCCTCTGACTATCCACACAATCAATACCACTCATCATCTTATACAGCTCTATCAGGTCACCTCTCATCCTCTGTCGCTGCAAGGAGAAAAGGTCAAGTTCACTCAACCTATTCTCGTAAGGCATGCTCCCCAATCCAGGCAACATCCTTGTAAATCTCCTCTGCACCCTTTCTATGGTTTCCATATACTTCCTATAGTGAGGCGACCAGAACTGGGCACAGTACTCCAAGTGGGGTCTGACCAGGGTCCTATATAGCTGCAACATTACCTCTCAGCTCCTAAACTCAATCCCACGATTGATGAAGGCCAATGCACCGTATGCTTTCTTAACCACAGAGTCAACCTGCGCAGCACCTTTGAGTGTCCTATGGACTCGGACCCCAAGATCCCTCTGATCCTCCACACTACCAAGAGTCTTACCGTTAACACTATATCCTGCCATCATATTTGACCTATCAAAATGAACCACCTCACACTTATCTGGGTTGAACTCCATCTGCCACTTCTCAGCCCAGTTTTGCATCCAATCAATGTCCTGCTGTAACCTCTTGACAGCCCTCCACACTATCCACAACACCCCCAACCTTTGTGTCATCAGCAAATTTTCTAACCTATCCCATCACTTCCTTATCCAGATCCCTGAAGCACACCACAGATCACTGATTTCCATGCAGACTACGACCCGTCTACAACTACTCTTTGCCTTCTGTGGCAAGCCAGTTCTGGATCCACAAAGCAATGTCTCCTTGGATCCCATGCCTCCTTACTTTCTCAATAAGCCTTGCATGGGGTACCTTGTCAAATGCCTTGCTGAAATCCATATACACCACATCTACTCTCTACCTTTATCAGTGTCTTTAGTCACATCCTCAAAAAATTCAATCAGGCTCATAAGGTGTGACCTGCCTTTGACAAAGCCATGCTGACTAATTCTAATCATATTATGCCTCTCCAAATGTTCATAAATCCTGCCTCTCAGGCTATTCTCCATCAACTTACCAACGACTGAAATAAGACTCACTGGTCTATAATTTCCTGGGCTATCTCTACTCCCTTTCTTGAATAAGGGAACAACATCCTCAAACCTCCAACCCTCTGGAACTTTTCAAGTCCCCAATGATGATGCAAAGATCATCGCCAGAGGCTCAGCAATCTCCTCCCTTGCCTCCCACAGTAGCCTGGGGCACATCTCGTCCGGACCCGGTGACTTATCCAACTTGATGCTTTCCAAAAGCTCCAGTGCATCCTCTTTCTTAACAGCTGTATGCTCAAGTTTTCAGTCTGCTGTAAGTCATCCCTACAATCGCCAAGATCCTTTTTCATTGCAAAGTACTCATTAATTACCTCTGCTATCTCCTCCGGTTCCATACACTTTTCCACCGTCACACTTGATTGGTCCTATTCTCTCACATCTTATCCTCTTGCTTTTCACATACTTGTAGAATGCCTTGGGGTTTTCCTTAGGTGAGCCAGAAGGGGCCATGAGAAGGCCTTAGCGGACATGCGCTAAGGCCTTCTCATGGCCCCTTCTGGCTCACCTAATTTCATTCTTAATCTCCTTCCTGCTAGCCTTATAATCTTTGAGATCTGTATTATTACCTAGTTTTTTGAACCTTTTTTAAGCTCTTCTTTTCTTCTTGACTAGATTTTCAACAGCCTTACCATCCTTTCCCTGTCTCATTGGAACGTACTTATTCAGAACTCCATGCAAATATCCCCTGAACATGTGCCACATTTCTTCCGTACATTTCCCTGAGAACAGCTGTTCCCAATTTATGTCTCCAAGTTCCTGCCTGATAGCCTCATATTTCCCCTTACTCCAATTAAATACTTTCTCAACTTGTCTGTTCCTGTCCCTCTCCAATGCTATGGTAAAGGAGATAGAATTGTGATCTCCAAAATGCTCTCCCACTGAGAGATCTGACACCTGACCAAGTTCATTTCCTAATACCAGATCAAGTACAGCCTCTCCTCTTGTAGGGTTATCGACATATTGTGTCAAGAAACCTGCCTAACAAACAAACTCCACCACATCTAAACCCCTCACTCTAGGGAGATGCCTGTCGGCATTTGGGAAATTAAAATCTCCCACCACAACAACCCTGTTATTGTTGCACCTTTTCAGAATCTGTCTTCCTATCTGCTCCTCGATGTCCCTGTTACTAGTGGGAGGTCGATTTTTTTAAAAAAACACCCGATAGAGTTATTGTCCCCCTTCCTGTTCCTAACTTCCACCCACAGAGACTCCGTAGATAATCCCTCCATGATTTGCTCCTTTTCTGCAGCCGTGACACTATCTCTGATCAACAGTGCCATGTTCCCACCTCTTTTGCCTCCCTTGCTGTCCTTTCTGAAACATCTAAAGCTTGGCACTTGAAGTAACCATTCCTGCCCCTGAGCCATCCAAGTCTCTGTAATGGCCACAATGTCATAGCTCCAAGTACTGATCCACTCTAAGCTCATCTGCTTTGTTCATAATACTCCTTGCATTAAAATAGACACATCTCAAACCATCAGTCTGAGTGTGTCCCTTCTCTATCACCTGCCTATCCTCCCTCCCGCACTGTCTCCAAGCTTTCTCTTTTTGTGAGCCAACCCCCTCTTCCCCCATCTCTTCAATTTTGTTCCCACCCCCCAGCAATCCTAGTTGAAGCTCTCCCCAATAGCCTTAGCAAGCCTCCCTGCTAGGATATTGGTCCCCCTGGGATTCAAGTGCAACCCGTCCTTTTTGTACAGGAACTGGAAAGAGTAAAGAAGCTAGAATAAGAAGGTGGGGGGAGGGGAAGATGTACAAGCTGGTAGATTCCTTACACTTCCTCCCTCAGCAGAACAAGTGCTACACCTGCCCTTACACTTCCTCCCTCACCACCATTCAGGGCCCCAGACAGTCCTTCCAGGTGAGGCAACACTTCACCTGTGAGTCAGCTGGTGTGATATACTGCGTCCGGTGTTCCCAGTGCGGCCTTCCATACATCGGTGAGACCCGACACAGACTGGGAGACCATTTCACTGAACAACTACGCTCTGTCCGCCAGAGAAAGCAGGATCTCCCAATGGCCACACATTTTAATTCCAAGTCCCGTTCCCATTCTGATATGTCTATCCATGGCCTCCTGTACTGTCAAGATGAAGCCACACTCAGGTTGGAGGAACAACATCTTATATACTGACTGGGTAGCCTCCAACCTGATGGCATGAACATTGATTTCTCTAACTTCTGTTCCCCTTCCTACCTGATCCCTTATTTATTTATTTATTATCCTCCCCCTTTTTTTTCTTCTCTTTTTTCTCTCTCTCTGCCCTTCTCACAATCACTCCTTGCCTGCTCTCCATCTCCCTCTGGTGCTCCCGTCCCCCTGTCTTTCACCCAAGGCCTCCCATCCCATGATCCTGTCCCTTCTCCAGCTCTGTATCCCTTTTGCCAATCACCTTTCCAGCTCTTGGCTTCACCCCACCCCCTCCTGTCTTCTCCTATCATTTTGGATCTCCCCCTCCCCCTCCCACTTTCAAATCTCTTACTATCTTTCAGTTAGTCCTGACGAAGGGTCTTGGCCCGAAACATCGACTGTGCTTCTCCCTATAGATGCTGCCTGGCCTGCTGCGTTCCACCAGCATTTTGTGTGGGTTGCTTGAATTTCCAGCATCTGCAGATTTCCTAGTGTTTGCGTTTTTAAACGAGCTGGGAGATGATAGGTGAAATCAGGTGAAGGGAAAGGTGGGTTAGTGGGGGAGGAGAATGAAGTGAGAAGCTGAGGGAAAGATAAAGGGCTGATAAAGGAATGATAGAAAAGAGTGGACCACATGAGAAAGGAAGGGAGTTGGGGCACCAGAGGGAGTTGATAGGCAATTAGGGAGAAATGGTAATAAGGTAATCGGAATGAGGAATGGAAAAAGAGGGGAAGGGAGGGAGAGAAATTGCCAGAACTTAGAGAAATTGATGTTTGTGCTGTCAGGTTGGAGGCTACCCAGCTGGAATAAGTGATTTTTGCTTCTCCAACTTGTGAGTGCCCTCATTGTAGTAGCAGAGGAGGCCGTGGACCAACAGATTGGAATTGGAATCGGAAGTGAAATTTAAATAGTTGGCTACTGGGAAAGTTCACTATTTGTGGCAGATGGAGTGAAGGTGCACATCAAAGTGGTCCCCAAATCAATGTCAGATCTCACAGGGAACTGACTCGTAAATGAAGTGTTGCCTCATCTGGACAGACTGGGTTCTGAATGGTGGTGGGAGTAAGTGCAGGGGCAGGTTCAGCACTTGTCCTGCTTGTAGGGATAAGTGCGGGGGGGTGGGGGGTGATTGGTGGGGAGGGGTGAGTGAACGAGAGAGTCACATAGGGAGCAATCTCTGGAAAGTGGAGATTGGGTGGTAGGATGTCATTGAACATGGCAGTAGTTACAGAGAATGATGTGCTGGATGTGGAAGTCCATGGGTTGGTGGGTAAGGTCAAGAGAAACTCTATCCCATGTAACCATATAACAATTACAGCATGGAAACAGGCCATCTCAGCGCTTTTAGTCCGTGCCAAACGCTTACTCTCACCTAGTCCCTATCCCTGTTAATACGACTGGAAGGTGGGGTGAGGGTGGATGCCGGGGACATTGAGGCAATGTGGGTGAAGGCACCATCAATGGTGGAGAAAGGGAAACCATGTTCTTTGAAGGAGGATGACTTCTGAGATGTTCTGGAAAGGAAAGCTTCATCCTAAGTAAGAACAGATGCAATGGAGACAGAGTAAATGAGAGAAGGTAATAGCATTTTTATATGTGACAGGGTGAGAGGTGGTTCAGTCAAGATAACTTTGCGAGTCAGAAGGTTTATATATGTTTCCACTAGACAGATTGAGAAATGGGAGAAAGTTGTCCAAGGATGAACCAAGTAAATCTGAGGGTGGGATGGAAGATGCAGGCAAAGTTGATGACATTGACGAGCTCAGCATGGATGCAGAAAGAAGCACCAAGACAGTCGTCAATATAGCACAGAAAAAGTTGGAAGCGTTCCCAAAGTAGGCCATAACATGGACCATTCCATAGCCGATGGAAAGGCAGGTATAGCTGGGGACGATGTGGAGTCCATAGCTACACGTTGGGTTTGGAAAAAGTATGTGGAGCTAAAAGAGAAATTATTGAAGGTGAAGACCAGTTCCGCTAGATGGAGGATGGTGGTGGTGGAGGGGAACTGTTTAGATCTGTTAAAGAATCATGGAGCACTGCACCACAGAAAGAGGCCCTTTGGCCCATCTAGTCTATGCTGAACTAATATTCTGCCATCCTATCAATCTGTAACTAGAAGCATAGAACACTACAAAGAAACCAGCCCTTTGGCCTATCTAGTCCTTGTCAAAGTATTAATCAGCCTTGTTCCATGGACCTGCACCTGGATCATAGCTCTCAATACCCCTGCCAACCATGCCATGAAAATTTCTCCAAAGCGTTGAAATCGAATCTGCCTCCTCCACTTCTGCTGACAGCTCGTTCCACACTGTTACAGTCTCTAAGTGACGAAGTTCCCTCCCATGTTTCCCTTAAACATTCCTCCTTTCAGCCTTGACCTCAAATTCTAGTCAAAGCTAACCTCAGTAGAAAACGCCTGCTCGCATTTACGTTATCTGCACCTTATAATTTTGTAGACCTCTGTCAAATTTCCCCTCATTCTCCTAATCTATACATCTGTTCCCTATAACTCAGGTCCTCAAGTCTTGGCAACATCTTTGTAAATTTTCTCTGCACTCTTTCAATTTTATCGATATCTTTACTCTAGGTAGGTGACCAGAACTGTAAACAATACCCCAAATTTGGCCTCACCAACCAATGTCTTACTGCCCATTATGCCACTAGCATTGAGGGCAGCAATGTAGGCCCTCTATCTCTGTCTGTCCTTGGCCACACAGACAATGTCCACTGCTTTGCCTTCATCGACTTTCCTGGTAACCTTCACAAGAAACTCTATAAGATTGGTTAGACACAATCTAACACGCAAAATGCCATGTTGACTATCCCTAATTAGTCAGTTTATCGGTATACTTACATACCCAGTACCATAAAAAATAACTTGCCCACACCAGACGTCAGGCTAGCCGGCCATAATTTCCCAGCTTATTCTAAGAACGTAAGGTATCCTCCAGATCTCCAGGGCCGTATGATTTCTGCACTCGCTTCCCACAAGATCCAAAGGAACACCTTGTCAGGCCCTGGAGATTTAAGACTATAAGACGTAGGAGCAGAATTAGGTCATTTGGTCCATTGCATCTGCTCCACCATCCCATCACAGCTGATTTATTATCCCACTCAACCCCATTCTCCTGCTTTCTCCCTGTAACCTTTGATGCCCTTATGAATCAAACTCCACTTTAAATTTGCTTAATGACTTGGCTTCCATCACCGTCTGTGGCAATGAATTTCTGGCTAAAGAAATTTCTCCCCATCTCTGTTCGAATGGGTCGTCCTCTATTCTGAGGTCTATGCCCTCTGGTCCTAAACTCCCACACTATAGGAGACATCTTCTCTACATTCACTCTATCTAAGATTCTTAATGTTTGATAGATTTCAATGAGATTCCTGCTAAGCTAAAACAAGCAAAGGCCCAGAGACAGCAAATGCTTCTCATATGTTAACCCTTTCATCTCAGAACCATTATCATGAACTTCCTCTGGACCCCTTCCAATGCCAAGATATCTTCACTTAGATAAGGGTCTCAAAACTGCACATAGTACTCAAAGTGTAGTCAGATTAATGCCTTGTAAAGCCTCAGCATTACATCCTTGCTTTTATATTTTGGTCCTCTCGAAATGAATGCTAACATTGCATTTGCCTTCCTTACCACTGACTCAACCTGCAAGTTAACCTTTAGGGAATCCCGCACAAGGACTCCCAAGTACCTTTGCATGGTATTGTCCACAAACCTGGCCACAAAGCCATCAAATCCATCATCCAAATCATTGATATATAACGTGAAAAGAAGCAATCCCCACATCACTGATCACTGGCAGCCAACCAGACAAGATGCCCCTTTATTCCCACTCTGTCTCCTGCTAGTCAGCCAATCTTGTGAATCTTCTCTGAAGCCTCTCCAATGTCAGTATATCCTTTCTAAAATAAGGAGCCCAAAACTGCACACAATACTCCAAGTCTGGTCTCATGAGTGCCTTATAGAGCCTCAACATCACATCTCTGCTCTTGTATTCATTACCTCTAGAAATGAATGGCGATATTATATTCGTCTTCTTCACCTCCATTTCAACCTGGAGGTTAACTTTTAGGGTATCCTGCACAAGGGTTCCCAAGTCCCTTTGCATCTCTGCATTTCAAATTTTCTCCCATCTAAATATTTATTTCTTCCACCAAAGTGCCAGACCATACGCTTTCCAACATTTTATTTCATTTGCCATTTCTTTGCCCATTCCCCTAAACTATCTAAGTCTCTCTGCAGACTGTCTGTTTCCTCAACACTGCCCGCTCCTCCACCTATCTTTGTATCATTGGCAAATTTAGCCACAAATCCATTAACCCCATAGTCCAAATCATTGATATACATCGTAAAAAGCAGTGGTCCCAACACCACCCCCCCCTCCCCCCATGGAACTCCAGTGGTAGCTGGCAGCCAGCCAGAATAGGGTCCCTTTATTCCCACTCTCTGTTTTCTGCTGTTCAGCCAATGATCCACCCATGCTAGTAACTTCCCTGTAATTCCATGGGCTCTTATCTTGCTAAGCAGCCTCATGTGCAGCACCTTGTCAAAAGCCTTCTGAAAATCCAAGTACACCACATCTACTGCATCTCCTTTGTCTACCCTCCTTGTAATTTCTTCAAAAAATTGCAGTAGGTTAGTCAGGCAGGATTTTCCTTTCAGGAAACCATGCTGGCTTTGGCCTATCTAGACATGTGCCTTCATGTACTCCGTAATCTCATCCCTAACAATCAATTCCACATATTTCCCAACCACTGATGTCAGGCTAACAGATCTATAGTTTCCTTTCTGCTGCCTCCCACCCTTCTTAAATAGCGGAGTAACATTTGCAGGAACACTGCCAGAATCTATCGATTCTTGAAAGGTCATTGTTAATGCCTCTGCGGTCTCTCCAGCTACTTCCTTCAGAACCTGAGGGTTCATTCCATCAGATCCAGAAGATTTATCTACCCTCATACCATTAAGCTTCCTGAGCACCTTCTCGGTTGTAATTTTCACTGCACATACTTCACTTCCCTGACACTCTTGAATGTCTGGTATACTGCAGATGTCTTCCACTGTGAAGACTGATGCAAAATACATATTCAGTTCCTCTGCCATCTCTGCGATTCTCATTACAATATCTCCAGCGTCATTTTCTGTTGATCCTATATCTATCCTCGACACTCTTTAAGCTTATATACTTAAAAAAGCTTTTAGTATCTTCTTTGATATTAGTCGCCAGCTTCCTTTCATAATTCATCTTTTCCTTCCTAATGACCATCTTAGTTTCCTTCTGCAAGTTTTTAAAAGCTTTCCAATCCTCTATCTTCCCACCAGCTTTGGGTTCCCTGTATGCCCTCTCTTTTGCTTTTACTTTGGCTCTAACTTCACTTGTCAGCCACGGTAGTGTCCTTCTTCCATTCGAAAACTTCTTCTTATTTGGAATATATCTGTCTTACACTAACCCTCATTTCTCGCAGAAACTCCAGCCATTGTTGCTGTAAGTCCTTCCTGTTAGTGTCCCTTTCCAGTCAACTTTGGCCAGTTCCCCTCTCATGCTATTGTACTTTCCTTTGTTTCTTTCCCCAATCTTACCCCACAAACACTCCACTACCCTTCCCTGTCACTCTGGTTCCCATCCCCCTGCAACTCTACTTTAAACCATCCCAAAGCAGCACTAGCAAACCTTCCTCCAAGGATATTAGTTCCCCTTCAGTACAGATGCAAACTGTCCTATCTGTACAGGCCCCACCTTCCCTGAAAGAGAGCCCAATGATCCAACAATCTGAAGCCACCCCCCCCCCCCCCCCACCTCCTGCACCATCTCCTTAGGCCATCTACTTTTGGCCTCACTTTTGGTAGCCACCCTGAGATCACAACCCCAGAGGTTCATGAACTCATTTGCTGGACCTTATCTCCCCTCCTATATACGTCATTGGTACACAACATGAACCATGACCTCTGGCTGCTCACCCTCCCACTTAAGAATGCTACAGACTCAATAGGAGATGTCCAAGAGCCAATGGTATTACAGGAAAGATATAAGCATGGATAAAAGATTGACTTAATGATAGGTGACAGAGAGGGAATAAAGGGGGCTTTTTCTGTTTGGCTGCTAGTGTTCTGCAGAGGGACCGCACTTGGAATATGGTGAGCAGATTTGGGCCCCTTATCTAAGAAGGGATGTGTAGGCTTTGGGGAGGGTCCAGCAAAGGTTCATGAGTATGATTCTAGGAATGTAAGGGTTAACATATAAGGAGCATGTGATACTTCTAGGCCTGTACTCACCGGAGCTTAGAAGAATAACCAGGATCTCATTGAAACCTTTTGAAAGGCCTAGAAAGAGTGGATGTGAAGAATGTTTCCTATGCTGATAACATTTAGAAACAGAGGGCACAGCCACAATACAATAAAATCCCTTTAGAACAGAGATGAGGAGAAATCTTTGTCCAGAGGGTGATGAATCTGTGGAATTCATTGCCATAGACAGTTGTGGAGGCTAAGTCGTGGACCTTTTCACCTGGAAGGTAACATAACATCCAGGTATCTCATTCTTGCCCAAAGAACCTCCCTAACTTTTGCCTTAACTTATGAATCCCTTATCACTACAGCTTGCCTCTTCTCCCGCATTCCATTCTGAGCCACAGAACCAGACTCAGTATTAGAAATCTGACCACTTTGGCTTCCTTCTGCTAGATCATCCATCCCAACAGTATTTGAAAAGGTATACTTTTTATTGATGGAAATGTCCGCAGGGGTATCTTGCACTGGCTGCCTATTCTCTTTCCCCCCTCTTGATTGTCACCCAGTTACCTGCATCTTGCACCTTAGGTGTGTCTACTTCCCTGTATTGCCTGTCAATCAATCTCTCTGCCTCACGAATTATCCGGAGTTCAGCCGGCTCTAACTCCAGTTTCCTAACACGGTCTGTAAGAAGCTGCAGCTGGATGCACTTCATGCAGCTGTAGTCGTTGGACGCTCGAGGTCTCCCTGTCTTCCCACATCCAGCAAAAGGAGCATTCCATTATCTTGCTTGGCATTCCCACAGCTCTAACTGTGCAATTAAAAAAGGGAAAGAAAGAAAGCTACCCAAAAAAAATCTTCCTAAACCCTCTGCCTCTCCTTGCTGAAGCCTCTAAGCAAATGCCACAACTCTCCACTCCAACTCCGGTCCACTCACATTACGGCTGCTTAAACCTAACTTCTTTTTATTGAGCTTTGCCAAGTGCTTAATTGACCCACGATCCGTGGCACTCAAAATGTTCCGACTGGCAGTGCTTGCCTTTTGAAATATTGCTTCATCTATGTACAGTCCACTGGCTCCTAGCAATCTACCGTCTAAAAAAAAGCAGAGAGTTTTGAAGTCTCCCTGATGGAGGATAGAATTGTACAGAGATGGGATATCCATAGGTTCAGTCAGAGAAAATAGTGATTGAAGAGATTGAGAGCACGTGAAGTGTCAGGGATGTAGATGGGAAGGGACTGAACCAAGGAGGACAAAATTGAATCGAGATATTCATAGGAGCAGGCAGAAACAATGACCCATCCGGACAGTCAGATAGGTGAGAGAGAGCATACAAGTGCAAGAGAGCTGAACGTTGATGAGGATTATAGGGAACATTGCCAACATATTTTAGCCTCCGAAGAAGTAGAGGCGCTAGTGAGTTTTCTTGGCTGCAGTGTCAATGTGGTTGGACCAGGATAGGCTATAGGTGTTATCTGCTTCTAGAAACTTGAAACTCTGAACCTTTTTGACCTCAACACCATTGATATAAACAGGAGCATTTGCATTGCTCCCCTTCCTGAAGTTAATAGCTATTTCTTTTATTTTGGTAACACTGAGGGAAATGTTGTTAATACACCATGTCGCTAGGCTCTCTGCCTCCTTCGCGTATTCTGACTGATCGTTATTTGAGATGTGGTCCACTACAGTAGTATAATCTGAAAACTTTTTGGTGGAGTCATAGCACAATCTGGCCACATAGTTATGAGTCCAGGGAGCAGAGTAGGGGAAAGTGACCCAGCCTTATGGGGCCCCAGTGTTGAGGATAATTGTGGTGGAGCTGTGTCTGCCCATCCTTATTGATTATGATATATTGGCAAGGAAGTCAATGATCCAGTTGCAAAAGAAGGTGTTGAATCCTGGGGCTAGGAGTCTGGAGATGAGTTCGCTTACAATTATACTAGAACTGTAATGAATAAACAGTCAAATATGAGTGTCTTTATTGTCCACATGCTGGAGTACCTGTGCGTTATGATTACACTGTAAATGACGGGGCAGGTTGTGAACATGGTTAATAAGGAATACATTACTTTGGGCTTTATCAGAAGCATAGAATTTAAAAGGCAGGGAGGGCATTGTAGCTGATCTGGGTTCAGCTGAAGTAAATATCTTCAATCTTGGTTATTATGTTGTTGAAAGGATTGAAGGAAATGGAGTGTCCAGAACAGATTTAGAGAGTGGCTCCTGGAATGAGGGATTGGAATTACCAAATAAATTAGAGAAGCTAAGATGTTTTCTTCAGAGAGGTCTGATGGTATATTAAGTGATGAAGGGAAGAGACTGAATATATAGTAGCAGCTGTACCTATTGGTGAATGGGTTAAGAACTAAAGGCAGTAGGTTTAAAGTGGTGGAAGAAAATTGATACTGAAAATAGTAAAAACTTAACGTATTGACACTAAGTTTGGTTGGAATCAGGAAAAGGCTGTCTGCAGATGTGCTGGAAGCAGGTTTCATTGCCACCTTCAAGATGAAATTTTGTTAAATATGTGATCAAGAATATTATCCAATACTATATAGAAGGAGTTAGGTTTGGAGCTAGTAGATTGTGTTAAATGGGGGGGGGGGGTGACCTCATTGAAACCTATTAAATGGTGAAAGGCCTTGATAGTGTGGATGTGGAGAAGATGTTTCCTTTAGTGTGAGAGTCTACAACCAGAGGACACAGCCTCAGAATGGAGGGCCATCCTTTTAGAATGAAGATGAGGAGGAAATTTCTTTACCCAGAGTGGTGAATCTGTGGAATTCTTTGCCACAGGCAGCTGTGGAGGCCAAGTCTTTTTGTGTATTTAAGGCAGAGGTTGGTAGATTTTTGATTGGTCAGGGCATGAAGGGATACAGGGAGAAGGCAGGGGATTGGGGCTGAGAGGAAAATTGGATCAGCCATGATGAAATGGTGGAGCAGACTCAGTGGGCCAAATGGCCTACTTCTACTCTTATATCTTATAGTCTTGTCTCTTATGGTTAGTGAACCACTGTATACTTAATGGTCTGAATGGCCCTGTATGCTGTTGTCACTCTATTGATTAAACAGTCATTCTGACACCTCTATTTACAGCTTGCCATTTGCACTGGATGCTATCAACATGGATGACGGTGGTGATGCTGCAGAACAACAAAGTAATATTTCACATGGGAAAGCTCTAACTGCAGGGCAGAAAGAAGGAATAAAGATGGTTAGGAGGGTTATGCTATCCTTGGATGAAGAAGGAGGACTAGATGAAGTGTTCACATTCAGGTGAGAGAATCTCAGATATGGACATTAAGGTGACGCTATAATCAAGAAGCAGCTTGTTTAGAGAAGCTAAATGCAATCAAACCAAACCAACATAAGCAGTTTTAATTGAGGGATACTGTAGATATAGTGTATTAAGATTTCCAGAAGGTAATTAATGTGTTGCATAAAAGACTGGTGCACAAAGGGTACAGAGGGAATTGTGTTACTGTGAATGAAAGAAATACAATTTTGGGGAAACTCAACAAGTCATAGAGCACTACAGCACAGAAACAGGCCTTTTGGCCCACCTAGTCCGTGCTGATCTGATCTTCTGCCCAGTCTAGTGTATCTGCATATCCCTCCAAACCTCTCCCATCTGTGTACTAAACCAAACTTCTCTTATAATTAAGCCCACATCTACCACTTCCACTGGCAGCTCATCCTATACCTGCTCCATCCTCTGAGTGAAATTTCCCATCAGATTAGCCTTAAATATTTCATCTTTCACCTGAGAACCTTCAGCCCTAGACCAGAGTATGTATGCTCAGGAAATTATCCTGGACACTGCACAAATTCCACCCCAAATAGGCCTGCAACACACTGAATGGCCCAGTCAACACCAGGGAAATACAAACCTCACACTAATACAACTCTATTATTCATATAACTATGAGTAGTTTCTCTATGCACCTGCTCCTCAAGTTCCTACTGACTCTTGGGGAGTCTAAAATGAAACCCTAGTAAAATGACCCATTTTTTCTTTCTAAGGGTGAATGTGACCATAAGACTATAAGACTTAGGAGCAGAATCAGGCTATTCAGCTGATCTCGTCTGCTATGCATCTTGGCTGATTTATTATCCTTCTCAACACCATTCTCCCGCCTTCTTTCTGTAACCTTTGATGCCCTTACTAATTGAAAAACCTATCAACCTCAACTTTAATTATACCAAATGACTTGCCTTCCACAGCCGTCTGTGGCAGTGAATTTCACAGATTCACCACCTTCTGGATAAAAAAATTCCTCCTCATTTGTGTCCTGGAGGGAAGTGTTTGTATTCTGGTCCTAGACTCTCCCACTGTAGGAAACATCCTCTCCACATCCACTGTATCTAGGCCTTCCAATATTCAATAGGTTTCGATGAGATTCACATTCTTCTAAACTCCAGGGAGTACAAATTTAGAACAATTAACTGTTCCTAATACAGTACCTCAGACTTTAACCCTTTCATTCCTGGGATCATTCTTGCGATCACCCTCTGAACCTTCTCAAATACCAGCACATCCTTTAATAGATAAGGAGCCCAAAACTGCTCACAGTATTCCAAGTGCAGCCCAACTAATAAAGCCTCAGCATTGCATCCTTGCTTCTATATTATAATCCTCTCAGAATGAATGCTAACATTGCATTTCCCTTTCTTACCACCAACTCAATCTGCAAGTTAACCTTTAGGGAATCCTGCACAAGGACTCCCAAGTTTCTTTGCACTTCCGATTTCTGAATTTTCTTCCCATTTAGAAAATAGTATATACCTTTATTCCATCTACCAAAGTGCATAACCGTGCATTTCACTACACTATATTCCATCTGTCACTTCTTTGTCCATTCTCCCAATCTGTCTAAGTCCTTCTGCAGACACCCTATTTCCTCAACACTACTTGCCCCTGCAGCTATCTTTGTATCATCTGCAAACTTGGCCACAAAGCCATAAATTCTGTCATCAAATTTGTTGACATATAATGTGAAAAGAAGACAATCTATACGGAACACCACTAGTCTCGGTCAGCCAACCAGAATAGGCCCCTTTTATTCTCACTTTTCACCACCAGCCAGTCTTCTATCCATGATAGTATCTTTTCTGGAATACTATGGGCTCTTATCTTATTACTCAGCCTGTGTGTGGCACCTTGTCAAAGGCCTTCTGAAATTCCAAGTAAACCATATCCACTGACTCCTTTGTCTATCCTGCCTATTAATTCCTTAAAGAACTCCTGCAGATTTCTAAGGCAAGATTTCACTTTAAGGAAACTATGCTGACTTTGGCCTATTTTATCATGTGCCTCCAACTACTCTGAAACCTCAACCTTAATAATGGACTCTAACATCTTCCCAACCACTGACGTCAGGTTAACTGGCCTACAATTTTTCTTCTGCCTCCCTCCCTTCTTAAAGAGTGGAATGATGTTTGCAATTTTTCAATCCTTGAGAATTATTCCAGAATCTAATGATTCTTGATAGATCATTACTAATGCCTCCACAATCTCTTTAGCTCCCTCTTTCAGTACCCCTGGGTGCAGACCATCTCCCCAGGTGACTTATCTACTTCATACCTTTCTCCTTCCCAAGCACCTTTTGTTTAGTAATAGCAACTACACTCACTTCTGTCCCCAACACTCTCAAATTTCTAGAATATTGCTAGTGTCTTTCACAGCAAAGGTTGATGTAAAATATTAAATAAGTTCATTTGCCATTTCTTTGTCCCCCATTTCACCTCTATGGTGTCATTTTCCAGCTGTCTGATATCCACACTTGCCTCTCTTTTACTCTTTATATATCTGAAAAAACTTTTGGAATCCTCTTTTATATTATTGGCCAGTTTACCTTCATATTTCATCTTTTCTCTCCTTATGGGTTTTTAGTTGCCTTCTGCCCAATCCTGTTAACTTCCCACGAATTTTTGCTATATTGCTATATTATCTTTGACTTCCCTTGTCAGCCACGGTTGCCTCATCCTCCCCTTAGAATAAATCATCTTTGAATGTACCTATCCTGCATCTTCTGAATTGCCTCCAGAAATTCTAGCCAATGCTGTTATGCCATCGTCACTGATGATGTCTCCTTCCAATCAATTTTAGCCAGCTCCTCGCTCATTCCTCTGAAATTCCTTTTACTCCACTGTTATACTGATACATCTGACTTTATCTTCTCCCTCTCAAACTGCAGGGTGAATTCAATCACATTATTATCACTGACTCTTGAGGGTTCCTTTACCATAAGCTCCCTAATCAAATCCAGTTCGTTACACTACACCCAATCCAGAATTGCCTTTCTCTTTGTGTGCTCAACCACAGGCTGCTCTAAAAAGCCATCTAATAGGTATTCTACAAATTCCCTCTCTTGGTGTCCAGTACCGACCTGATTTTCCAGTATACATGAATACTAAAATTCCATATGACTATCTTAACAGTGCCCTTATTACATGCCTTTTCTACCTTCCGTTGCAATTTGCATCTCACATCCTAGCGACTATTTGGAGGTCTGTATACAGCTCCCATCATGGTCGTTTTACCCTTGCAGTTTCTTAACTAACTCTTCTGATCCTATGTCACCTCTTTCTAAGGATTTTGTTTTTTCCAACAGAGCCACCCCACCTTTTCTGCCTACCTACCTGTCCTTTGGATACAATGTGTATCCTTGGATGTTAAGCTCCCAATTATATTCTCCTTTCAGCCTTGACTCAGTGATGTCCACAATGTCATACTTGCCCATCTATAATTACATTGCAGAATATCTACCTTAGCCCGTATACTGCATAATTCAAATATAGTGCCTTCAGTCCTGTATTCATCACACTTTTTTGATTTTTGTACTTTAACTCATCCCACTGACTGCAATTTTGCCCTATCATCTGCCTGTTCTTCCTCACAGTCTCACTACACAATGCATTGACTTGTATACTGACTGCCCCATCCTCAGCCCTATCACTCTGATTCCCATCAGCCTGCCACATTAGTTTAAATCCTCTCCAACAGCTGTCATAAACCTGCCCAGAAGGACCTCATGGGTTCAGGTGTAATCCTTTCTGTTTGTACATACTGTACCTTCCCCAGAAGAGATCCTAATGATCTAGATATCTGAAATCCTGCCTCCTGCATCACTTTCTTACCTCTATTATTAACCTATTCCTGCCCTGAGAGTAATCCAGAGATTACTACCTTGGAGGTCTTGCTCTTCAGCCTCTTCCTAACGCCTTATACTCACTGAGCAGGACCTATTTCCCCTTTCTACCTATGTCATTGGTGCCAAGGTACACCATAACCTGTGGCTGGTCACCCTCCTCCTTGAGAATCCTCTGTTGCCACTCTGAGACATCCTGGACCTAGTGCCTGGGAGGCAACATGCCATCCTGGTGCTCCTTTTGAGGCCACAGAAATTCCTGTCCAT
This sequence comes from Hemitrygon akajei, assembly GCF_048418815.1. NCBI lineage: Eukaryota > Metazoa > Chordata > Chondrichthyes > Myliobatiformes > Dasyatidae > Hemitrygon > Hemitrygon akajei. The sequence goes on along the minus strand of NC_133128.1, from coordinate 122,077,215 downwards.
CCCCTAACTATCAAGTCTCCTATCACTACCACTGTGCCTAACTTTACTCTTCCCTGCTGAGCCTCTGAGCCGGCCACAGTGCTACTTGCCTGGCTGCTGCTGCTGTGCCCTGATAGGTCATTTCCCAGCAGTATCGGAAGGAGTATATTTGTTGCTGAGAGGAATGGCCACTGGGGAACTGTACACTGACTGCTTACTTCCATTATTTCTCCTGGTGTCACCCATCTATGAGGTTTTCTGCATTCCGAATGGTCCCGAGTACAACTAGTTCCAGCTCCAGTTCCTTGACTGTTAAACTGGAGCTGAAGTGGGTGCACTTCCTGCAAATATAGTGATCATGGAAACTATTAGCTACCCTGCAGTCTCACATCTTGGAGGAGGAGCATTCCACTGCCTTAACTACCATCCTGTCTACACTTTTTATACCTCTAACTTCTCAATCTTAAATTCAAGCCTGTGCCTGTTCTTACCTGAGCCTGTTGAGCCAAAGCCTGGCCACTCTAACAATGGCCAGTCCGGATACACCTCGCTTCTTATTGGCCCCAGCTGAGTTTCGAAAACATAGTTATGGATTGCAGCCCACTGAAAAGTTCCAAAAGACTCCGAGCTCTTTTTAAACCTCACCTGCAAAAAAGAGTTAGAGAACCTAGTGACATGGTGTTATGACAACAACCTTTCCCTCAATGTCTGAAAAACATAATACCTGGTCATTGACTTCAGGAAGGGGGGACAGTCACAAGCTGACTGTCTACATTAAGAGTGCTGAGGTTGAGAGTTTCAAGTTCCTGAGTGAACATCACCAATTGCTTCCCTTCCATGTGCTCTTGTCTATACTTCTTGCTGCCTCAATAAAGCACCCAACACAATCAAAGTTCCCACTTATCCTAAGTGTTCTCTGTTCTATCCCTGTTCTATCAGGCACAAGGTACAAAAACTTAAAAACACATATCACCAGGCTCAGGGACAGCTTCCCAGACTATTGAATACTTGCCTAGTACAATAAGATGGACTCTTGACCTCACAATCTACCTTGTTGTGATTTTCCATCTTCTTGTCTACCTGCACTGCACTTTCTCTATACTGTTAACACTTCATTCTATATTTTTTATTGTTTTCCCTTGTACTAACTCAATATACAATCTGTGATGGGGAAGGCTTTATTCGTGATGGACCGACCGGGCTGCAACCACTACTTTTTGTAGGGTTTTCCGTTCAAGGGCATTGGTGTTTCTATACTATGCTGTGATGCAACCAGTCAATATACTCTTCACCACACATTTAAAGAAGTTTGTCAAATCTTTGGATGTCATGCTGAATCTTCACAAGCTTCTTCGGTGCTGTCATGTTCTCTTTGTACTGGGACTTACATGCTGGACTCAAGAGAGATCCTCTAAAATGATAATACCAAACAATTTAAAGTAGCTGACCCTCTCCATCTCTGATCCTCTGATAAGAACTAGCTCACAAGCCTCCAGGTTGCTCCTCCTGAAGTCAATAATCAGCTTCTCGGTCTTGCTGACATTGAGTGAGACTTCGTTGTTGTAGCACCACTCAGCCAGATTTTCAGTCTCGTTCCTATATGCTGATTCAGCCAATGACAGTGGTGTCATTACCAGACCGATATATGGCATTGGAGCTATGCTTTGGATAAAGCAAGCAGATCAGGGGGCTGAGCACACAGCCTTGTGGTATACCTGTGCTGATGGAGATCGTAGAGGAGATGTTTTTGCTAGTTAGGTTATGAGTTCAAGTTTATTCTCATGGGTATACTGTATATACAGTACCCAGCTTATAAATACCATAAGAATTAGTTGCAATGTACAACACAGTGTTTTATAAACGTAAATTATGTAAACCTTAAATTAACATAAATTAGACCTACCAGGTAAAATAAGCCTTATGATATTAGTGCAAATTGAGGGTTTTACTGACGCTGAGTTCAAGGTTGATGTTACTACACCACTCGACCAGCTCTGTGATTTTGCTGACAATGGTGATGTCATTGGTGGCATGGTAGTGCAGCGGCTCATTATCGTAGATCGCATCTGGAATTTCCAGTTGGTGGACGATTTCCCTCCACGCCGTTCTGACATATTGGGAAATCATGTAATCAACAAGTTACAGCAGTGGTTTCCCTTTGCCTTCTGCCGGGTGAGTTTAAAGAGATCACCACATCCTGCAGTGGATGACCAGGACGTCTAAGTGCCTTGTCGTGCTCTTAGCGCTCCACCAATGCCTGCTGGCCTGCCTTCTTGACCTTTGGACCATTAATCAGTCTCCTCCGCTCAATCTGCCAGGGCCAGACTTCACACGCTGGGTTAGGCAGATCCCCTACCTCACCGAGGGTCGAAGACCCATCGGCTACCCTCACCTGGTTTGGCCCGTCTGCCGAGACAGTTTACCGGGGTGTGGCCGCTGCGTGTGTTACAGCTACTTGGAGCCACAGGTGAGAGCTGAGCGCCAGGTGGGGACCAAAGGTGGACGAGCTGCCCTGAAAAAGGGCACGGCAGGCCCCCCCACCAGAGGTGCTACCCCTCCCTAGACACCCCATAGCAGCAGTTAGTATAATGAATTACAGTGCCAGAGATCAGAGTTCTGTTCCTGGAGTTTGTATGTTTTCCCCGTGCCCACATAGGTTTCCCCCGGGTGCTCAAGTTTCCTCCCACATTGCAAAGATGTATGGGTTAGGGACATATGGTAAGTTGTGGGCATGCCATGTTGGCCAGAAGCATGGTGGCACTTGTGAGCTGCCCCCCCACCCCCCCCCCCCCCCAGCACATCCTTTGACTGTGTTTGTTGGTTGTTGATACAAGTGACCTATTTAATTGTATGTTTCAATGTGACTAATAAAGTTTACCTTTAATCTTCTTATCTTTGTAAAGCTAATATTTGGTGAATTTGTAGATTGCTGTGGAGTTATGCTTAACCACACAGTCTTAGGTGTAGTAGATTAAGGAGCTAGCCATGGAGCTCTGAGATGCACCTGTGCTGATGTTTAGTGAGGAGGAGATGAGGTTTCCAATTCGGGCTATTTGTAGACTCCTGGTCAGGAGGTTAAGGATCCAGTTGCTGAGGGAGGTACAGACCCTGGAGCTTGATGAGAAGTTTGAAGGGGTGATGGTGTTGAACAGCAAGCTGAGAAACACATTATTTTCCAGATGGCCCAGAGCAGAGTCCAGAACCAGCAAGATGGTGTCTGTGTAGAAGGAAATTGAAGCAAGTCCACATCTTGCTGAGGCAGGAGTTGATCTGAAACATGACCAGTCTCTCAAAGTATTTTGTTACAGTGGATGCAAGTTCTACTGGATGGTCATCATTGTGACAGGTCACCTTGCTCTTCCAGGCCTGGATTTGCAGAGAAGGTTGAGGATAGACCTGATTTTGTGACTCTCTCCAAAAGGATCAACAGATTCCTGTGTGGGATATTGTAACAGTTCTGTCTGGCTTGTGCAAACTCCACCTCATCCAGAATCAACAAATTAGATCTAGAATTAGCTTGGTAGCAGGAGAAAGAGGGTGATTGTGAAGTTTTGCTTTTTTCCATTGGAATCCTGTGACCATTGGTGTATCACAAGGTATTGCCAGGGGTCGGTGACCTGTGGTGCATCACGAGGCATTGCCAGGAGTCGAAACGGAAGCAAGTATGATCATGGTGCTGAGGAGGCTTTTACATCAGGCATGAGAACATGGGGGAACAGAGGAGTAAGTATCATGTGCAGGCAGAAGGGATCCGTTTAATTTGGTGTTGTGCTCAGCCTAGACATCACGGGGTGAATGTCATGTTCCTGTGCTGTACTGTTCCGTTAGTGCAAGTGTACCAGGAATCTGCAGGCAAATCTATTCTGCTATTAAGAATCCTATCTAATAACCTTTCAAGCCAAATTGCCAAGGTATCACCAAACAATTGTATTTGAAGTCCAGTTCCTCATCTGTGAATTTATTGTATAATGTAGTTTTATTTTAAATTTACATTTATTTTCTCTTATATTAGGGGAAGTGTTGAACAATTGTCCATTTTTAAGAAAATAGAAAGGAGGCCTATGGCATGGCCATGTCAACTCACCGTTGGCTCCAGAATCACCATTAACATTGTGGCATACAAAGCTGTAAGTTGTAAACTTTATCTTGAAATCGAGGAAGTAAAACATTTCATAATGAATGAGGGTTTGGCAAAGAGCTGATCTAGGGAACAATGGGAGTGAGGGGCAATATGAGTAGAGAGCCTCAGGATAAGATGGGCAGCACCATAGCTACAGTGGGAGTAGAGAGTGTGAGGCATTGTGTAACGTATTCCGGCAACAATAAATATATGTGAGTTAGGCAAGGGTTTTTGTAACAAATAACACGTTTATTAAACACTGAAAACAAACTCCCCAAAAGTAAACAAACACTAACGTAACCGGAAAACAGCTGCTGTGCAGCAGCTTAAACAGTTCTTAAAGTGATGCAGCAAAAACAGTTCTTAAAGCGATGTTGCCAAAAGTTCAAAATGCTCAATCCATTTAAAAGGAGAGACTTTTTAAGGCGATTTAAATTCTCTTCCACATCGTTTTCCTTCAATCCCCGGCGTCGAACTCTTCCCACGTAGAATTTTATGAAACGTAACGGTTTAAAGGCACTGACCTTTTCTTCCACACTGTCCTCAATCTCCTGCTATCCCGCAGAGATTAACACGAGAACAGTCAACGAAATCCTTCCAAATGAGGATCACACAAGGTCGAAACCATTCCACTGTCGAAATTCGATTCTCCTCGATCTTTAACTCCCGAACTTTTATCTTCACTCTCCACAGTAAAGAAACTGCTGGCAATGACCTTTTAAACTTTAGGCATTAGATAAAACTTCATTTTTCAACTAAGCTGCATCATACCATTAAATCACGCAGTGGCATGAAGTCAACTTGGCAAATCCAGCCACGAACTGCCCCTCCCCACAGGGTGGGGTCCTCCTCTTATACCCTGTGTAAAAAAAAACCTGTCACATGACCTCTACTGGCGGGAAAATGACGTCACTCCACCATCACAAGACCATTACCTCAAGTCCAGTATAACTTCAACCCCAGTCACGTGACAACGATACCACTGTCACGTGTCACGGGTACGTAACACCTCCCTCCAAAAAAAACGTTTTTGGTCTGACAAGAACAAAAATTTTAACAATTACTTACAAGAAAAACAAATGTATAAATTATATAACATACACAATATACAATACCATCATATAACATCTTACAACTCACAATACAGTAGGAGTGTTACAATTAAAACAAAAACCACTCCAAAAAAAAATTACATTGTACATTCAACATTGAGATAGACAATCAGCAACCACATTATCTTTACCTTTAACGTGAGTTATCACAATATTGTACTCTTGTAACATCAAACTCCAATTTAATAATCTTCTGTTTTTATTTTTCATCTTACTCAGAAAAACTAACGGATTATGATCAGTGTAAACAATAAGTGGTCTTTGAGTTGTACCAACATATACCTCAAAATATTCTAAAGCTAAAACAAGAGATAACAATTCTTTCTCTATTGTCGAATATTTTCTTTGATGCTTATTAAATTTCTTAGAAAAGTAAGCTACTGGATGATCAACCTCATCACCCTCATTCCTTTGCATTAATACTGCTCCCGCAGCCTCATCACTAGCATCTACAGCTAATGAAAAAGGTTTTTCAAAGTCAGGTGCCTTAAGCACAGGTTGTTGACATATCATTGTTTTCAATTTTTCAAATGCTTCTTGACAAGGCACTGTCCACACAAACCTCACATTCTTCTGCAGAAGGTTAGTTAATGGAAGGGCAACATTAGCAAAATTCTTACAAAATTTTCGATAATATCCTACCATTCCCAAAAATCTTCTAAGAGTTTTTTTCCCCGTTGGAGTGGGAATCTCTAAAATTGCCCGAACTTTTGCCTGAACAGGAGCTACCTTACCTTGACCCACAACATAACCAAGGTAAGTCACAGTAGCATGTCCAAATTCACTCTTAGCTAAATTAATAGTTAAGTTAGCTTTTGAAAGCCTTTCAAACAATTTCTCCATCGCAATAATGTGTGCTTCCCAAGTATCATTTCCTGTCACTAAATCATCAATATAAGCATCAGTATCTTTCAATCCCTGAATCACAGAGTTAATCATCCTCTGGAAAGTACCTGGGGCATTCTTCATCCCAAATGGAAGAACATTATACTCATATAACCCAGATGGAGTTACAAATGCAGAAATCTCTCTACCTCTGTCCGTTAATGGAACACACCAATACCCTTTCAATAAATCAATCTTTGTAAGGAACTTTGCTTTTCCAACTTTATCTACACAATCATCTACTCTAGGAATTGGATATGCATCTGTTTTCGTTACAGCATTCACCTTCCTATGGTCCGTACAAAACCAAATACTACCATCTCGTTTTGGCACCATAACACATGGCGAACTCCAATTCGAGTTAGAATGTCTAATAATATCATTCTCGAACATGTATTCAATTTCTTTCTCAGCAAGTTCACATTTTTCCATGTTCATCCTATATGGATGTTGTTTAATAGGTTTGGCATCTCCAACATCTACATCATGTGAAGCTATAGTAGTCCTTCTCGGAACATCTGGAAACAAATCCTTATACTTAAAAATTAATTCCTTCATCTGTTGTTTCCGCTCTAGCTGTAAATGTGCTAATTTCTCATCCATATTTTCCAGAATGGTTGAATTAGGTAACCTAACAGAAACAATGTTGGATTTAGAATGAAAGTCAGATGAATCATCTATCATGTTCCTAGTTAAATCAAACTCATTCTCACTAACCATAACAGTCACAGTATCAGATTGTTTCTCAAAATATGGTTTAATCATATTTATATGGCAAAGTTGTGTTGACCTTCTATGATCTGGAGTTTTTATTACATAATCCACATCATTGATTCTAGACACAATTTCATAAGGACCATGAAATCTAGCTTGTAAAGGATTTGTCTGCACTGGGAAAAGAACCAGCACCTTATCTCCAGGCTTAAACATCCTCATCCTAGCTTCTTTATCATACCAAGTTTTCATTTTCTCCTGAGCCAACTTTAAATTTTCCTTGGCTAAGCTACAAGCTTTATGTAACCTGTCCTTAAATTTCAAAACATAGTCCAACAAATTAGTGTGTACTTCCTTACTAATCCACTGTTTTTTCAATAAAGCTAAAGGTCCTCTAACTCTATGCCCAAACACAAGTTCAAATGGACTAAAACCTAAAGATTCCTGTACCGATTCCCTTACTGCAAATAAAAGTAAGTTTATACCCTCATCCCAGTCACTTTCATTTTCCACACAATATGTCCTAATCATATTCTTGAGGGTGGAATGAAACCTCTCCAAGGCACCTTGCGACTCTGGATGATATGCAGACGAAGTGATTTGCTTAGCTCCCAATTTATAAACTATCTGTTGAAACAATCCAGACTTAAAATTACTGCCTTGATCAGTTTGTATTTCCTTAGGTAATCCAAAATAAGTAAAGAATTTTATAAGAGCCTTTGTCACAGTTTTAGCTTTTATATTCCTAAGTGGTACTGCCTCTGGAAACCTAGACGAAGTACACATGATAGTCAACAAATACTGATAACCAGTTTTTGTCTTTGGCAATGGACCAACACAATCTACAATAACTTTAGAAAACGGTTCACCAAATGCTGCAATAGGTTGTAATGGAGCTACTGGTGTAACCTGATTTGGTTTACCCACAATTTGACAAGTATGGCACGTCTTACAAAACATCGCCACATCTTTTCTTAGACCAGGCCAGTAAAAATATTTTAAAATCTTGTCCACAGTTTTCCTTACCCCTTGATGTCCACCTAAAGGCACACTATGAGCTAAAGTCAAAATCTCATTCCGATAAACTTTAGGAACAACTACCTGGTAAACAACATTCCATTCCTCACTTGCAGGAATTGTAGGCGATCTCCACTTCCTCATCAATACTCCTTTTTCCAAGTAATATCCTACTGACACCTTCTCAATTTCACTATCTAGTAAAGCTTGTTCTCTTAATTTTATAATCTCAGTATCTCTATTCTGCTCTGCTATCATCTCCTTCCGAGACAGAGATAAATCTTCATAGTCAGACTTACTCCCAGAATCTTGTTCAAACAACGAAGGTAAGAAAGTCTCTGACACATCCTCAAAACTCGAATCCTGAGTTGAACAGTCATGAGTAACAACCTCATTCTGCACATCAATCTTTTTAGCCATAGCTCTAGTCACAACACAGGAAGAATCTGTGTTAGAATTCATCTCTGGTTCCTCTGACTCCATTGTCAAATGCACTTCAGGAAAAACTTGTCCACCTGCCAAGTCATTACCTAACAATAAAGAAATACCCTTCACAGGTAAGCTATGCTATAGTCCTCCTTTAACAAATCCTGTAACTAACCCTGACTTTAAATTTACTTTATGTAAATGTACAGGCATAAAATCACTCCCAACACCTCTTACGTAATTTACCTCACCAGTATCACTCTCTTCATTAAACTTCAATACACTGTCCAACAGCAGTGATTGAGAAGCTCCAGTATCCCTAAGGATTTTTATTGGCACCAGAGTAGATCCTTCTTTCAAGGATACAAACCCTTCAGTTATAAAATGATCATATCCCTTTCTAACTTGGTCAGACTCTAACAAAGCCTCATTTGTGTTTATCAAACCCTGTAATTTTACAGGTGCTTCAGTATGTTGCACACAAGCATCTGGAACTGCTTCCTTCTCTTTCTTTTTCAGTTTGAAACAGTTAGCTATTACATGGCCAGGCTTCTTACAATAGTTACAAATAAGACCAAACTGTCTTTCCTTCACAGGTTTTCCTTCCTCCTTACCTTTCTCATTAACCTCTGATTTAATTTCTGATTTACCTTGAGTCTCCATGTTATTTTTCCTCTTAAAAATTCTGCCCTGAGGAAATTTATTCTTATGGATTAAAACATACTCATCAGCTAATCTAGCACAGTCCTGCAATTTATCAGTATCCCTCTCATTTAAGTAGGTCCTTACTTCAACAGGAATGCTTCTTTTAAATTCCTCCATTAAAATCAGCTCTCTCAATGTATCATAGTCCCCATTTACATTTTTAGAAGAAACCCATCTCTCAAAACACATAGCTTTATCATAGGCAAATTCCACGTAAGTCTTTTCCACAGACTTTTTCAAACTCCTGAATCTTTCTCTATAAGCTTCTGGGACTAATTCGTACGCTTTGAGAATATGCGTTTTTACAATATCATAATCTAATGCTTGCGCAGCAGTTAAAGCTGTGTAAACTTGTTGTGCTTTGCCTTTAATTACACTCTGTAACAACACTGACCATTTATCTCTCGGCCACTCTGACATCCGAGCAATAGTTTCAAAATGTTGAAAATATCTTTCCACTTCTGTTTCACTAAATGGAGGGACCAATTTAATTTCTTGACTAGCAACAAACGGTTTTTTAGAACCAGAAGACTGTTTCCCAGACCTTAATTCCTCCATTGCATATTCAAACTCTCTCTGTTTTTGTTCAGCTTCTAATTTACAACGCTCTAACATCATTTGTTCGATTTGCAACTGCATCTCCAAATTACTTATTGGAAACGACTCTAAAACCGAATCATCAAAAACAACCGAATCCACATAGTGAGATGCGATTTTTCTCTGTATAACAGCTTTTGATGTAGTCTGCAAAATACCTTTAAGTTGCAATCTACTAGCTATCTCAGTCACCTCCGTCTTTTTCGCCTTCGCTAACAACTCCGCGTCTGGAGAATCCAGAAACTCATCAATATTCATCGTTGCCGAATACCACTCACAAGCCAATCAAACAAAAGAATCGAGTATTCCCCGTTTCCAAAACACCGACTCAAAAGTTAACAAGCATTTAAACTCAAACGATCCAATCCAGACGCAGCCCCCATATTTATGTTACGTATTCCGGCAACAATAAATATATGTGAGTTAGGCAAGGGTTTTTGTAACAAATAACACGTTTATTAAACACTGAAAACAAACCCCCCAAAAGTAAACAAGCACTAACGTAACCGGAAAACAGCTGCTGTGCAGCAGCTTAAACAGTTCTTAAAGCGATGTTACCAAAAGTTCAAAATGCTCAGTCCATTTAAAAGGAGAGACTTTTTAAGGTGATTTAAATTCTCTTCCACGTCGTTTTCCTTCAATCCCCGGCGTCAAACTCTTCCCATGTAGAATTTTATGAAACGTAACGGTTTAAAGGCACTGACCTTTTCTTCCACACTGTCCTCAATCTCCTGCTATCCCGCAGAGATTAACACGAGAACAGTCAACGAAATCCTTCCAAATGAGGATCACACAAGGTCGAAACCATTCCACCGTCGAAATTCGATTCTCCTCGATCTTTAACTCCCGAACTTTTATCTTCACTCTCCACAGTAAAGAAACTGCTGGCAATGACCTTTTAAACTTTAGGCATTAGATAAAACTTCATTTTTCAACTAAACTGCGTCATACCATTAAATCACGCAGTGGCATGAAGTCAACTTGGCAAATCCAGCCACGAGCTGCCCCTCCCCACAGGGTGGGGTCCTCCTCTTATACCCTGTGTAAAAAAAAAACCTGTCACATGACCTCTACTGGCGGGAAAATGACGTCACTCCACCATCACAAGACCATTACCTCAAGTCCAGTATAACTTCAACCCCAGTCACGTGATAAGGATACCACTGTCACGTGTCACGGGTACGTAACAATTGGGATTGAAGAGTTTGTGTGGACATAAGAATATGAGGAGAATTAGACTAATCAGTTCCTAAGCCCATTCATCACAATCTTAGCTCATGTTCCAGAGACATCATCGCCTCCTCTGTGGAAGTGTGCCCTCGCCTTCTGTTTCCTGATTTATAAAACAATTTTCTACCTTCTATTTAAATGCCCCCAATAATCTCGCCTTCACAGCCTTCTGGAGAGGAGAATTTCAGAAATGGACCAGCCACTGAGAATAAATCCCTGTGCACCTCAGTTTAATCTTGTTGGTTTATTCACTAGTTCGTGATTCTTCCACCAGTGGAAACACCTTGACATCTGTTCTGCCCCTCAGGATCTTAAAAATTTCAGCAAGATCATTCCTCATTCTTCAACATCCTTAGCTGTCGTGATAGGCCAATTGCTGGGATGAGGTATTTGTTATAACAAATTTCTTCTGAGCTACTTTCATTGCCAGCATATCCTTTTTAGATAAGGGGGCCTAAAGCTGTGCACAGTGCTATGCTTTCACCATATGTTATACAATTCTTGCAATACTTCTAAATTCCACACCCTTGAAATAATGGCCTTTGCTTTCCTAACTACTTGCTGCACTTGCCTGATAACTTTTTGTGATTTGTGCATAAGAACACTTAAATCTTTCTGGTTTCACCTGTATGATATCTTTTTCCATTTAAATGACAGTCTGTGTCCAGATTCCTCGCACTGAAGTGCATAATCTCACACTTCCCAATATTAGCATTTAGAACAGTATAGCACAGGAATGCTGCTCTTTATGATCTTCATAAATGATTCAGATGAGGAAGTGGAAGGGTGGGTTAGTAATCTGCAGATGACACGAAGGTTGGTGGCACTGGGGATAATGTCAAAGGTTGTCATAGATTACAACAGGGCGTTGACAGGAACAGCGGGATATTGAGGTCTATTCCCATAGATTCCTCAAAGTTGCCATGCAAGTTGATAGGATGGTGAAGAAGCTGCATGTTGTGTAGCCTTCATTAGCCGGGAGATTGAGTTCAAGAGGAGCGAGGCTATGTTGCAGTTCTAAAGAACTCTGGTTAGACCATACTTGGAGTTGTGTTCATTTCTAGTCACCTCATTATAGGAATAAGAATGTGGAAGTTTTAGTGAGGCGTGGAGAAGGTGTACCAGGATGCTGCCTGGACTAGAAAACATGTCTTGTGAGGTAATGTTGAGCGAGGTAGGGCTTTTCTCTTTGGATCGAAGGAGGTTAACAGGTGACTTGATACAGATGGATAAGATGACAAGAGGGATAGACAGAGTGGATGGACAACACCTCTTTTTCCAGGGCAGCAATGACCTGTACAAGAGAGCATAGTTTTAAGGTGATTGGAGGAAAGTATGAAGGAGGGGTTGTTAGAGGTACTTTTCTTTTACACAGAGCAGTGGGTGAATGGAAAGCCCTGGCAGGAGTGGTGGTAGAGACCGACGCATTAGGGGCATTTAAGAGACTTAGATACGCATATTGATGAAAGAAAAATGGAGAGCTATGTAGGAGGGAAAGGTTACATTATCTTGGAGTAGATTAGATGTTGGCACAACGTCGTGGGCCAAAAGGTCTGTACCATGCTGTACTATGTAATAGAGGCATCGCCTCTAGGTCCACTCTAGCCAAGCCTTTCAGTATCCTGAGGATTTTAATGAGATCCCCCTCGTTCTTTAAACTCCATCGAGTACAGGCCCAAAGACATAATTTCCATGCTTATATCCTTGTTGTTCCTTTTGATGAAACTCACTAGATCTTGAAGTTATCCCTCTAACAATCATTCTACATCCTATCCGTCTATCAACTGGTGAATTGCATTGGAGAAGATGCAAAGGGTCTGCAGTGCAATCATGCCCTTCTCCCTCATTGTAAAATATATAATTATCACATTTGCAACTTCATAATGAAAACTCTTTGAACAGGTAACTGAGGAAAAGTTGAAGAAGACCTGGATATCTGTTGATGCCAAATCTCTACGCAAAGAGGATGTGAGGAGAGAGACTGTCTACTGCCTCAATGATGACAATGAGACTGAAGTTAACAAGGAAGAAACTATTCAAGGTACCTTGTACAATTCCTTAGTCAATTTTGTTTGATTCCAACCTCTAATCTGCTCATTAATAACCCGACTCTACATCTAAACTATTTTATTCTGGTATAAGGGAACTCTGCAGGGAAGAGGTCGAAGGAGCAGGGTATTGTGACAGACATCATGAGCTAAGACTCAGAAAGACCTTGGTGTAGGCATTGTTACACTTGTCAAAGTAGAAGCATTCTCATCGCAGGTGGTGATTTTAGAATGGGAACCCCTAGGAGAATTTAGGGTAGATTTATAGAACACTATAGCACAGAAACAGGCCTTCGGCATCTAGTCCATGCTGATCTATTAATCTGTCCAGTTCCATTGACTTGAACCAGGACCATAGCACTCCATACACCTCCTTCCAGGTACCTCTCCAAACTTCTCTTAAATGATGAAATCAAATCCATATCCACCACTTCGGCTGACCGGTTGTTCAACACGCTCAACAGCCTCTGAGTGAAGAAGTTTCACTTTTCACCCTTAACTCATGATCTTTAGTTGTAGTCTCATCCAAAGTCAGTGGAAAAAGCCTGCTTGCATTTACCCTATCTATCCCTCTCATTATTTTGTATACCTCTCAAATCTCCCCTCATTCTCCTACACTTCAGGGAATAAAGAACTAGCCTATTCAACTATTCTCCATAACTCAGGGCCTCAAATCCTGATAATGTCCTTGTAAATTTTCCCTGCACTCTTTCAAATCTTCTTGATATCTTTCCTTTAGATAGGTGACCAGAACTGTACACAATATTCCAAAGTAGGCCTCACAAAAGCTTTATACAACTTTTAACATAACACCCCAACTCCTGTTCTCAGTACTTCAGTTTATGAAGTCTAATGTGCTAAAAGCTTTCTTTACGGCCCTATCTACCTGTGACACTGCTGTCAAGGAATTATGGATCCCTCTTCAACACAATCATCTCTCAGAAACTGATTGGAAAGCTGAACCTATTGGGCCTGAACACCTCCCTCTGCAACTAGATCCTAGACTTCCTAACTGGGAGATCGCAGTCAGTCCGGATCGGGAGCAGCATCTCCAACACCATCACACTGAGCACGGGGGCTCCCCAGGGTTGCGTGCTCAGTCCACCGCTGTTCACTCTGCTGACCCACGACTGTGCTGCAACACACAGTTCGAACCATATCATCAAGTTCGCCGATGACACCATCGTGGTGGGTCTCATCAGCAAGAACGACAAGTCAGCTTACAGAGAGGAGGTACAGCGGCTAATGAACTGGTGCAGAGCCAACAACCTGTCTCTTAATGTGAACAAAACAAAAAAGATGGTTGTTGACTTCAAGAGGGCACGGAGCGACCACTCCCCACTGAACATTGACGGCTCCTCAGTAGAGATCGTAAAGAGCACCAAATTTCTTGGTGTTCACCTGATGGAGAATCTCACCTGGTCCCTCAACACCAGCTCCATAGCAAAGAAAGCCCAGCAGCGTCTCTACTTTTTGCGAAGGCTGAGGAAAGTCCATCTCCCACCCCCCATCCTCATCACGTTCTACAGGGGTTGTATTGAGAGCGTCCTGAGCAACTGCATCACTGCCTGGTTCGGAAATTGCACCATCTCGGATGGCAAGACCCTGCAGCGGATAGTGAGGTCAGCTGAGAAGATCATCGGGGTCTCTCTTCCCGCCATCACGGACATTTACACTACACGCTGCATCCGCAAAGGAAACAGCATTATGAAGGACCCCATGCACCCCTCATACAATCTCTTCTCCCTCCTGCCGTCTGGGAAAAGACTCTGAAGCATTCGGGCTCTTACGACCAGACTATATAACAGTTTCTTCCCCCAAGCTATCACCTTGCCCTACTGTCCTGTTTATTATTTATTGTAATGTCTGCACTGTTTTTGTGCACTTTATGCACTCCAGTGTAGGTCTGTAGTATAGCTTTCTCTGTTTTTTTTTATTACGTAGTTCAGTCTAGTTTTTTGTACTGTGTCATGTAAGCCATGGTCCTGAAAAACGTTGTCTCATTTTTACTATGCACTGTACCAGCACTTATGGTCGAAATGACAATAAAAGTTGACTTGACTTGACTCTGTTCACCAGCACTCTTCAGTACCCTTCCATTCATTGTGTAAGTCCTACCCTGGTTTATCCTCCCAAAGTGCAACACCTCACATTTGCCTGCATTAAATTCCATCTGCCATTTTTCAGCCCATTTTTCCAGATGATCCAGATCTCAGTGCAAACTTTGATAGCCTTCCTCACTGCCCATTATGCACAAATCCAGTAAGATGGCAGCGTGTTCGATCCCAGCAGCTTTTATGGGGTCAACCAAAGGTATTATTCTCCTTTTCAAACATTATTTTTATGATCACAAGACCCTGCTGGACATTAAGAACTTAAAATCACTGCTGATCTTCCCCATCAGTGAGTTACTCATTGTGGATAAACTGAAGACTTGGTGCAGATCATACTGCTGCCTGTGTCAGAGAAGCGTCGGAGGAGTCTAGTAACAGCAAGTGATTGCCTCAGTTGCTTTTCTTGTGATCACAGGATCCTGTTGGTTATCGTTAATGTGGAATACTGCAAATCAGATTCACTGATTCAAAACACAAAAATACAACTGCAGATGCTGTGGATCAAAGAATACGTACATGACGCTGGAAGAACTCAGCAGGTCAGGCAGCATCCGTGAGAAAAGAGTAGCCAACGTTTCGGGCCGAGACCCTTCATCAGGAATGGGGGGGGGGGGTGGGAAGAGAGGGCCGAAGCCCAGTAATAGAGATAGGGGAGGGGGTAGGGCCTGGAGGCGCCAGCTGGAAAACCAATCAGAGGAAAGATAAAGGGGGGAGGGGGAGGGGATAAGCATGAAAGAACTGTAGAGATAAAGAAGCAGAAAGTTGAAAGGGGAGAGAGGCAGAGAGGGACCTGGATAGGGGGAGGGAATTACCGGAAATTGGAGAATTCAATGTTCATACCACCAGGCTGGAGGTTACCCAGATGGTAGATGAGGTGTTGCTCCTCCAACCTGAGTTTGGCCTCATCATTGGCAGTAAAGGAGGCCATGTATGGACATATCTAGATGGGAATGAGAGGCAGAGTTGAATTGGGTGCAACTGGGAGGTCCTGCCTATTGTGACGGACGGAGCGTAGGTGCTCGATGGAGCAGTCCCCCAATCTGCGTCGGGTCTCGCCAATGTAGAGGAGGCCACACCGGGAGTACCGGATGCAATAGACAACTCCAGCAGGCTCGCAGGTAAAGTGTTGCCTCACCTGGAAGGACTGTCTGGGGCCCGGAATGTTGGTAAGGTGGGGGTTCTGTGGGGAGGGACGTGTGGACCAGGTAGTTGCGGAGGGAACGATCCCTGCGAAAAGCTGAGAGGGGTAGGGAGAGAAAGATGTGCTTGGTGGTGGGGTCCTGTTGAAGGTGGCGGAAGTTGCGGAGGATAATGTGTTGGATCCGGAGGCTGGTGGGGTGGTAGGTGAGGACAAGGGGATCCTGGTCCCTGTTGTGGTGACGGGAACCCATCCTCCTGATGAAAGGTCTCGGCCCGAAACGTTGGCTACTCTTTTCTCACAGATGCTGCCTGGCCTGCTGAGTTCTTCCAGCGTTGTGTACAGATTCATTGATTTATTGGTGGGTGACGCTGGAACTGCATGGCCTTAGTGTCGCCTGTTACAGCCATCCAGAGAGAGATGTCAGTGTCGGTGTGTTGCATTGGAGGCAGTATGGTACAGTGTCCAAGCTGAAGTTGGTGCTGCTCTCAGTGTTTGCTTGGCAGAAGACAAGCTCTATTATGGTTGACTGCGAATTTCTGCAACATTCATGGTCTCAAGATCTTAGACTGTATTTTTTTTAATGTGACTGTACTTTACTGATACCTTATATGAGCTAAGTATCTTAGATGTGCTAAATGTGCCTTGTGCAAGCAGAGCAAAAGGTACATATAGTGCATACTGTTGCTACCATGTTTTACACCTTGGCCCTTGACTAACACCCCTTCATTTGGCTGTATTCATGAACATTAACAGTGACAAACTCGGAAATTTACTGATCCCATTTACCACATTATCATCCAGATAGTTGATATAGAATGTTGATATAGGATAGGGAGAAGCAATTAGAAAAGTAATAAGTGAAATAAATAGTCAGTAAAGTTTTTTTAAAATGTGCCAAAGTTTAGAATGCTTATAGCTTTCAAAAAATTATTGAACTGATGGAAAATGAGCTAAGTATCTTAGATGTGCTAAATGTGCCTCGTGCAAGCAGAGCAAAAGGTACATACAGTGCATACTGTTGCTACCATGTTTTGCACCTTGGCGCTGGACTAACACCCCTTCATTTGGCTGTACTCATGAACATTAACAAAACAATAATATCTCATTTGCCATTTTGAATCACGGAGGTTTGGTTGCAGAATGAGATTTAAATATTCCAGCATATAGGAAAAACTACATGATAAAATATGTAACAAGTACGTGGATAGAAACAGGTTTAGAAGGGTATTGGGCCAAACTCAAGCAAATGGGGCTAGGTTAGATGGCCATCTTGGTCAGCATAAACCAGTTGGGCTATATGACTCTATGACATAGTGGAGTAGGGGGAGAGGTTCTAGGACCAGGGGACACAGCTTTGAAGTGGAGGAACATCACTTTATAACAGAGATGAGGAGTAATCTTTTTAGCCAGAGGGTGCTGAATCTGTGGAATTCATTGCCAAAGAAACTGTGGAGGCCAAGTCCTTGGGTATTTTAAAGCAAAAGTTGATAGGTTCTTGATTAATAAGGGTGTAAAACATGGGGAGTTGGCAAGAGAATAGAGTTAAGGGAAAATTAATCAGTCAGGGCACAGCAGACTCGATGGGCCGAATGCCCTAATTCTGCAGTGACTTAATTGACATTACTTTCTCTGATGGCAGACTGGTAATGATTGCAAAGTCTAATTTGCAAAAATATATGTTTATTATGGCACAAAAATTTCCAAAGGAAATTTTACTCAAAAAGGCTGACGAGCAAAGGATTTATGCAAATAACAAAGGTCTGAAGAGACAGAACATTTTAGAGGACCAAGTCCAGGTAGAATGTATAATGGCATCAGAATTAAATGATTACTTTGTATCTGTCTTCATGAAGGATGATCTACAAAATCTGCTAGATATATTAGAGAATCTGTAGTTTTGCAAGAATGAGGTACTGGCAGTTTCAAAGGGTGGTATACAAGGCACATGGCATGCTGCCTTTAATAATTAAGGGTTTGAATTCAAGAGTTAGGGAATTATTTTGCAGCTTTATAAAACTCTAGTTAGGCCACATCTGGAGTATTGCATTCAATCCTGGTCACCCAATTACAAGAAGGATGTGGAGGTTTTGGAGAAGGTTCAGAAGAGGTTTAGCAGGATGCTGCTGAATTAGAGCTAATGTGCTATAAGGAAAGTGTGGGCAAACTTGGGTTGTTTTCTCCAGAGCAGCAGAGTCTAAGGGGGTACCGGCAGAAATTTATAACATTCCCCAAGTTTGAAATGTCAAATGCTAGAAGGCTATGGACACCTGTATTTAAGCTGAGCGGGTTATGTTCAAAGGAGATGTTCAAAGCAAGTTTTCCTTTTAGAATTGTGGGTCGTTTGAATGCCCTACCACAGGTGGTAATAGAGGTGAATACGAAAGAGACATTTGAGAGGCTCTTAGAAAGATACATGAATGTATAGAGACTGGAGGGATAAGGACATCATATTAGCATAAGTGATTACTTTGGTCAGGTGTTTAATTACTAATTTAATTGTGGACTCAAGCGACCGTTCTTGTGTTGTACTGCACTGTGTTCTAACTGAAGAAGCTAAGTACTGGTCAAAAAGTACTAGAGAAATTGGTGAACAGAAAAGGACCTGAAAGATTTGTATTCTGAATATTATTAGGTGAATTTAGAATTGGTAGATGTTCTGTGATTGTCTTCTGAAGTAGTACCAATTCTGAAGTTAATTGGAGACCACCAAAGAGACTACACAACAGAGAAGGGGGAAAAAAACAGAATTACCAACCTATAAATCTGATGCTGGAATCTGTAACAATCAGTATAATAACAGAGCGCCTTGAAAAGTATAATTGCATTGAGAAGAGCCAAAATGAATTTCTAAACGGATTAATAAGAATCTAAAAACATTTTATAAGTATATTAGCAGCAAAAGAGGAGTAGCTAAAGAAGGAAGTATGATATGTTGCCCTTCGTTCGTCAGTGGACTGAGTTCAAGAGCCAGAACATAATGTTGCAGCTCTATAAAACCCTGGTTAGTCCACACTTGGAATATCATCACACACAAAATGCTGGTAGAACACAGCAGGCCAGGCAGCAGTTAATTTGCTGCCTGGCCTGCTGTGTTCTACCAGCATTTTGTGTGTGTTGTTGTTTGAATTTCCAGCATCTGCAGATTTCCTCGTGTTTGCTCTTGGAACATCATGTTTGGTTCTGGTCTTCTCATTATCAAAAGGATGTAGAAGCTTTCAAGAGTGTGCAGCACAGTTTAATGAGGATGCTGCCTGGTTTGGAGAGGAAGTTTTATGACGATAAATTTGGCAAGCTAGGATTTTTCTCTTTGGATTGAAGGAGGATGAGACATGACTTGATAGAGGTGTACAAGATAAAGAGGTATAGATCAAGTAGATATCTGGGTGGAAATGATAATGCCATGGTGCATAATTTATAGGTGATTGGAGGCAAGTACAGGGTAAGGTCAGTGGTTAAGTGTTTTACACACAGGTGAATGTGTGGAACACCTGCCCAGGGGCAGTGGTAGAGGCTGATACTTTACAAGAATTTTAGAAACTCTTAGATACATGGATGATAGAAAAATGAAGGGCTGTGAAGGAAGGAAGAGTTAAATTGATCTTAGAGTAGATTCTAAGGTTGGCACAACATCATGGGCTGAAGAGCCTGTATTGTGCTGCAGTGTTCTGCGTCCTATGTGTCATGGTACATGAGATAATAATGAACCAATGCCAATTCCAGATTTCCCATCTCTCACCTTAAATCTATGTTCAAACAAGAGAAAACCTGCAGACACTTGAATTCCAAGTAATACACACAAAATGCTGGAGGAATTCGGCAGGCCAGGGATCATCTATGGAAAAGAGTACAGTCAATGTTTCGGACCAAAACCCTTCAGCAGGACCCAAAACATCGACTGCACTCTTTCCCATAGATGCTGTGTGGCCTTCTGAGTTCCTCCAGCATTTTGTGTGTGTTGCTTAAATTTATGTTCTCTAGTTTTCGATTCCTTTTCCCTTTATAGAAAATAGTGCATTCACCATTTTGATGCTTCAAATAATTTTATACACCTCTACATGTTAACCTGTCTCTTTCCTACATTCTACCGAATAGAGAACACAAGACATAGGAGCAGAGCTAGGTCATTCAGTCTATCGAGTCTGATCTGCAATAAAGTCCTAGCCTGTTCAACCCCTTTCTATAACTCAGACACTCAAGTCCTGGTAACATTCCTGTATATCTTCTTTGCATTCTTTCTATCTTAATAATGCCTTTTCTATAGCAGGGTAACCAAAACTATACACAATAATCCAAGTGCGGCCTCACTAACATCTTGTACAACTGCAACGTAACGCCCCAAGTCCTATACACAGTGCCCTGCCAGCAGCCTCAGATCTTGTGGAAGGCTAGTGTAGAAATTTTGAGGACTCTAGCAGAGGTATTTAAAATGCTCTTAGCTACAGGTGAGGTGTGAGATGTTTGGTGGATAGCTAACATTGTTCTGTTGTTTAAGAAAGGCTCTCAGAATAACCTTGCTGGTGAGCCTGACATTAGTAGTGAATAAGTTATGGAAGGTGTTCTAACGGACCGGATATGCAAGGTTTTGGACGGACAGGGACTGAAAGGGAGAGTCAACGTGGCTTTGTGCATGATAGGATGTGTCTAACCAGTGTTATAGAGTTTTTCAATAAGATTGCCGGGAAAATTGTTGAAGGAAAAGGTAATAGATATTGTTTACCTGGCCTTTCTCAAGATCCCGCCTGGGAAGTTGGTCAAGAAGGTTCAGTCACATGGCATTCAGGATGGGGTAGTAAACTGGATTAGAAATTGGTTTTGCTGGAAAAACCAGAGAGTGTTAGTAGATGGTTGCCTCTCCGACTGGAGGCCTGTGACTGGTGGAGTGCCACAGGGATTGGTACTAGGTCCGTTGTTTGTCATCTATTTCAGTGATCTGAATAGTAATGTGGTACGCTGGATCAGCAGATTTGCAGATAACACCAAGATTGGGGGTGTGGCAGACAGTGAGGAAGGCTATCAAAGCTTGTAGAGGAATCTGGACCAGATGGAAAAATGTACTGAAAAGTGGCAGATGGAATTTAATGCAGACAAGTGTGAAGAGTTGCACTTTAGGATGAACGCTATGGTAGGACTTATAATGTGAATGGTAGGATACTGAGGAGTGCGGTCGAACAGAGGGACCTGGGAACACAGATCCGTAATTCCTTTAAAGTGATGTTATTGGTAGGTAGGGTTGTAAAGAGAGTTTTTGACATATTGATCTTCATAAATCAAAGTATTGAGTACAAGGGCTGGGATGTTATGTTGAAGTAGTATAAGATGTTAGTGAGGTCGAATTTCAAGTTTTATGTGCAGTTCTTGTCATCTACCTACAAGAAATATAGGAATAAGATTAAAAGAATACAGAGAAATTTTGTAAGGATTTTGCTGGGACTTGACCTGGGGGGAAAAGTTGAATAGGTTAGGACTTTATTCTCTAGACTGTAGGAGAATGAGAGGAGGTTTGATAGAGGTAAACAAAATTATGATGGCTATAGATAGGGTCAATGCAAGCAGGCTCTAACCACACAGGTTGGGTGCAACTAGAGCAAGGGGTCCTGTGTTCAGGGTGAAAGATGAAATGTTTAAGGGGAACATGGGGGTGTTTCTTAACTCAGAGGGTGGAGCGAGCTGCCAGTGGAAGTAGAGGATGAGGGTTTGATTGCAACATTTAAGCAAAATTTGGGTAAGTATGTGGATAGATGGTTTATGGAGTGCTATCGTCCAGATGCAGTTCGATGGGATGATAGAGAATATTAGCTTGGCATGGACTGGCTGGCCAAGTGGCCTGTTTCTGTGCTGTATGACTCTGCTGTTGAAGGGAGCAGGCAGGGCTTGAGGGGTTTAGAGCACATGTGCAGAATATTAGTTAACATCATGGTAGACACAGTCATCGCAGGCCAGAGGGCCTATTCTGTTCTATGCTCTTCTGTGTTCTCAGTTCTAAAGTTCATGTAAGTACGTCGATTGCACTGCTGGTGTCAATACATTTTGCTCCCCCTGGGAAAAATTCAGTCAAGATGGTCAGCTGAGAGTTTTGTTTTATTTTGCAGGGTTCCGTTATGGTAGTGACATTATTCCATTCTCTCAAGTGGATCAGGAGTGCATGAAGTACAAAACAGATGGGAAGTGTTTTAGCGTCCTTGGATTTACCAAGTCAGTGCAAGTAGGTGTTGTTCTGAATGTTTGTGTAACCTGGTCTTTGCAATCCCAGTGACCCACTGGTTATGCTCCACTGTAATTCTGCTCAAGCTCATTATTGTGGGCAC
This sequence comes from Hemitrygon akajei, assembly GCF_048418815.1. Lineage (NCBI taxonomy): Eukaryota > Metazoa > Chordata > Chondrichthyes > Myliobatiformes > Dasyatidae > Hemitrygon > Hemitrygon akajei. The sequence continues at coordinate 122,054,822 of NC_133128.1, read as the reverse complement.
AGAAAATCACCCTGTATTCAGCATAACCAATCTGGTACTTGCCTCTTAAGGCACTGTTCTCTTCATATCCTCTACATTCAGAGCCATGAGTTGGCAAGTGCTTGGTCTTGCAATGCCTCTGCAACAGCAAATTGGAACTGGTTTATTATTGTAACATGTACTGAGATACAGTAAAAAGCTTGTCTTGCATATCATCTGTACAGATCAGATGATTACATAGATCATTGAGGTAGAACAAGCTAAAATAATAACAGAATGCAGAAGGAAGTGCAAAAGCCATAGTGAAAGTGCAGTGCAGTCGACTGTAAGGTGCAAATCATATTGATGTAGATGGTGAGATTAAAAGTCTACCGTCTTGTACCAGAGGACTGCGAGAGTGTCCTGTCTGACTGCTTCATTATGCGATACAGAAGCTGCAAAGTATTGGACTACAAGACCCTACAGACAAAGGTAAAAACCACTGAAAGGATCATCAGGGTCTCCCTCCTCCCTTTTGAACTTGATTAGTGAGACTTGGCCAGACAGGATTCTCTCAATGGTGTTGCTTAAGGAATTTGTTGGCAAGGGAGCAACGAACCTGCCCATCTCAATCTCCTCAGAAAGTGTAGACCAGGGGTAGGCAGAACCAGCCCGCGAGCAGATATTGGGATACTATGCTTATGCAGCTCGCGAGTGATTTTTTTCCTTATTCTGGGTGTTTCACATGACCACACTGATGGACATACATGGTGTCTTGTTACACTAGCCCCAGGTTCCGTTTTGTTCCAAACCAAACACTGGTATATACGAATGACGGAAAGGCAGACTACCTTATTAATATGTATTAGATACTGTCCGTGCACGCGCAGGTTTTTAGATGAGATCAGTCAAATTTGTAAACAGAAACAGCGTCACTGTGTTTTAACACAAAATCCACGCTAAATATCCAGATATTTACATGTGCTGCGATACTTGTTGAATAACTCGCTTTTCGAAATAAAATCGAAGAAAAAATTTCCAGTGGCAATTTTTGCAGGAAGGTAGACTCTGAGTGCCGAAGTTTCCAAGACACTTGGATACTAATGGACTTTAAGCACAAAGTATACTGCAGATGCTGTGGTCAAATCAACACATACAAACAAACTGGATGAACTCAACAGGTCGGGCAGCATCCGTGGAAACGAGCAGTCAAAGTCTCGGCCCGAAACGTTGACTGCTCATTTCCACGGATGCTGTTATGGACTTTGTTGTGAAGTCAGTGAATCTGACTCTGTCTTGTGGATTGAATCATCACCAGTTTCAGCAGTTTTTGTTAGATGCGGAGGCAGAATATGAGGACCTGGCTTAATTCTGCAATGTATGCTGGCTTAGCCAAGGGTCAATGCTGGAAAGAGTATTTGCATTGCATGAAGAGGTGGCAATATTCCTTGAAAGCAAAAATGAGGATGCTTCACATTTTCGTGATCCTGATTGGCTTGCAACCTTGGCATTTCTTGTGGACATTACATCTCATTTAAATAATTTGAATTTACAACTTCAAGGAAAAAAAATTAGCTGATACATGAGATGTATGGTCATATTGTGGCCTTTGAAAGAAAGCTACAATTGTAGGTGTACCAGCTTCAAAAAGGAAATTGTGCACATTTTCCCATTTTTCTAAAAAGTAAAGCACAAGATCCAGGCATTTTTGTGAATATGGTCTAAGAATTCAGAAAAGAGTTTTCATTTTGTTTTGCTGATTTTCGCTTGCATGCAAATGAGTTCAGGCTGTTTGCTAGTCCATTTGATGTGGAAGTGGACACTGCATCAGAAATTTTTCAAATGGAATTGATTGAGATGCAGTGTGACGACATACTGAGATGGAAATTTCATTCTGAAGATGTGTCAGTGCTTGACTTCTATAGAAAATATATTCATCCAAGTGGGAAGTATCCTAACTTAGTGGACCATGCAAAAAAGACGGCATCATTGTTCAGCAGCACTTATCTGTGTGAGCAATTATTTTCAAAAATGAAGCACACGAAGAACCATTTGAGAACAAGCTTGACTGATGCTCATCTGGATAATGTCTTGCTCTTGGCATCAACAAGTCTGACACACAATATTGAGAAGCTTTCAAGCAACAAACAGCATCAATTTATCGACTGTTTGCATTAAAATTTTCTTTTTATTATACTTTATTTACCACCATTCAATGCATCATGTTCATACATTTTATGTTTAAAGATTCTTTGTGTCCTTTTAATAGATTCAAAAGATGCCTTGATTGAAATAAATTGCAACTAAACTGAATTATTTGATTACTAATTGGCATCCTTGGCTAAGCACAGATGATTTTCTAGCATGCGTTATTCATTAATTTGAGGCAAAACGTAACTAGATGTATTTAAATGGATAATTCCCATATTTCAAGTTTTTTATGGCATTTATCTGGCCTACCGTCTGCTCATTAATACACAATCCGGCCCACAGAGGCAAAAAGGTTGCCGACCCCTGGAGTAGACGCTGCAGTGCCGCCTTGACTGATGAGGGGGTGTTGTAGCCCCAGGTTAGATCATCCAGCCCCACAGCTTTGCATGGGTTTACTCTGCCTAGGATCCTCCGCCTTGGCTGTGGCCTGACAGAGTGCCTGTTCATCGAAGAGAGGGAGCTTTCCTCGATGTCACATCAATTTTGTGTCAAATTGCGCATAGAGAAATGCAAGCAGGCCTTTACCACTGAAATTGGGTGAGACTACAACTAGAGGTCATGGTTTAAAAGTGAAAGGTGAAATGTTTAAGGGAACCTAAGGGGAAACTTCTTCACTCAGAGGGTGGTAAGAGTGTGAAAAAGCTGCCAGAGGAACTGGTGTTTGTCGGTTCAGTTACAACATTAATGAGAATTTTGGATGAGTACACGGATGGGAAGGGTGAGGAGACCGGTGGTCCAGGTAGATGTCAATGGCACTAGGCAGAGTTATGGTTCGGCTTGGACTGGAAGGGTCAAAGGGCCTGTTCTGGTGCTATGTTGCTAATAGACTATGAACTTATGACTCTAAAGGCTGATTTATACTTCTGCGTATGGGCTACACTGTAGGCCTGATTTATACTTCTGCGTGGGCTCTACGCCATAGCGAGAACACGTTGGTGTGCGCCAAAACGCTAGTTGGCGGTGGGGTTTCTGTGCCACTGTGTTGAGTTTCTTCATGCAAGACATGGACGAGGAAATTCATTTCAAACATTTTTGCATGTTGGCAGGTAGATTTGACGATTTGGTGTACGGACATGGCGGAGAAGCAGTAACCGGAAATGTGTAGGAGGAAATGCGATGCTACCAAGTGGACCAATCACAGTTGTTGTGGTCTGCGTCACCACGACGCATGAGTTACTTTTTTGGGGAGGTTCATGTCACCCTGCGGCGTAGGGTACACAGTACCTATGGTGTAGGTGTGACACAGAAGTATAAATCAGCCTTAAGTATGATCTAGCCAGAGTTTTGTAGAGTTGTAAATTACTTTTTGTCTCTTGAACTCAGTCCCCTGACTAATCAAGAACAACACACCATACACCTTCTTAAACATCCTATTAACCTGTGCAGCAACTTGAGGGTTCTATGGACATGGATCCCAAGATCTCTGTTTCTCCACCCTGCTAAATATCCTGCCATTAACACTGTATTCTGCCTCCAAGTTCAGCTTTCCAAAGTGAATCACTTCACACTTATCCAATTGAGCTCCATCTGTCACTTCTCATTCCAGCTCTATATTTATCAACGTTCTGTTTTAACCTACAACAACCTTCTATACTATTCACAATGCCACCAACCATCTTGTCGTCTGCAGATTTACTAACCCACCCTAATACTTCCTCATTAAAATATATAAAAATCATAAAGAGCAAGAGTCCCAGAGTGGAACACCACTACTCACTGACCAGAGACGACCCCGTTACACCTTGAGACTTCACTATGGTGTAATCCCTGATGCCATCCAGGCCTCTAGGTAGAGTATGCTCCATCTACTATCACCCTATACCTTCTATAGACAAGATGTTTATGAATCCACACAGCCAATTTACCGAGATCTCATGCCTCCTGGTTTTATGATTGAGCCAACCCTGAGGAACCTTGTCAAATGCCTTGGGATTGAAGTGATACTAGAGTAGGTTAAAAGATTGGCACAACATAGTGGGCCAAATGGCCTGTACTATGCTGTAGTGTTAATGTTCTAGAAGGCAACTTATTTTATCTAAAGTAAGATAATTTGATGAATAATTAGGAAGGCTTTATTGCACCCCGGCAGAAAATTATTTGATTTTAATTGCCTGTGATGTTGTTTTGTAACAGTTACGCCTTAACTAGGTAAATATCACTGTTCTGGGTTTCCTTGAATTACAGATCTTGCAGAATTATTATGCTGGACGACAGGTGCTGAAGGTCTTTGCTGCAAAAGATGATGAGGTGAGGAACACGTAAGTCATTGCAATTAGCAGTTCAGCTTCAATCTGTTTTCTTGGGCATGGTCCTATGATATTTCTCCTAGACTTGGAGTCACTTTTTGCTATGTCTTTAGGGATTGGTAATGCCTCTTGTGCCAAGATCTCTGATGTGCTTTTAATGTGATTAAGATACCTTTATTAAGGGGAAGCTGCATTTTTTCTTTGAATCATCTAGCAACCAATTCAGGGAGAATGACATATTCTGAAGAGGGGGTCATTGACGTGAAATGATGGTGCCGTTTCTCTTCTCACAGATGATGACGGACTTCCTGTGTATTTCCAGAACTTAGTGTGTTTTTGTTTCCAATTTCCAACATTTTTAATCCACTTTAGAATGTCCTGGCTCTTTATTTTTTTGCAGTAATTGCAGTTGGAGTGGTGCCAGGGAGTTGGTACCCACTTGGAGTTGTGCAGTAAATGCAGCCAGTGGTGTCAGGGAGATAGAACCCAGTTGGAGTGATGCCAGGTATATAGAACCCAACTGGATAGTACCTAGTTGGATTAGTGCCAGGGAGATAGCACCCAGTTGGAGTTGTGCCAGGATGATAGTACCTAATTGGATAGTATCCACTTGGAGTGGTGCCAGGATAATAGTACCCAGTTGTAGTGGTGCAGTAAATACATCTGGTGTATGGTGCCAGGGAGATAGTACCCATCTGGAACGTAACCACTTGGAGTGGTGCCATAATGATAGTACCCAGTTGTAGTGATACTAGAGAGATACTGTCCAAGATTTCCATGGCTGTATATCATTCTTATTTTACTGATGGTACTCCAGAGTTTCAAATTGCAAAATTGTCTAAATTCTATGTAAGTTTCAGTAGATTGGAAAACACCAAATAACTTTTCAAGAAAGGGAGAGAAAAAGTAGTATTAAATGAATAATACATTGTTGACATTGACGTAGAAGGGAAAACAGCCTGCTTTTCTGCTTTATGACTTCGAGACTATGAGACAACAAGGAACCAGGTATCACACACAAAGTGCTGGAGGAACTCAGCAGACCAGGCAGCATCTATGCAAAAAGGGTAGTTGATGGTTCAGACCAAGATCCTTCATCAGGACTGGAGAAGAAAAGATGAGGAGTCAGAGTTAGAAAGTGGAAGGGTGGGGAGGAAGGAACACAAGGTGATAGGTAAAACCAGGAGGGAGGGGGAGGGGTGAAGTAAAGAGCTGGGAAGTTGATTGGTGAAAGAGATACAGGGCTGGAGAAGTGGGGATCTGATAAGAGAGGACTGGAGGCCATGGGAGAAAGAAAAGGGGGAGGAGCACCAGAGAGACGTGATGGGCAGGTAAGGAGATGAGGTGAGAGAGGGAAGGGGGAATGCGGAATGGTGGGGGGTGGGGCATTACTGGAAGTTTGAGAAATCAAAGTTCATGCCATCAGGTTGGAGGCTACCCAGATGGAATACAAGGTGTTGCTCCTCCAACCTGAGTATGGCCTCACACGACAGTAAAGGAGGCCATGGACTGACATGTCAGAATGGGAATAGGAAGTGGAATTAAAATACTCCCTTCCTTCCACGGCCTTCTGTCCTCTCCTATCAGATTTCCCCTTCTCCAGCCCTGTATCTCTTTCACCAATCAAATTCCCAGCTCTTTACTTCACCCCCCCCCCCCCACCCCACTTGTGGTTCTTCCTCCTTCCCACCACTTTCTTACTCCTCATCTTTCTTTCTCCAGTCCTGATGAAGGGTCTCGGCCCGAAACGTCGACTACACTCTTTTCCATTGATGCTGCCTGGTTTGCTGAGTTCTTCCAGCATTTTGTGTGTGTTGCTTGGATTTCCAACATCTGCAGATATTCTCTTGTATATGAAGGAACCAGGTATGCTGACAGCACTAAACTAGGCAGATTGTGAGTTTGGAGATTGATGTAAGGGCCTTTAGGAGGAAAAATAAACAAGCTGTGTGGAAGAGAACATGGCAAATAGACCATGGAATGGGAATTGAAATTGGTTTATTGTTGTCACATTTATGAGATATAGAGAAAAACTGTCTTGCATACTGTCAATACAGATCAGATCATTACACAAGTGCATTGCGGTAAAATAATAACAATGCAGAATACGGTGTAACAGCTCCAGAGAAAGTACAGTGCAGTCAAACAAAAAGTGCAAGATCATAAGAGGTACAGTGTGAGGTCAAAATTCCAAGTTGGGTAGCCAAGGAGAGAATAGGACCATTTTAGACTAAAGGGGACATTTATGCTTGGAGCCAGAGGATCTGGGCGAGGCACTAACCTAGTATTTTGCATCAGTATTCACCAAAGGACATAGAGGAGAATGAGATACCGTAGATTCCGGACTACAGAGCGCACCTGATTAAAAGCCGCTGGCTCTAATTTTAGAAATAAAATCAATTTTTTAATTGTAAAGGCCGCATCGGATTTTAGGCCGCACCGGATTTTCGGCCGCAGGTGTCCCACGTTGTAATATGAGATATTTACACAGAAAGATATTACACGTGAGGATTTTTTTAACTTTTAATTAAATCCATATGGTAACAAAAACAAATACATATTGCAAATGCTTTTTTTCAAACCGTGCCTGTACGCGGCTACTTTTAAATATACGTTGCGTATACTTCTTTACTGAACAACATTCCAATATCTCCTAACGACTGGTAAAAAATATATATATTGCAGCCTACCAGGAAAAGTTATTGATCACCTTTAACTTAAAAGCAGCGTTCGCTCAGATCCAAAGCCGCTCGCGTAATGCGCTCCCTCCCTCCGTCCCGTTTCATCGCAAACCGGCATTTAAAAGCAGCGTTCGCTCAGATCCAAAGCCGCTCGCGTAATGCGCTCCCTCCCTCCGTCCCGTTTCATCGCAAACCGGCATTTTCCCACAAGACACCGCGAAACCGGGTGTGACGTCATAGCATCCCGCGATGTAGTACAGAAAACAAATATAGTTAAAACTCTTCTAACTTTAACTAGAAAATGAATTACTAAGCGAAAATATTATAAACTAAGTAACTGCCATAAGGCAGCACAATGCTTCGAGTGTTTTCCATGTTGATGAGGGTGAGTACAAATGACTGATTTACAATAATTTAATTGTGAAAGTGCGCTTGATTTATCGTACAATTTCATTGGACCTCTGTGAACTACTCATCAATTTTATTGGTCTACTGTTATGAGGCAAAATGTTTACGAGGCGGCATGAAAAAAAACCATGCATTAGCCGCTCCGTATTATAGGCCGCAAAGTTCAAAGCTGTTCAAAATGTGGGAAAAAAGTAGCGGCTTAAAATCCGGAATCTACGGTAATTGTGGAGTGTAACCGTAAGCCACAGGAGCAGAATTCGTCACTTGCCCCATCGAGTCTGCTCCACCATCCCATCGTGGCTGATACATTATTCCTCTCAACACCATTCTCCCATCTGCTGCCCGTAACCTTTGACACCCTGACTAATCAAGAACCTACGAACCTTTGCATTAAATATACCAAATGACTTGACCTCCGCAACTGTCTGTAGCAATGAATTCCACAGATTCATCACCCTCTAGCTAAATAACGTCCTCATCCTTGTTCTAAATGGACATCCCTACATTCTGAGACAGTGGCCTCTAGTCCTGGACTCCCCCACTATAGGAAACACCCTCTTCATATCCACTCTATCTAGGCCTTCCAATATTTGATAGGATTCCATGAGATCCCACCTCATTCTTCTGAACTCTAATGAGTACTGGCCCAGAGGCATCAAACATTGCTCATACATTAACTCTTTAATTCCTGGACTTGTGCTTGTGAACCTCCTCTGGACCCTCTCCAATCCCAGCACATGGTTCCTTAGATAATGGCCAGAACTGCTCACAATACTCCAAGTGCAGTCTGACCAACACCTTATAAAGCCTCAGCAACAGGCCGACTGGTGGTGCAATGGCATGGGCACCGGACTCCAGAACGAAAGCTCCCGAGTTCGAATCCGAGTCGGGCCACTCCCGAGCACGCTTTCCATCCATGCCGGGTTGAGCGTTGAGCTAGCCACTTGGTCTTGTAAAAAGTACAAGGGTCGAGTCAGGAACACTCATATCATGACCCGGTTAATCCAAAAGGAGACTGATCCTGACACCACACGCCAGACAAGAATGGCTGACTGTCTGGTGCAACACGCTTAAAAAAAAGCAATACCTCCTTGCTCCTATATTTTAGTCCTCAGAGTGAATGTTAGCATACCATTTGCCTTCCTTACCACCAACTCAACCAGCAAATTACCCTTTAGGGAATCCTGCAGAAGAATTCCCAAGTTGCTTTGCACCTCTGATTTTTGAATTGTCTCCCCATTTAGAAAATAGTCCACATTGTTATTCTTTCTGTCAAAGTGCAAGACCATGCAGTTCCTTACACAATATTCCATCTGCCACTTCTTTGCCCAGTCCCCCAATCTGTCTTAAGTCCTTCTGCAGACACCCTGCTTCCTCAACACTACCTGCGCCTCCAACTATCTTCATATCTTTGCAAGCTTGGCTATAAAACCATGAATTCTTTCAACCAAATCATCAACATAAACCATGAAAAAAAGTAGTCCAACACTGACCTCTGCAGAACACCACTAGTCACTGGCAGCCAACCACTAAAAGCCCCCTTTATTCCCACTTTTTGCCTTTTGCCAGTCAGCCAGTCTTCTATCCATGCTAGTATCTTTCTTGTAATACCATAGGCACATATCTCATTAAGCAGCCTTATGTGCGGCACCTTGTCAGATATCTTCTGAAAATCCAAGCAAACAGCATCTACTGACTTTCCTTTGTCTATCCCACCTGTTATTTCTTCAAAGAATTCCAACAAATTTGTCAGTCAGGAATTCCCTTCAAGGAAACCATGCTGACTTCGGCCTATTTTATCATATGCCTCCAAGTACCCCCGAAACCGCATCCTTAACAATGGACTCCAACATTTTCCCAACCACTGATGTCAGGCTAACTGGCCTATCATTTCTTTCTTATGCTTTCCCCCCTTCTTAAAGATTGGAGTAACATTTGCAATTTTCCAGTCCTCTGGAATCATTCCAGAATCTCGTGATTCTTGAATGATGATTGCTAATGTCTCCACAATCTCTTCAGCTACCTCTTTCAGAACTCTGGCATATAGTCCATCTGGTCCAGGTGTCTTACCAACCTTCAGAATTTTCAGCTTCCCAAACATCTTCTCCAAATGGCAACTGCACTCACTTCTGTCCTCTGACCCTCTTGAATTTCTGACATACAGCTAGTGCCTTCCACAGTGAAGACTGTCATAAAATACTTATTAAGTTTGTCTGCTATTTCTTTGTTCCCCATTATACCACTGCAGTATCATTTTCCAGTGGTCTGATATCCACTCTTGCCATTTTTACTTTCTATACAGTACGTCTGAAAAAACCTTTGGTATCCTCTTTTATATTATTGGCTAGTTTATCTTTATATTTCATCTTTTCTCTCCTTATGACGTTTTTAGTTACCTTTTGTTGGTTTTTAAAAGCTTCCTATTTCTCTAACACCCCACTAATTTTTGCTATATTATATGCCTTCACCTTTTCCTTTTATGCTGTCTTTGGCTTTCCTTGTCAGCCATGGTTGCATCATCCTTCCTTTAGAATACTTCTTTGTCTTGGAGCTATATCCTGCACATTCCAAAATGCCTCCAGAAATACCCACCATTGATGTCAGCCATCATTCCTGCCAGTGTCCCCTTTCAATCAGTTTTGGCCAGCTTCTCTCTCATGCCTCTGTAATTTCCTTTACTCCACTGTAATACTGATACATCGGATTTTATCTGCTCCCAATCAAACTGTAGGGTGAATGCTATCATATTATGATCACTTCCTCTTCAGGGTTCCTTTAACTTAAGCTCCCAAATCAAATCTGGTTTATTACACAATACCCAACCCAGAATTGCCTTTCCCTGAGTAGGCTCAACCACAAGCTACTCTAAAAATCCATCTTATAGGGATTCAATAAATTGCCTCTCTTTGGATCCAGCACCAACCCTATTTTCCCCAATCTACCTGCGTATTGAAATCCGTCATGACTATCCTAGCAATGCTCCTTTTGGATGACTTTTCAATCTCCCATTGTAATTTGTTCCCCACATCCTCGCTACTGTTTGGAGGCCAGTGTAATAACACCCTTTATACCCTTTGAGTTTCTTAACGCTACCCATGAGGATTCCACATTTTGCAATTCTATGTCACATCTTTCTAAGAAATTGGTATCACTTTTTACCATCAGAGTTGCCTTATTCCTCTGCTTACCAGCCTGTTCTTTTGAAGCAAAGTATATCCTTGGATGTTTAGCCAACAACTGTGGGATCTTCTTTCAGCCACAACTCAGTGATGCCCACAGCATCATTCTTGCCAATCTCTAACTGCGCTACAAGATCATCTACCTTATTCTGTATACTGTGTGCATTCAAATGTAACATTTCAATCCTGTGTTCATCATCCTTTTCAATTTTGCTTCCCTGTACTGTTCACGTGAGATTACACCGAGGGGGTTATGCATCATTTTGTCCTCTTGGAAGAAAGGGTGTACTTGACACAACAAAATTGCAGTTTAGGCTGGTTTTAGGGCTGGCAATTTGTCAGAAGAGGAGAAATTGAGCAGTCTTGGACAGTATTCCTTTGAGTTTAGAAGAATATGAGACCATCTTACTGAAAAGTTTAACTGTACAGTTTGTGATTTTTATAAATGATTTGGATGAGACAGTGGAAGGGTTTGTTAATAAGTTTGCAGATGACACAAAGGCTGGTAGTGTTGTGAACAATGTAGAAAGTTGTCTTACGTTACAACAGGACATTGATTGGATGCAGAGCTGGGCTGAGAAGAGGGAGCTGGAGTTCAGTATGGAAAAGTGTGAAGTGATTCATTTTGAAAGGTCAAACTTAAAGGCAAAATACAAGGTTAATGGCAACATTCTTAACCATGTGGAGGAACAGGTGGATCTTGGGTTAAAAGATCCCTCAAATTTGCAGTGCAAGTTGTTAGGGGGATCATGAAAGTGCAATGTGTGTTGGCCTTCATTAATTGAGAGACTGAATTCAACTTGGAGTGTTGTGTTCAGTTCTGGTCATCTCATTAGCAGAAGGATGTGGAAGCTTTGGAGAGGAGATTTACTAGGATACCGCCTGGACTAGAGGGCATGCCTTGTGAGGATAGTTTGAGTGAACTGGGGCTTTTTTCTTTCAGACGTGACTTCATAGAGCTTTACAAGATGAGCAGAAGCATAGATCGAGATAAGAGGCCAGAGACTTTTCCTCTGGCTGGAAATGGCTAATATAAGGGAACATAATTTTAAGGTGGTTGAAGGGGATGTCAGAGGTAGATTTTTACCCAGAGAGTGGTAAGTCAGTTGAAAGTGTCAGGGGTGATAGTAAAGGCAGGAACATTAAGGGCATTTATAAGATTCTTAGACAGGTATATAGATGGAATGGAAATGGACTGCTGTGTGGGAGGGAACATAAAACATAGCAGCATAGTACAGACCCTTTGGCCCATGATGTTGTGCCAACCCTTTAACCTACTTTGAGATAAATCTAACACTTCCCTCCTACTAGGGTTAGATTGACCTTGGATAGATTAAAAGGTCAGCACGACATTGTGGGACGAAGGGGCTGTACTTTGCTGTAGTGTTTCATTAATTTCTGGAACTAGATTTCCCCTGGACTGAGTACTGCAGAACAAGGGGTTGTGTAGTTTGTAAATGGGAGAGGGGAGATTGTTTAGCTTGGAAACAAAGAAATTTGTTTTCACTCAGAGGACGGAGAACCTTTGAAAGTTTCTTCCTGGAGTGTTTTGGAAGCCCAGTTATTCAGTTCATTCAAAACAGATCAATAGTCTTTTAGATACTAAGGAAGTCAAGGAAAAGGGTATTGCTTTCTGTGACTGAACAATTGTCAAAATCCTTGCACCCTATATTATGCCCTGTCCTTATCAGAACTTACTGCATCAAAAACCTTCTTTTAAGTTAGTCATGCAAGGCTTGTCCTTATCAAAGCCATGCTGACGTCCCTTTGATTAACCTGTCTCTCTCAATATTGTTTGTCATCCCAGATTGACTGTACTATTGTAACTGCCTTTCCCTTCTCCTTTAATAAACATGACAGCAATTTAGCATTTCTAGAATTCTGTAGTGTTGACCATTGGAGTGCATCTTGTTTTTGTTCCCCCAGCATGCTGCGGTGGCTTTGTCAGCACTGATTCATTCATTGGAAGAGCTGGAAATGGTGGCAATAGTTCGTTATGTTTACGACCGGAGATCACACCCACAAATTGGAGTGGCCTTTCCTTTGATTAAAGACAAATATGAGGTAATGGGCTTGGCATGACATAAATGGGGATGACATGAAGGTGAAGAGGAAATGATTAAAAGACAAGTGAAGACATTTTTAAGGCTACAGCAGAAATGCTGTAAATATGTCAAGATCATCAGTATTTGTAAAATGAAATAATGCATTCGGGAATCAGGTCTAAGACTGAATCATAGTTTGCTGCATTTCACTGGCCTAGTGGATATATCACTCTGATGCTGTAATAGAATTATAATTGGGACTATATTGGTTTCAAACTAAATTAATCTGATCTCATATCATGGCTCTTCTCCCCTCAGTGTTTAATCTACATCCAACTCCCATTCATGGAGGATCTTCGACAGTTTACTTTCAGTTCTCTGAAGAACAACAAGAAAGCTGCAGCTTCAGGTAGGTGGCAGTAGTGGAGAGAAGTTCACACATTAGGGTTCATGATTTTCATGGCCTTGGAAAAAGCATAGAAGTAAAATTTAACAATAACATATAGCAAACATCGTGCAGTAGAAAACAGGCTAATCGATGTTAATGGCTTTGGCTTAGGAGCCGGGCTGACGTGAAGTTATAAATGTGTTGTCTGATGCTATGTTCAAAGGAAATTTATTGTCAACGTTCTCATATGTCACCATATTACTACCCTGAGATTCATTTTCTTGGGAGTAAATACAAAGAAACAGCAGAGGAGCCAACACACTAGACTACTGTAACACTAAGATAAGGAAAGCCTACCGTTCCATGCCCAGGCTGCAGTTTGGGAAATCTGATCATTTGGCTGTCCTTCTCCTACCTGCATATGAGCAGAAGCTAAAGAGCAAGGCTCCAAAGATTAGGACAACAAAGAGATGGTCATGGTAGGCAGAGGAGCAGCTATGGGATTGCTTCAAGTCAGTGGATTGGGCCGTGTTCAAAGACTTATCTGAGGAGGTGAATGAATAAACCATGGCTGCCACAGACTTTATGTATTAAAAAAACGTAGATCAGTGTGTCCCCACAAAATCATTCAGTCTTCACCAACCAGAACCCCTGGATACCCTCTTCAGAAGCACTCAAGTCTGGTGATGAAGGAAGTTAAAAGAGGTCCAGGTACAATCTCTGGAAAGCAATCTCATGGGCAAAGTGGCAATCCCAACTACATTTGAAACAATGAAGACTGCTGGACAGTTGTGGCTTGAATACTATCACCACTTATAAAGTAAAATCAAGCGACATTGGCGACAGCAGGGCTTCACTTCCAGATGAGCTCAATGCCTTCAATGCTCACTTTGACTATTTAAAAAATGGAATATCCATCACAAACGCCACATCCCCCAATACTCCAGTGATTTCAGTCTGTGAGGCCAACATGTGAGCAGCCTTCAGGTTGGGTGAACCCACGAAAAGCATCCGACCCAGGCGGAGTACCTGGCCAGGTTACTAAAAAGCTGTGCTGATAAACTGGTTGGAGTGTTCACTGGATCTTTAACCTCTCGCTTCAGCAGTCTGAGGTACTCACCTGCTTTAAGCAGGCTTCACATACCAGTGCCTAAGAAAAGCGTGGTAATCTGCCTCAATTACTATTGGCCAGTAACACTTGCGTCAAATGTGATGAAGTGTTTTGAGAGATTGGTACAGAAGTGTATTAGTTCCTGCCTGAGATGTGACTCGAATCTGCTCCAGTTTTCCCACTGTTGCCGCAGATGCCATCTCATTGGCTCTTCACTCAACCCTGGAACATCAGGGCAGTAAAGATGAATTATCATGATACTCTTTATCTACTATAGCTCAGCATTCAATACTATCATCCCTTTAAAACTAATCAATAAGCTTCAAGACCTTGGCCTCAATACTTCCTTGTGCAATTGGAATCTCGATTTCCTCACTTGCAAACCCCAGTCAGTTTGTCAACATCTCCACAATCCCCATCAGCGCAGGTGCACCACAAATCTATGTCCTTAGCCTCCTGCTCTACTCACGTTATACTTATGACTATGTGGCTGTGAGTCAAGTTTGCTGACAACAACACTGTTGTAAGCTGAATCAGAGGTGGTGACAAATTAGCATATAGGAGGGGGATTAAAGATCTGGCTGAGTGGTGTCACACAGCCTCTTACTCAATGTCAGCAAGACCAAGGAGCTGATTATTGACTTCAGCAGGAAGAAAGCAGAGGTCCATGAGCCAGTCCTTAATGGAGGATCGGAGCTGGAGAGGGTCAGCAACTTTAAATGTCTTGGTGTTATCATTTCAGAGGACTTGTCCGGGGCTCAGAATGTAAGTGCAATTACGAAGAAAGCATGGCAGTGCCTCTACTTCCTTGGGTGTTTGCAAAAATACAGCATGACAACTAAAACTTTGACAAACTTCTATAGTTCTGTGGTGGAGAGAATATTGCCTGACTGCATCACAGCCTAGTATGCACCAATCCCTTGAATGGAAAATTCTACAAAAAGTAGTGGATACAGCCCAGTCCATCATCAGTAAAGTCCTCCCACCATTGAGCACATCTCGTGCTTTTGCAGGAAAGCAGTTTCCATCATCAGGAACTTCATCCACATAGGTCATGCTTACTTCTCCTGTTGCCATCAGGAAGAAGGTACAAGAGCCTCAGGGCTCACACCACCAGGTTCAAAAACAGTTATTACCCCTCAACCATCAGGCTCTTGAACCAATAGCAATAACTTCACTCATGTTCTCAGTACTTACTGCTTTTTTTATTTTTTGTTCTTTTCTTTTTGTATTTGCACACTGGTTAACTGCCCAAGTTGGTGTTGTCTTCCATTGATTCCATTATTCTATTCTATTATCTATTGAGAATGCCCACAAGAAATTGAAGCTCAGGTTGTACATGGTGACATACGTGTACAGTACTGTGCAAAGGGTTTAAGTACATGTATAGCTAGGGCAGCTAATGCTTTTGCACAGTTCTTTATTTGTCAAAGTGAAGCTCTTTCCACACACTCACCACCTTTTGAGTTAAGAACTTCTTTCGAGCCAGCTCACTCTTTCTGAATGATAGCTTCAATATATTGTTACTATTACTGAGGGGTAGCCTTGTTTTAGAACATAGAACATAGAAATCTACAGCATATCACAGGCCCTTCAGCCCACAATGTTGTTCCAACCATGTAACGTACTCTAGAAGCTGCCTAGAATTTCCCTACTGCACAGCCCTCTATTTTTCTAAGCTCCATGTACCTATCTAAGAGTTTCTTAAAAGACACTATTGTATCTGCCTCTACCGCTGTCGTTGGCAGTGCATTCCACGCACCCACCACTCTCTGCGTGGAAAAACCTGCCTCTGATATACCCCTTGTACATACTTTTAAACACCTTAAAACTATGCCCCCTTATATTAGCCATTTCAGTCCTGTGAAAAAGCCTCTGGCTATCCACATGATCAATGTCTTTCATTATTTAATACACCTCTATTAGGTCACCTCTCATCCTCTGTTGCTCCAAGGAGAAAAGGCCAAGTTCACTCAATCGATTCTCATAAAGCATGCTCCCCAATCCAGGCAACATCCTTGTAAATCTTCTCTGCACTCTGTCTATAGTATTCACAGTCTTCCTATACTAAGGTGACCAGAACTGAACACAGTACTCCCAAGTGGAGACTGACCAAGGTCTTGTATAGCTGTAACTTTACCTCATGGTTCTTGAACTCATTCCCATGGTTGATGAGGGCCATCACACCATACACCTTCTTAACAAAACTGTCAACCTGCACAGAAGCTTTGAGTGTCCTATGGACATGGACACCAAGGTCTCGCTGATCCTCCACACTGCCAAGAGTCTTACCATTAATATTATATTTTGTCTTCAAATTTGACCTACCAAAATAAAGCACTTAACACTTATCTGGGTTGAACTCCCATCTGCCACTTATTAGCCCAGTTCTTCATCCTATCGATGTGCCGCTGTAACTTCTGACAACTCTCCACACTATTCGCAACATACCCAACTTTTGTGTCATCCGCAAGTTTACTAACCTACCCTTCTACTTCCCCATCCAGGTCATTTATAAAAATCTCAAAGAGGAGGGGTTCCAGAACAGATCCCTGTGGGACACCACTGGTCACCATCCTCCAAGCAGAATATGAACCATCTACAACCACCCTTTGCCTTCTGTGGACAAGCCAATTCTGGATCCACAAAGTTTCCTTGGGTTCCATGCTTCCTTACTCTCTGAATCAGCTGTGCATGGGGAACTTTAACAAATGCCTTACTGAAATCCATATGCACTACAACCACTGCTTTACCTTCACCAATATGTTTTGCCACATCCTCAAAAGAATTCAATCAGACTCGTAAGGCACACCTGCCCTTGACAAAGCCATGCTGACTATCTCTAATCGGATTATGTCTCTCCAAATGCTCATAAATCCTGCCTCTCAGGATCTTCACCAACAACTTGCCCACATCTGAAGAAAGACTTACTGGTCTATAATTTCCTGGGTTATCTCTACTCCCTTTGTTGAACAAGGGAACAAGGTTTGCAACCTTTCAATCCTCTGCTACTTCTCCCGTCCCTATTGTTGGTTATCAACCTCTGCATATTTTCTTGGTCTGGAAGTTAGGTTTCTGCCTTTATCCCTCTCAAAGCCCTAAGGAATGCCGTTGAATAGGCAGACCAGGTGTACAAGTCTGTCAATGTGGCACGCAGGTAGACAGGTTGGGGAAGAAGCTGCGTGATAACCTTGCTTTCAGTACTATGTTTCCAAGCAATCTCTTCACTGGACTCCCAGGAGCTGGGAGTCAACACAGAAAATTTACAAGAATGTTGCTGACACTTGAAGACTTGTTATGGGATAATGTTCAATAGGTTAGGACTTCATTCCCTGCAGCACAGGAGAATGAGGGGAGACTTGATAGAGGTATACAAAATTTTGAGGGGTATAGACGGTAAATGCAACCAGGCTTTTTCCACTGAGGTTGGGTGGGACTAGAACTAGAGGTCATAGGTTGAGGGTAAAAGCTGAAATATTAAGAGAACTTGGGGAGTGACCTTTGTCACTCAGGGTGGTGAGAGTGTGAAACACACAGCTGGAGGAAGTGGTGGATGTGGGTTCAATTGCAACATTTGAGAAGTTTTGGGTGCGGAGGGTGTAGGTCCAGTCGATAGGACTAGGCAGAATGCTACTATAGTTCAGCACAGTCTAGATGGGCCTAAGGGCTGTTTCTGTGCTGTAGTACTGTATGACTGACTTTGTGAATGCAGGATATTTGTACTAGCTAAGTGGACTGTGATCAGCATGGACTCATTGGGCCAAAGAGCCTGTATCCATGCTGTTTTACTCTGTGACTCTAAATAAAACAGAATCGCTTTATCTCTCCTTGGGTATTCATTTCCCAACAGAAGAGCAGTTAGCAGCTGTGGATGCTCTGATTGACTCGATGAGCTTAGTGATGGATAATGGAGAAGAATTTGAGGATCTCTTCAAAGTCAGCAAAATTCCCAATCCTTACTTCCAGAGGCTGTTTCAGGTAAAGTATGAAGTAAACCAGAATTTGGTTGACCTAAATGAAAATCACAGTACTGCATTTTTATATTTCATTTTTCCTGATGTGGATTTAAACTCAATAAACTCAATGAAGTCAATGACTTCCCATGCACATATCCTTACTGACTATCTCTAATCAGTTGCTACCTTTCCAAAAGTACATAAATCTACCCTTTATAATTATTTCCTTACAACTTTAGACTGGTTTGCCAGTCTAACGTTACCTGACTTATTCCTGCTGCCCTATTTAAAAGAACAGCATCAGCTTTCCTTCAGTCTTCTAGTACCTCACCTGTTTCTATCTTCATTCATTCATTCACCAGCAATTTCCTTTGTTGCTTCCCATAGTAAGCTAGAATGACCCCATCTGGCTGTGGGGAATTATCCATTCTTACAGCATGTGCTCCCTGATGCTGGTCTCTAGACTATCAATACGATCCTCCCTAAATTCACTTTCCTCCATTTTCTTCTCCTTGGTGAATACAGATGCAAGTATTAACTTAGGACCTTGTCCACATTCCCTAGCTCCTCAGAATCCAGACAAAACCCTTTAGGTTTCAAGAGGCCCAACCAATGTTTCACATCAGTGAGACCCAATGTAGATTTGGGGACCACCTCATTGAGCACCTTCGCTTCGCCCATCACAAAAGGCAAGCTGTCCCAGTGGCCACCCATTCCCATTCCAGCATGTCAGTCAATGGCCTCCTCTGTTGCCACGATGATGCCACTCTCAGATCAGATTGGAGGAGCAACACCTCATATTCCATTTGAGTAGCCTCCAACCTGATGGCATGAACATAGATTTCAAAGTTCAAAGTGAACATATTATCATAGTTCATACATGTCACTATATACAACCCTGAGATTATTATTATTATTATTATTATCATTATCATTATACTTTATTGTCACCAAACAATTGGTACTAGAGCGTACAATCATCACAGTGATATTTGTTTCTGCGCTTCGCGCTCCCTGAAGTACAAATCAAAGTAAATTTAATAAAAATTTAAGTTATAAATCATAATTAGAAAAATAGAAAAGGGTAAGTAAGGTAGTGCAAGTCAGGTCCAGATATTTGGAAGGTCAGGATCTAGTCAGCAGTCTTATCACAGTTGGAAAGAAGCTGTTCTGGTTGTAAAAATCTTCATGCTCCTGAACCTTCTCCCGGAGGGAAGTGGGACAAAAAGTGTGTTGACTGGGTGGGTCTTGTCCTTGATTATCCTGGCAGCACTGCTCCGACAGCGTGCTGTGTAACATGAATCCAAGGATGAAAGATTGGTTTGTATGATGTGCTGGGCTAGGTTCACAATCTTCTGCAGCTTCTTCCGGTCTTGGACAGGACAACTTCCATACCAGGTTGTGCTGCACCCTAGAAGAATGCTTTCTACGGTGCATCTATAAAAATTAGTGAGGATTTTAGGGGACAGGCCAAATTTCTTCAGCTTTCTCAGGAAGTAAAGGCGCTGGTGGGCCTTCTTGGCAGTGGACTCTGCTTGGTTAGACCAAGTCAGGTCATTTGTAATATTCACCCCAAGGAACTTAAAGCTTTTGACCTGTTCCACCTGCGCACCAGCAATGTAGATGGGGTTGTGCGGTCCGCTACTCCTTCTGAAGTCAACAACCAATTCCTTTGTCTTGCTGACATTGAGGGATAGGTTATTGTCTTCGCACCATGCCACCAGGTTCTTAATTTCCTCTCTCTGCTCAGACTCATCTTTACCCAAGATACGGCCTATAATTGTGGTGTCATCAGCAAACTTGTATATTGAGTTTGATGGAAACTTGGCTACACAATCATGGGTGTACAGTGAGTACAGCTGGGGGCTGAGTACACAGCCTTGTGGGGCACCGGTGCTCAGAGTGATTGTAGAGGAGAGCTTGTCTCCTATTTTTACAGCCTGGGTCCTGTCTGTGAGGAAGTTGAAGATCCAGCTGCAGATCTGAGTGCTAAGACCCAGGTTCTGGAGCTTAGGAATCAGTTTATTTGCAATGATGATATTAAAGGCAGAGTTGTAGTGGATGAAAAGAAACCTTACATATGCAACTTTATTCTCCAGGTGTTCTAAGGAGGAATGTAGTGCCAGAGAGATGGCATCTGCCATTGACCTGTTGCTCCAGTAGGCGAATTGCTAAGTGTCGAGGTTGACCAGCAGGTTATGGTTGATGTGTGCCATAACCAGTTGCTCGAAGCACTTCATAGCAACTGATGTTAGAGCCACAGGTCGATAGTCATTCAGGCATGCCACCTTGCTTTTCATCAGCACCGTAATTATCATTGCCTTCTTAAAACTCGAGGGGATCTTAGACTGAAGCAGGGAGCAGTTGAAGATGTAGATAGATAGATAGATAGATAGATAGATACTTTATTCATCCCCATGGGGAAATTCAACATTTTTTTCCAATGTCCCATACACTTGTTGTAGCAAAAACTCATTACATACAATACTTAACTCAGTAATAATATGATATGCATCTAAATCACTAACTCAAAAAGCATTAATAATAGCTTTAAAAAAGTTCTTAAGTCCTGGCAGTTGAATTGTAAAGCCTAATGGCATTGGGGAGTATTGACCTCTTCATCCTGTCTGAGGAGCATTGCATCGACAGTAACCTGTCGCTGAAACTGCTTCTCTGTCTCTGGATGGTGCTATGTAGAGGATGTTCAGGGTTTTCCATAATTGACCGTAGCCTACTCAGCGCCCTTCGCTCAGCTACCGATGTTAAACTCTCCAGTACTTTGCCCACGACAGAGCCCGCCTTCCTTACCAGCTTATTAAGACGTGAGGCGTCCTTCTTCTTAATGCTTCCTCCCCAACACGCCACCACAAAGAAGAGGGCGCTCTCAACAACTGACCTATAGAACATCTTCAGCATCTCACTGCAGACATTGAATGACGCCAACCTTCTAAGGAAGTACAGTCGACTCTGTGCCTTCCTGCACAAGGCATCTGTGTTGGCAGTCCAGTCTAGCAAACACTCTAGCTAGCTCACTTGCACAGGCCCAGAGAATCCGTTCCGGGATGCCACCTGGGCCCGTCGCCTTCCTTGGATTTATCTTCAGGAAGGCTCTTTTAATGTCTTCCTCGGTGACGATGAATCTTGATGCCACCAGGTCCGGTTCATCCAGAGGGGGCTGGACGCTCCTCTTCTGTTCGAATCTTGCGTAGACTACGTTAAGTTCGTCAGGAAGAGAAGCGCTACAGTTATTGATATTTCCAGCCTTTTCTTGCAGGCATACTCAGATTTGTTTTCTTGCAGGCATACTCAGTTTATACCCAGTGAGGGTAGAAACATGATTTGGCAGGTAAATGCATAGCTGAGAAGCTGGTACAGGAGCAGGGCTTCAGGTTCTTTGATCATTGGGATCTCTTCTGAGGGAGGTATGACCTGCACAAAAGGGCCAGGTTGCACCTGAACCCGAGGGGGACCAATATTCTCTCAGGTAGGTTTGTTAGAGCTGTTGGGAAGAGTTTAATCTAATTTGGCGGGGAATGGGAACTGGAGTGAAGAGACTCAGGATAGGACAAATGGTAAAAAAGAAAGAAAAGGTAGTGTGCAGTCAGACTGTCAGGAAGGACAGAATTGCAGCCAGTCGGGTGAGTATCAGAGCATTAGGGGTACAAAATCAAAAAGGGTAGCAAATACAGGACTCGAAGTGTTATATCTCAGTGCATGGAGTATAAGAGATAATGTGGATGATCTTGTTGCACTTTTACAGATTGTCAGGTATGTTGTTGTGACTATCACTCAATTGTGGCTGAAGGATGGTTGTAGTTGGGAGCTGAATGTT
The DNA here is from genome assembly GCF_048418815.1 of Hemitrygon akajei. NCBI lineage: Eukaryota > Metazoa > Chordata > Chondrichthyes > Myliobatiformes > Dasyatidae > Hemitrygon > Hemitrygon akajei. The sequence goes on along the minus strand of NC_133128.1, from coordinate 122,032,807 downwards.
CAAGGTTCCATGTTGTATTGGAGGGATAGAGAGGTAGGCAGAGGGGCTGGTGTGGCTCTGCTGGTAAGGAATGACACCAAATCATTAGAAAGATGTGGCATAGCAGCAGGGTTAAAAGGACTGATGGCAGTTATATACAGGCAGGGATGTGTACTCCAGATTACAATGAGAAATAGAAAAGGCATGTCAAAAGGGCAATGTTATGATAGACATGGGAGATTTTAACATGCAGGTAGATTGGGAAAATGGACCTTAAGGGAGTGAATTTGTTGAATGCGCATGAGATGGCTTTTTAGAGCAGCTTGTCGTTGAGCCTACTTAAAGATCAGCTGTACTAGATTGGGTGTTATGTAATGAACTGGAGGCGATTAGGGGGCTTAAGGTAAAGGAACCCTTAGGAAGCAGTGATCAGTATATGATTGAGTTCAACTTGAAATTTGATAGGGAGAAAGTAAAGTCTGACATAGCAGTACTTCAGTGGAGTAAAGGAAATTACAGATGTCAGCAGTGCAGCGATGGCTTGAGTTTCTGAGGGAAATGAGGAAGGAGCAGGATAGATGTATTCCAAAAACAAGAAATATTCAATTGGCAAAATAGCACAACAGTGACTGACAAGGAAAGTCAAAGCTGAGGTAAAAGCAAAAGAGAAGGCATACAACAAAGCAAAAATTAGTGGGAAGATAGAGAATTGGGAAACTTTTAAAAACCTACAGAAAGCAACTAGAAGAATCATTTGGAGGGAAAAGCTGAAATATGAAAGCAAGCTAGCAAACAGTTTTAAGGTGGATAGAGAAAGCTTTTTCAAGTATGTAAAAAAAATAAGGGAGATGCTTGGATATACAGTGGTGTCAGAAATTTTGTGAACTCTGTAGAGTTTTCTCGATTTCTGCATAAATGTGGCCTAAAATGTGATCAGGTCTTCACGCAAGTCCTAAAACACATAAAGAGAAACCAATTAAATAAATAACACAAAAAATGTTATACTTGTTCATATATTTATTGAGGGAAAATGATGCAATATTACATGAATTTGTTGGAAAAAATGTGAACTTTTGCTTTCAGTAACTGGTGTATAACTTCAACTAAATGTTTCCGGTAACTATTGATTAGTTCTGCTCATTGGCTTGGAGGAATTTTAACCCATTAACCCTTACAAAACTACTTTAGCTCTGGGATGTTGGTGGGCTTCTTTGCATGGACTGCTTGCTTCAGGTCCTTCCACAACATTTCTATAGAATTAAGGTCAGGACTATGATTCGGTCATTCCAAAACACAAATTTTCTTCTTTTTTTAACCATTCTGTTATTGATATTCTTCCGTATCATCATCTTGTTGCATTATCCAACTTCTATTAAGCTTCAGGTGACAGACTGCTACCCTGACATTCTCCTGTAAAATGTCTTGATACAATTTTGAATTCATTGTTCCCTCAATGATTGCAAGCTGTCCAAGCCCTGACATAGCAAAGCAGCTTCAAACCATGATGCTCCTTCCACCATGCTTCACAGTTGGGATGAAATTTTGATGTTGCTGTTTAGTGCCCTTTTTCCTTAAAGCATAGCAATGTGCATTTCAGCTAAAACGTTCAACTTCTGTCTCGTCTGTCCACAGACATTGTCCCAGAAGCATTGCAGAACATCCAGGTGGTCTTTTGGAAACTTGAGACATGCAGCAATGTTTTTCTTGGAGAGCAGTGGTGTCCTTCCATGAACACCATTCTTGTTTTGTGTTTTTCTTGTAGTGGACACATGAAGAGCCTTTAGCAATTTCTAGAGATTTCTACAGGTCTTTTGCTGCTACCCTTGGGTTCTTTTTCACTTCCTTCAATATTGCACGTTGTGCTCTTGGTGTGATCTTTGCAGGATGCCCACAAGGAGATAGCAGATTATCTAAATGAGTATTTTGCATCAGTTTTCACTGTGGAAGACACTAGTAGTGTGCCAGATGTTGAAGGGTGTAAGGGAAAGGAAGTGAGTACTATTACAAGGGAGAAGGTGCTCAAAAGGCTGGAAGACCTCTAAAGGTACATAAGTCACCCTGACCAGATGAACTGCACCCTATGGTTCTGAAAGTGGTAATGGTAGAGATTGTGGAGGCCTTAGTAATGATCTTTCAAGGATCATTGGACTCTGGCATGGTTCTGAAGGACTGGAAAATTGCAAATGTTACTACACTCTTTAAGAAAGGAGGGAGGCAGTAGAAAGGAAATTATAGACTAAGTTAGCCTGACCTCAGTGTTTGGGAAGATGTTAGTCAATTGTTAAGGATGAGGTTATGGAGCACATGGAAACACGGAACAAGGTAGGACAAAGTCAGCATTGTTTCCTTTAGAGAAAATCTTGCCTGACGAACCTGTTGGAATTTTTTGAGGAGATTACAAGTAGGATAGATAAAGGGGATGCAGTAGATGTGTACTGTATTTGGATTTTCAGAAGGCTTTCTACAAGGTGCCACACATGAGGCTGCTTACCAAGTTAAGAGCCCATGATATTACAGGAAAGTTACAAGGATGGTTAGAGCATTGGCTGATTGGTAGGAGGCAGTGAGTGGGAGTAAAAGGATTCTTTATTGGTTGGCTGACAGTGACTATTGGTGTTCCATAGGAGTCAGTGTTAGGACCACTTCTTTTTATGCTGTATATCAATTATTTAAATAATGGAATAGATGGCTTTGTTGCCAAGTTTTCAGATGATACAAAGATTGATGGAGGGGCAGGTAGTGTTAAGGAAACAGGTGGTCAGCAGAAGGATAGACAGGAGAATGGGCAAGAAAGTGGCAAATGAAATGCAATGTTGGAAAATGCGTGGTCATACACTTTGATAGAAGAAATAAATATGCAACTATTTTCTAAACAGAGAGAAAATCCAAAACTATGAGATACAAAGGGACTTGGGAGTCCTTGTGCAGAACACGCTAAAGGTTAACTTGCAGATTGAGTAGATGGTGTGGAAGGCAAATGCAATGTTAGCATTCATTTCAAAAAGTCTAGACTATAGGCTGGGATGTGATGCCGAGGCTTTATAAGATGCTGGTGAGGCCTCACCTTGAGTATTGTGAACAGTTTTGCGCTCCTCATCTAAGAAAAGATTTGCTGGCATTGGAGAGGGTTCAGAGGAGGTTCACAAGGATGATTCCAGGAATAAAAAGGTTATCATACGAGGACCATTTGATAGCTCAGTGCCTGTGCTCGCTGGAACTTAGAAAAATGGCCGGGGTGGGGGGCAGGGGGGTTCTCATTGAAACCTTTCGGATGTTGAAAGGCCTAGACAGAGTAGATGTAGAAAGAATGTTTCCCATGGTGGGAGAGTTTAGGACAAGTGGGCACAGCTTCAAGATAGAGGGGCGTCCATTTAAAACAGATATGCGGAGAAATTCTTTTCGCCAGAGGGTGGTGAATTTGTGGAATTTGTTAAACAGGTAGCTGTGGAGGTCAGGTTGTTGGGTGTATTTAAGGCAGAGATTGATTGACCATGGCATCAAAGGCTACAAGGAGAAAGCTGGGGAGTGGGGCTGAGGAGGGGAAGGATAAAAAAAGAATCAGCCATGATTGAATGGCGGAGCAAACTTGATGGTCAAATGGCCTAACTCTGTTCGTATGTCTAATAGTCTAAATCCAAGAAACATATTGGAATCAGTGAAAGACCACATCCAACAAGACAGACAAACAACCAATGTGCAAAAAAACAAGTTGTGCAAATGCAAAAGCATAGATAGATAAACAAACAAACGAGCAAGCAAGTGAAATAATATCGAGAATATGAGATTAAAAGTCTTTGAAAATGAGCTCATAGGTTGCGGAACTTGAGTGAAGTTATACCCACTGGATCAAGAGCCTAATGGTGGAGATGTAATAACTGTTCCTGAATTTGGTGGTGTGAATACTAAGGCTTCTGTACCTTCTTCATGATGGCAGCAACAAGAAGGAATCTTGGCCTGGGTGGTGGGGATTTTTGATGATGGATGCTGCTTTCCTGCAACAGTGGTGGGGAGGGTTTTACCTGTGATGGACTGGGCTATATCCACTACTTTTTGTAGGACTTTCCATTCATGGGCATTGATGTTTCCATACCAGGCCGAGATGCAAGTAATCAATATACTCTCCACACGTCTACAGAAGTTTGTCAAAGTTTTAGATGTCATGCCGAATCTTTGCAAACTTCTAAGGAAATAGAGGTACTGCCGTGCTTTCTTTATAATTGCATTTATGTGCTAGGCCCAGGACAGACCCTCCATAATAGTAACACTGGGGAATTTAAAGTTCCTGACTTTCTCCACCTCTGATTCCCCCAAATAATGACTGTCTCATGGACTTCTGGTTTCCTCCTCTTGAAGTCAATAATCAGCTCATTGATCTAACTGATACTAAGTGGGAGGTGTTGTTGCAGCACCACTCAGCTTCTATATGCAGATTTATCACCACCTTTAACTCGGCCAACGACAATGGTGTCATCAGCGAAGTTAAATATGGCATTAGAGCTGTGCTTCACCTTACGGTCATAAAGTTGGAGTTTCTCCAACTTCCAGTAATTTCTCCCACTTCCCCTTCTCTTTTCTTTTCCTCATTTCTGTGTGTCGAGATCTCTGAGGATCTAACCTAGTCCCAACATATCAATACAGCTATAAAGAAGTCAAGACAGTGGCTATATTCCTTTGGGAGTTTGAAAAGATTCAGTTTGTCACCTAAAACACTCAAACCTCTACAGATGTACTGTGGAGAGCATTCTGACAGGCTGCATGACTGACTGGTATGGGCGGGCTACTGCAAAAGGCTTGAAGAAGCTACAGAAAATTGTAAAATTAATCAGCTACATCTTGGGTACTAGCCTCTGTAATATCCAAGACATCTTCAAGGAGCAGTGCCTCAGAAGGGTGACGTCCATTATTAAGGACCTCCATCACCCAGGGCATGTCCTCTTCTCATTGTTACTGTCAGGACGGAGGTATAGAAGCCTAAAGCCACACACTCAGCAATTCAGGAACAGCTTCTGCCATATGATTACAAAAGAGGTATTGAATCCATGAACATTTTTTAAATATATATATTACTTCTGTTTTTGCACTATTTTTAGTCTACTTAATAGGCATATACATACTTGAATTGATCTACATTTTTTCCTTTCTATAGTATCACTTATCGCATTGTACTGCTGCTGCTAAGCTAACAAATTTCACCACACATGCTGGTGATAATAAACCTGATTCTGATTCTAACTCCTTTCTCACTCCTCCTCCTCACCTGCCCGTCAATATCCTCTGGTGCCCCTCCTCCTTCCCGTTCTCCCATGGTTCACTCTCCTGTCCTTTTTCAGCCTTTACTGCTTCCATCTCTCACCTCCTTACTTCTGACTGCACCCCCCTCCCCCACCCATCTACCTTGCCCCTCTCCTGATCTTGTCTATCACTTGCCAGTTTGTACTCCTTCCCCTCCCTCCACCTTCTTAATTTGGCTTCTCCCTCCTTCTTTTCCAATCCAGATGAAGGGTCTTGGCCTGAAAAGTCGACTGTTTATTCTTCTCTATAGATGCTACCTAACTTACTGAGTTCCTCAAGCATTTTGTGCTTGGGGCCCCATTTTAAATTTTCCTTAACTTTACCTGCCAAGAAGACTTTTGCCCTTTTAATTTCCTTCTTAAGTACCCTGCTACATGTTCTGTATTCCATAGTGGACGCACTGGATGATAGTTGCCTATCATGTGCTTCCTTTTATCTTGATGACTTCTTAAGTAGTGAAATAACCAGAGGATTTTCAAGTTATAGGTCTGCTTTCTTCCAGTGTCTTCAGTGGAAAGCATTTCAGCAAGATGAGCCTCTGCCTCCCATAGACCTGCACGTGAAAAACATGTTAAACCAGCCTCAGGAGGTGGCTGATTCCAGCCTGGCATCCTTGGAGCAGTTAAAGAAACTTTTCACTCTGCAAGGTTCGGGCAAGAGGAAAGACCAGAAGATTGCACAACTTATCTTCAAAGACAAGTATGACAGACCGGGATTTCAGGCAAACAACTTTAACACTGAGTTTTTATATTTAGATGCCCAAGGTAGAATTCAGTCTGTGTGGACAAATCCACTATGGAGCTAGAATTCCAGTGGTTTTAGCGAGAATTTTTCAACAACAGCTGATAAACTAACAGAGTAGTGTTTACCATTTCACCTTGTTTCCCATTTATTTCTGGAGTGTGATGCAGTTTTCTCCTTGGAGGAAAGGAATGTGTTCCCATTGTAGAGTCTTAGTCAATCAGTATGGGAACAGACCCTTCGGCCCAACTGGTTCATGCTAACCGAGAGTCTCATTTTACCAGCAGTTGGTCCATAATCTTACAAAATCTTTCAATGTACTTGTTCAAGAGTCTTTTAAAAGTTGTTATTGTACCTCTCTCAACCTGCCAATTCCATACTGTACCAAAAGTACTGTGTTGATATCAACCTTACTGTAAAAAAAATTCCCCTCAAGTTCCTCATAAGTCATTTATCTCATGTTAAATCTATGTCCTCTAGTTCTTGATACCTAAACTCAAGGATAGAGACTGAGAGCATTCACCCTGTCTGTGCCCCTCATGATTGTATACACCTCTTTGTCTCCAGTGCTCTAAGGAATAAAGTCCTAGCCTGTCTCTATATCTCAGTCCCTCAAATCCTAGCAAATTTATTTAAAATCCTTTCTGCACTCTTTCTAGTTTAATAATGTATTTCCTGTAGCGGGATGACCAAAACTGAACATAATGTGACCTCAGCAGTGTCGGGTACAACCACACCATGACCTTCCAACAATTATACTTAATGTCCTGACATGTGAAGGCCAATGTGCATAAAGCTGTCTTCACCACCCTGTGAATCCAATTTCACTGATCCATCTACTTTTATTCCAAGGTCCCTCTGTTCTGCAAAATCCCCAGAGCTCTGTGAAAATCCTTCCTGGATTTGATTTCCCAAAATGCAATGTCTTACACTTAGCCATATTAAACTCTGTTTGCCATTCATCTGGCCTCTTACTCAGCTAATCAGTTGAGTTTCCATGTATTGAGGATGTCACTATCATTTCTACCTATCACCTCCCAGCTTCTTGCATCAATCTCTGCCACTCTTGTCTGCCTATCACCCCGTCACATGGATCCACCCATCACATGCCAGTTTTTCTCCACCCCTTCCCCCCAACACTGTACACTGGCTGTCTTCTCTCTTTCCAGTCCTGTTGAAGGGTCTCAACTTGAAATGTAAACTGTTCCTCTCCCTCCATAGATGCTGCCTAAGCTCCTCCAATATTTTGTGTATAGCTCCAGATTTCCAGTATCTACTGGCTGTCTTGTGTCTCACTTAAAACAAACCATCCAATTTTGTCCAATCACTACTTATGGTTAATACTCTCTAATCCAAACAGCATCCTGGTGAAGCTCTTCTACAGTATATCCTCTCCAAAGCCACTGCATCCTTTTTGTAATGCAGCTACCAGAACTACAAATATTGCTCCAGATGTTCTACATTTAAAGTTTTAAAAGGTCGCAACATGACTTCCTGACTGATAAAGGCTGTATTGTTTACCACTTTCAGGGAGCTGTGGGCTTGCCACCCAAGAGCCCTCTGTGGATTAATGTCATAAGAGCCGTCCCTATTTCCTGTACATTTTCCTCTCAAAGTGCAACACCCCTTATTTGTATGGATTAAGCTTCATCTGCCTTTTCTCTGCCCACGTTTTCATGTGGTGTGAACTACACTGAATCATTTGACAAGCTTCCTCTTTAATTACAACTCTACAAGTCTGGCATTGTCTAGACATACACAGCCCACCTGCATTTTATCTAGAGCATGTGTATACCTCAAACAGAGGTCCCAGCAGAGCACCACTGCTCACAGACCTCCACTCAAGCTTCCGCTACACTCCATCTAACACGGCCAAGCCAGTTCTCAATCCAGTCTACCAAGTTACCATGGATTCAATGTGCCTTACCTCTCACAAAGCCATGTTGACTATCCCTAATCAGTCCCTATCTATCCAAGTATATACCCGGTCCCTTAGAATACCTTTCAATAGCTTTCCCACTACTGGTGTTAGGCTCACTGGCCTAAAATTTCCTGGCTTATCCTTAGAGCCTTTCTTAAACACCAGAATAATGTTAGCTATCCTAAAACCCTCCAGCACCTCACCTGTTACTAAGGATATTTTAAATATCTGTGCTGGAGCCCCATCAATTTCTGTACTAACCTCCTACAGGCTCCGAGGAAACAGCTTGTCAGGTCCTGGAGATTTATCTACCCTAATTTGCCTCAAGACCACAAACACCACCTCTCTGTAATCTGTGTAAAGTCCATGCTGCTGAGTTCCTCACATCTATAGACTCTGTGTCATTTTCCTGAGTAAATACAGATGCAGGAATTTCATTTAAAATCGTACCCCATCTTTTTTTGGTTCCATGCATAGATTTCCATTGTGATCTTCCATAGGAACAACTTTGTCCCTTGCTATCCTTCAGCTCTTAATATATCTGTAGAAGCCAGTCAATATGTGAAAGTTAAAATCACCTACAACCACAACATTATGTTCCTTGCAACAATCTGCAATCTCTCTACAAATGTTCTCCTCTAAATCCTGTGAACTGTTAGGTGGTCTATAATATAATCCTATTAACAGCCTTTTTTAAACAATTGAACAACATTAGTCATCCTTCAACCCTCCGTCACCTTACCCGTGGCTAAGGGCGTTTTAAATATCTCTGCTAGGGCCCCTGCAGTTTCTGCACTAGCCTCCCAGAGAATCCAAGAGAACGTCTTGTCAGGCCCTGCGGATTCATTTGTCCTAATTTGCCTCGACACAAACATCTCCTTTTTAATATGTATACAGTGCATGACCTTACTGCTTTGCCTCACTTCTATAGATTCTGTGTCCACCTCCCGAGTAAATAGAGATGAAAAAAATCTATTTCAGATCTTCCTCATCTTTATCGGCTCCATGCGTAGATGACCAATCTAATCTTCCAGAGGACTAATTTTTGTCCTTTGCTATCCTATTGCTCTTAATATATCTGTAGAAGCCTTTTTGATTCTCCTTCACCTTGTCTGTTAGAGCCACATTCTTTTAGCTCTCCTGATTTCCTTCTTGAGTATTCTCTTGCATTTCTTATACTCCTTAGGTACCTCATTCGTTCCTGCCTGCCTATACCTGCTGTGCACCTCCTTTTTCTTAAACAGAGCCCCAATAATCTAGGTTCCCTAAATCCGTTATTCTTGCCTTTTATTCAGATAGGAACATACAGACTCTGTATTCTCAAAATTTCACTTACAAATTATATCCTTGCCAGAAAACAACATGTCCCAATCCACACTTGCAAGATCCTTTCTGATACCATCAAAAATGGCCTTTCTCCAATTTAGAATCTCAACCCAAACCTGTCCTTTTCCATAATTACCTTGAAACTAATGGCACCATGATCACTAGATGTAAACTGTTCCCCTACACAATCTTCTGTCACCTGCCCTGTCTCATTCCCTAACAGGGGAGCTAGTACCACACACTAGCTGGGACCTCCATTAACTGATTAAGGAAACTTTCTTGAATACAGTTGACAAACTATCCCATCCAGCCCTTTTAAGGTATGGGACTCCCAGTCAATATACAGGAAGTTAAAACCACCACCTATCACAACCTTTTTTTGCAACAGTCTGCGATCTACAAATTTGCTCCTCTAAGCCTAGCATATTGTTGGGTGTGTATAATATAATTTCATTAATGAGGTCCTCCCTTTCTTATTCCTCAATTCTCAGTAGATTTGCTCACCAGTCTGTCCTGAGCACTGCCATGACATTTAACATGACAAGTAATACCACCCACGCACCCTCCCCCATGTAATTCCTCCCATTCCATCATGTTTAAAGCAATGGAACCCTGGAGCATTGAGCTGTCAGTTCTGCCTCTCCTACAACCAAGTTTCACCTATGGCTACAAGTCAAGTCAAGTCACTTTTATTGTCATTTTGACCATAACTGCTGGTACAGTGCATAGTAAAAATGAGACGACGTTTTTCAGGACCATGGTGTTACATGACACAGTACAAAAACTAGACTGAACTACGTAATAAAAAAAACACACAGAGAAAGCTACACTAGACTACAGACCTACACAGGACTGCATAAAGTGCACAAAAACAGTGCAGGCATTACAATAAATAATAAACAGGACAGTAGGACAAGGTGTCAGTCCAGGCTTCGGGTATTGAGGAGTCTGATAGCTTGGGGGAAGAAACTGTTACATAGTCTGGTCGTGAGAGCCCGAATGCTTCGGAGCCTTTTCCCAGACAGCGGCGTTATAATTCCAAATCCTGATCCGTGCCCTAAACTCATTTGCCTTTCTTACAATACTCGTTGCATTGAAATATGCACAACTCAGAACACTAGTCCCACCATGTTCAACTATTCAGTTCCCAACTTTGACGGAGGAAGACGTTTCTTGTCTTGTGGCAAATTAGGGTGGGTGAATCCGCAGACAAAGTGTTCCTTTGGACCTGGTGGGCGGCTAGTATTGAATTTGCAGTGTCCCTAGCAGAGATATTTAAGATATCCTCAGCAATAGGTGAGGTGCTGAGGAATTGGAGGATAGCTAGTGTTGTTCCATTGCTTAAGAAAGGCTCTAAAAAGAAGCTGGAATTTATAGGCCAGAGAGCCTGACATCAGTAGTGGATAAGTAATTGGAAGGTATTCTAAGGAACCAGATATGTAAGTATTTGGATAGATGATTAGGAATAGTCAACGTGGCTTCGTGCATGGTAGGTTGCGTCTAACTAATCTCAGTGTTTTTCGAGGAAGTTACCAGGAAGGCTGATGAAGCCAGGGTTAGTGGATGTTGTCTACGTGGACTTTAGCAAGGCCTTTGATGAGGTCCTTCATGGAATGTGGGTCGTAAAGGTTCAGTTGCTTGGCATTCAGGATGAGGTAGTAAATTGGATTAGACATTTGGCTTTGGAGGAGAAGACAGAAAGTGGTAGATGATTGCCTTTCTGACCTAAGGCCTGTGTCTAGTGGTGTGCCATTGCAATTGGGCTTGTTGTTGTTTATCATCTATATCAATGATCTGGATGAAAATGTGGTCAACCGTATCAGCAAAGTTACAGATGACACAAAGATTGGGGACATAGAGGATAGCAAGAACTTGCAGCAGTATCTGGACCAGCTGGAAAAATGGGCTGAAAAATGGCAGATGGTGTTTAATGGAGACAAATGTGAGGTGTTACACTTTTCGAGGACAAACCAGGGTAGGACTTACATGGTGTGCGGTAGAACGGAGGGATCTGGGTAATTCTTTGAATATGGCATCAAAAGTAGAAAGGGTTGCAAAGTGAATTTTTGGCACATTGGCCTTTATAAATCAAAGTATTGAGTACAGGAGTTGGGAGGTTATGTTGAAGTTGTGTAAGACATTAGTGATGCCTAATTTGGAGTACTGTGTGCAGTTCTGGTCACCTGCCTAAAGGAGAAATATCAGTAAGATTGAAAGAGTGCAGAGAAAAATTATAATGTTGCCAGGACTTGAGGTCCTGAGTTGAGGAAATGATTGAATAGGTTAGGATCTTATTTCCTAGTGCATATGAGAATAAGGGGAGATTTGATAGAGGTATACAAAATTATGAGGTGTATAGATAGGGTAAATTGCAAGCAGGCCTTTTCCACTGAGGTTGGATGAGAATAGAACTAGAGGTCATGGGTTAAGTGTGTTTAAGGGGAACATGGGGAATTTCTTCACTCAGATTGTGGAATGAGCTGCAAACAGAAATGGTGAATGCAGGATTGATTTCAACATTTAAGATAAACTTGGTACACGGATGAGAGAGGTACGGAGGGCTGTGGGTTGGGTGTGTCGTGATTTCTCGTGCACCACAAACGACCAGGAGACGCAGAAGATTCTTCAAGAAGTATTAAACTTTAATTTGCAAATCAAAGCTGAGACAGTCATTGAGCTAGTCGCTGATTGCCCACCGATCCTTGTACATAGCATTTTTTATAGCAAGCTCCTGGTTTAGTTGTATTAGCATATCCAATTGGTCTACAGTTGCGTATCACAAGTACATCCGCCACTATTGTTTCTACCCATTGACTTAATCATGTTCTAATCTACATCTCTTAGCTACCTCTCATTAACACACATTGTCTTCTACATTCTTAAGATTTCATTCTCCTACTAAATTGGATACATGCATAGCAAATAGCAAGTTCAAAGCTGACTACATAGTTTTGGTTACACAGCAAACAATGCAACTTTTATACTCCAGTAGGTGCAGGTCAATGGGATAAGGCAGATTAGTAGTTCAGCAGGGACTAGATGGGCTGAGGGTCTGTTTCTGTGCTTAGGTGTTCTAAATATTTAATATTGATGATAAACAACAACACACCCAGCATTGATCACTGTGGTACACTATTAGGCACAAGCCTGCTGTTAGAGAGACAACCATCTTAATACCACTCTCTTTCTTGTTTGATCTTCCTTCATGCCCCAAAACAAATTAAACTAATCTTGCAGACACACACCAAAAGGCTTGGTTGGACGCGCAATTTAACTAATGAAAAGATTTGATTCTCCTTTAGTGAACCAGAGGAACCAGATGTCAAGGGGGCAAGGTCTGATGATGATTTCAACATTGTCGCACTGGCTGAAGGCACTGTGACAGTGGTGAGTACTGACTGAATCCTTTACACTGCAAGATTTGCCATCACTATATAGAGCAGCAGAGGAATGCCCATAGCTACAAGCCCTTGAGCCCATGCCAAACATATTGTCCTCCTACCTCATCCCAAGTTCATATGTTCAGCTCATATCCCTCAGTCTCCTCCACTCCAATGGGGATTAAATGATTACATTACATCTGCCTTAACCAGCTCATTTGATCTACATACCACTGTATTTATTACCAAATCTTTCTCCTCTTATTCTCAATCTATGCCCCCTAATTTTGGATTCCCTACCTCTTTATACAGTACACCTTTATATAGATATCTTAATCACATCTGAAGTTGCCCTCATAGATGGTTAGTGTTGTTCTGTTTAAGAGCTTTAGAAGTATCCAAACGGGTAGATGAGGGTAGTGCAGTGGATGTTATCTATCTGAACATTAGCAAGTCCTTTGAGAAGGTCCCACGTGGTAGGAATGTCTGGAAGTTTAGACCCCATGGAAACTACGGAGAGCTAGTATAGTGGATTCACTGGTGGAACTGGTTCTCACTCTCAATAATTTCTCTTTCTGTCCCTTCAGACCAAAGGTGTAGCCGTAGGCACCAGCATGAGCCTGAGCTATGCCTGCCTTTTCATCAGCTATGTGGAACAGTCCATGTTCCAAGTTTTCACTTCTAACACTCCACAACTTTTTCTCTCCTATATTAGCGTTTGCATGCACTCATGCTAAGTTCATCAACTTCTTCAGCTTTGCCTGCAACTTCTATCCTGCTCTCAAATTTGCTTGGTTCATCTCTTACACCTCTCTCTCCTTTCTCCATCTTTAGAGACCAATTATCTAGTTATATCATTTATAAGGTTACTGAATTTCACGGTTAGCTAGACTATACTCACATCAGTGAGTCTCACTTCAGTAGTAGGGAAGTTACTGGATAGGATTTATGAGCATTTGGAAAACCATGGCCTAAGAGGGAGACCCAAAATGGCTTTGTGCAGGTCAAGTCGTGTCTTACCAACTTGACTGAGTTTTTTTGACAAGGTGATGAGGGTGATTGATGAAGGTAGAGCTGTGGCTGGTGTCTATGTGGATTTTAGTAAGGCTTTTGACAAGGTCCCTCGTGGGAGGCTCATCCGGAAGATTAAGAGCCATGAAATCCATGGTGAAATGGCCATTTGGATTCAGAACAGGCTTGCTCATAGAAGACAGAAGGTAGTGGTCGCAGGGACTTATTGCAGCTGGAGATCTGTGAATACTGGTGTTCTATAGGGATCTGTACTGGGACCTCTGCTGTTTGTGATGTATATAAATGACATGATTGAGAATGTAGATGAGTGGGTTAGTAAGCTTGTAGATGATACACAGGTTAGTGGTATTGTGGATGGTGTAGAAGATTGGCAAAGGGATATAAATCAGTTGCAGGTATGGGTGGAGAATTGGCAGATAGAGTTTAACCTAACCAAATATGAAGTGTTGCACCTTAGTAGGTCAAATGTAAAGAGGCAAGACCCTTAACAGTGCTGATGAGCAGACTGACCTTGAGGTCCCAAGTTCATAGTTCCCTGAGAGTGGCTACACAGGTTGATAGAGTGGGGAAGAAGGCAGATGGCATGCTTGCCTTTAATAATCAAATCGATGAATTCAAAAGTCAGGAAGCTATGTTGCAGCTTTATAAAACTCCAGTTAGGCCACAACAGGAATATTATAATGAGGTCTGGTTGCCCCATTATAGGAAGTATGTCAAGGCTTTGGAGAGGGTGCAGAACAGGTTTATGAAGATGCTGTCTGGATTAGAGGGCATGTGCTATAATGAGAGGATGTACCAACCTGGGTTGTTTTCAGTGGAGTGACGGATCTGAGGGGAGCTCTGATAGAGGTTTATAAGATTATGAGAGGTATAGATAGAGTAGACAGTATCTTTTTCTGACAGCTGAAGTGTCTAATACAAGAGGGCATACGTATGAGCTGCAGGGGTTAAGTTCAAAGAAAATGTGAGGAGCGTTATTTTTTCTTTTTTTACACAGAGAGCGATGGGTGGCTGGAATATGCTGCCTCGGCTGGTGGTAGAGTATATTAGAGACTTTTAAGGGGCATCTAGTTAGGCACATGAATGTGAGGGTTATAGAAGGATATGGACATTGTGTAGGCAAAAGGAATTAGTGTAGTTGGCCATTTGATTACTAATTTAATTATTTCAGCACAACATTGTGGGCCCAAAGGGCCTGTTCTATACTCTGTAACCTCTTCCCACCTATCACTTGTAAAAATACTATTACCTCTCTCAGTTCCTCCATCTCCAACACATCTGTTCTCAGGATGAGGCTTTTCATTCTAGAATCAGAATCAGGTTTAACGTCACTGGCATTTGTTGTGAAATTTGATGTTTTGCGGCAGCAGAACTTTGCAATACATAATAATAAAAACTATAAATTACAGTAAGATGTACAGTGGATTCTGGTTAATTGGGACACATCGGGATCGGTACATCTTGGCCCAATTTAGCGGCTGCCCTAATTAGCCAAAGTTTCATGCAAATAGTTAAAAAGGTATTAAAGAAGACAAACTACCATTTAACTGCGGAACAATTTATGTATTTAAATGAAACACAGAACAAATTAGAACATTACCAACACCTCTACAGTACTATAAAATTGCTTATTAGTTCCTAATGGTTATCAATGAAGGAATTCATCTGCTGTGTTCTCTTGATTGACTATAAATGAACAAAATCAGCACAGACAGACATCTAGTACAGATTATGGGCTGTCTTCATCCTCCAAATCTTTATTTTCATTGTAGCATTCAAAATGATTGTCAGTACCTTCATAATTCCTAACTTGTTGAAATAATGAAGACATTCCATTTTAACTCCTGGCCATTTCTGGCATCTCCAAGCCTGAATCTTTGAAACTGCATTGAGCAAAAGTTCTGTATTGTCTTACTGCTTCTTCCCGCCAACTATCAGTGACAACAACACTGCATTTTGAACAAAGACACACGCAACTGATGCTATAGTGTTTAGTGACCCTAAAGGACAGTGTAGTGTTTAGCAGATACGGAAGTGCATGCATCTAGTGCTAGTTAGAAACTTTGGCAACATTAAGCGGCGTATTTTCCTAAGTAAATGAAAGGAATCCCAGCAGCTTTCTCAATTTTAGTTTTTGCTCTTTAAGAGTGGTTTCAAATAAATGGCTGCCATGATAAACCAATTCACCAGAATCTCTCTCTCTCTCCCTCTATATATATAAAAAACACGTACACTGCAAAAAGAAAGGGGGAAAAAAGTAGGACATGTCCTTTCAGAAACCTGATGGCTAATGACGGAAAGGAAGAAGCTGTTCCTGAAACATTGAGCATGCATCTTTAGGCTCCTGTACCACCACCTTGATGGTAGCTATGAGAAGAGGTCATGTCTTAGGTGATGGGATCCTTAATGATGGATGCTACCTTTTTGAGGCATCGCCTTTTGAAGGTGTCCTCACTGCTGGGGTGGCCATTGTCCATAATGAAGGTGACTGAATTTACAACTTTTTGCAGCTTTTTCGGGTCCTGTGCTGTGGCCCCTCTATACCAGAGTGACACAACCAGTTAGGATGCTCTCCCCAGTACATCTGTAGAAATTTGCTAGAGTCTTTAGTGACATACCAAATCTCCTCAGACTCCTAATGAAGTATAGCTGCTGTTGTGCCTTCTTGTAAATGCATCAATATGTTGGGCCCAGGATGGATGTTCAGAGATGATGACACCCAGGAACTTCAAACTGCTCACCCTTTCCACTTCTGATCCCTTGATGAGGAGTGGTGTGTGTTCCCCCAACTTACTCTTCCTGAAGCACACAATCAATTCCTTGGTCTTACTGCCGTTGAGTGCAAGGTTGTTGCTGCAGCCAAGTGTCTCATATGTCTCCTCATCACCATCTGAAGTTCTGCCAAGAATAGTTGTGTCATCAGCAAATTTATAGATGGTGTTAGAGCTGTGCTGTGCTTAGGCACATCTCCAATCCACACAGACTGTGATCTCTCGGTGAGGAAGTCAAGGATCCAGTTGCAGATGGAGGTACAAAGGCCCGGGTTTTGGATCTTGTTGATTAGAACTGAGGATATGATCAATAAACAGAGCCCTAATCAATAAACAGCAGCCTGACATAGGTATTACTATTGTCCAAGTGATCCAAGGCCAGTGAGATTGCACCCACTGTGGACCTGTTGTGGTGATAGGCAAATTGCAGTGGGTCTAGTTCCCTGCTTAGGCAGGAGTTGATTTTAGCCATGACCCAACTCTCGAAGCACTTCATCACAGTAGATGTGATTCCCTCCGGGCGATAAGTCGTTGAGCACTGATCGTCACCTTTTTGAAACAGGTAGGAACCTCTGGCTGCAGTAGTGAGAGATTGAAGAACATCTGAGTTTTCTGTTTCTTTAAAGAACAGGGCTGCCCCCACCCGTATCTCCTCCACTTCTCACACATCTGCCCTCACCCCTTCCTCCTGTCACCATTACAGGGATGGGGTTCCCTATGTCCTCACCTACCACCTCTTGAGTCTCTTTATCTAACACATCTTTCTCCATAACTTCCACAATCTCCAGCAGGATCCCACCACCAAACACATCTTTCCCTCCCACCCCACTCCCACTTTCTGAAAAGGTCACTCTACTCCCAACTCCTTTATCCACTAGTCCCTTCTCTCTGATCTCCCTCCTTCCACTTATCATTATAAACATCACAAATGGTACACCAGCCCCTACAGCTCCTTCCTCACCACTACTCAGTCCATCCATATGAGGCAAAACTTCACCTGCGAGTCTGTCGAGGCCATCTACTGTATCTGCTGATCATCCACTGACATATTTTAAAAATGTACTGACTCAGTGAGCTTGTCTAAACCTCCTCTCACACTGTCACATAACAATGCAATTCCCTTCTCTCAGTTCCTCCATCTCCATCACATCTGTACTCAAGATGAGGCTTTCCATTCTCGAACATCTTTTTTTAAAGAACAGGGCTGTCCTCACCTGTATTTCTTCCATTTCCCAAACACTTCCTGATGCATCTTCAATCTGTCACTTTCTAATTGGTTTCAACACCAACTGTTATGGAGAGCCCACTGCACAGGATTGGAAAAAGCTGTAGAAAGTTGTAAACTCAGCCAGTTCCATCGTGGGCACTAGCCTCCCCAACATCCAGGACACCTTCAAAAGACAATGCATCAAAAAGATGGCATCCATCATTAAGGATCCCCATCACCCAGGACATGCCCTCTTCTCATTGCTATCATCAAGGAGGTGGTACAGGAGCATGAAGACAAACACACTCACACTCAACATTTGGGGAACAGCTTCTTCCCTTCTGCAGACATATTTCTAAATGGGCAATGAATTTATGAACACTACCTCAGTATTTTTCCCCTTTTTTGTACTAATTATACATTTTATATATATATACTGTGCCTATTGTAATTTATAGTCTACTATTATTTACTGCTGCTGCAAAACAACAAATTTCATGACATATGCCAATGATACGAAACCTGATTCTGATTTTGATTCCATTGGTGAGACCCGATGCAGGCTGGGGGATCACTTTGTCAGGCATCTTCACTCCATTTGCCATAAAAGGCAAGATCTCCTGGTGGCTACCCATTTCAGTTCAACTTAGCATTTTCATTCTGACGTCAGTCCATGACCACCTTTTCTGCCACAGTGGGGCCAGGTTCAGGTTGGAGGAGCAATGCTTTGTTTTTCATCGAGATAGCCTCCAACCTGATGATCTAAAAATCAATTTCTCTAACTTCCAGTAACCTTCCCCGCTCCCCCCCACTTTTTCCTTTCCCCATTGTGGTTCCTTCTCAACTGCCCTTCATCTCCCTCTGGTTCCCCCGCTCTATCTCTTTCTCCCATGGGCCACTGTTCTTTCTTAATATATTCCTTCGAGATCCCTTTACCTCTTCCACCTGTGCCTACCAGCTTCTTACTTCACTCCCCTTCCCCACTCACCTACCCACCACCTCACCTGTCTCACTTATCATTTGCCAGCTTATACTTCTTCCATACCCTCTATCTTTCTCTGCCCCTTCCTTTCCAGTCCTGATGAAGGGTCTTGGACCAAAACAATAATTATTTAATCTCCTCTATAGATACTGCCTGATTTTCTGAGTTCCTCCATGTGTGTATTCTCCCACATTGATATCTGAGTCATTGGTACATATCACAAACAGTGGTACACCACTCGTAACATACTCCCCATTGGAAAAGCAGCCTTTCACTACCACATTATGTTCCCTATCATCGAACTAATGTTGTATCGTATTTGCTCGCTTGCCTTGAATTCCTCGAGCCTTGACAATTTGAACCAGCCAGACCTTATCAAATGCCTTCCTAAAGTCCATTCAAATAGTATCTAAAAACATAGAAAACCTACTGTACAATACAGGCCCTTCAGCCTGCAAAGTTGCACCAAACATGGTCCTACCTTAGAAATTACTAAGCTTACCTATAGCCCTCTATTTTACTAAGATCCATGTACCTATCTAAAAATCTCTTAGAAGACCCTATCTTATCCGCCTCCACCACCGTTGCTGGCAGCCCATTCCATGCACTTACCACTCTCTGAGTAAAAAAACTTACCCCTGACATCTCCTCTGTACCTACTCCCCAGCACCTTAAACCTGTGTCCTCTTGTGGCAACCATTTCAGCCCTGGGAAAAAGCCTCTGACCATCCACATGATCAATGCCACTCATCATCTTATGCACCTCTATCAGGTCACCTCTCATCCTCCTTCGCTCCAAGGAGAAAAGGCCGAGTTCACTCAACCTATTCTCATAAGCCATGCTCCCCAATCCAGGCAACATCCTTGTAAATCTCCTCTGCACCCTTTCTATGGCTTCCACATCCTTCCTGTAGTGAGGCGACCAGAACTGAGCACAGTACTCCAAGTGGGGTCTGACCAGGGTCCTATATAGCTGCAACATTACCTCTCGGCTCCTAAATTCAATTCCCCGATTGATAAAGGCCAATACACCATACGCCTTCTTAACCACAGAGTCAACCTGCGCAGCTGCTTTGAGTGTCCTATGGACTCGGACCCCAAGATCCCTCTGATCCTCCACACTGCCAAGAGTCTTACCATTAATACTATATTCTGCCATCATATTTGACCTACCAAAATGAACCACTTCACAATTATCTGGGTTGAACTCCAATTGCCACTTTTCAGCCCAGTTTTGCATCCTATCAATGCCCGCTGTAAACTCTGACAGCCCTCCACACTATTCACAACACCTCCAACCTTTGTGTCATCAGTAAGCTTACTAGCCCATCCTTCCACGTCCTCATCCAGGTCATTTATAAAAATCATGACGAGTAAGGGTCCCAGAACAGGCACTCCACTGGTGACCGACCTCCATGCAGAATCTATTGCCCTGTTTTTTTTTGAGCTGGCTGGATATCACCTCAAAAATACTCAATCAAGTTAGAGACACAAGACTTCCCTCACACAAAGCCATGCTTACTGTCCCTTATTAATCCTTATCTTTCCAAATCGATATGAATCTTATCTCAGAGAATTGTCTCCAATACTGTCCCTGTCACTGATGAAAGTCTGCTGGCTTGTAATTACCCAGCTTAACTCTTAAGCAAAGAAATGGTTTACACTTTTCTCTAGTTTTCTGGTACCTGTGGCTAATGAAGACACAAAACTTTCTGCTGAGGCCCTAGCAATCTTCTTGTTTTCAATTGCATTGTGGGATAGATTTCATCCAGCCCTTGGATTTTATCCAGTTACATCTCTCAAGACATTTAACATCTTTATCTTCTTAAAACTTATATGATCCAAGTAATTAATGTACCTTTCCCTCATCACACTATTCTTCTATGTGAATAGAGATAGACCACGTCCCCTGGCTTCACACACGTTATATCTCTGATACCTCAAGGAACTCACTTTTTCCCTATCTACCCTTTCTTCTTAATATACTTATAGAATGAATTAGGATTTTCCTTAATCTTGCATGTCAAGGGTATTTCATAATCTATTTATACCCTCCTGATTTCCTCCTTAACCATTCTGCTACACCGTCCATGTTCCTCAAAGAACTTGCATGATTGTAGTTGCCTGTAACTGTCATATGCTGCATTGTTTTCCTGATTAAGCCTTCAAACCCCTTTGTCATCCAGTGTTTCCTCATCCTGCCATCTTTTCCTTTTGTCCTTAGCAGTACACATGTCCCTGAACTCTTGCCAGCTCCCTTTCATAGGACTCCTACTGACCAGATATTTCAGTCCTTCTGTCTGTGCCGAGCATGATGCCAGTCTAAACTAGTCCCATCTGCCTGCACATAATCTGCATCTCTCTTCCCAGAGCTGCCTGTTCACATGCACGAGAGATTCTGCAAATGCTTCAAATCCAAAGCAACACACAAATTGCTGGAGGAACTTAGTGGGTCAAACAGCATCTATGGAAATCAATTAACATTCAACATTTCAGGCCGAATCCTTGATGAATGGTCTCGGCCTAAAATGTTGCCTTGTCTATCTTAGTAAGTTCCAGGTAAATTCCATCCTGTGTCTGAAAATAATTGCTTTGTACATCTTCTTTAAACTTTTCTCCTCGCATCTTCGACACATGTAGTGAAGTCCAGCCATTTAAATTACTTGCACTAAGATCATCCCAGTTTATACTGAGAAAGTTGAAATCACTCACTACAATAATCCTATTGCTTTTACACCATTCTGTAATAACCAACATGTCGTGACACGGAAAGGGAAACATTGCTTGGAAAACATCCAGACTCCACTCCGACTGCTCCAAAGTTCAGGATCAAGCCTGAACCACTGAAGCTATGAGACAGCTGCACTGCCTGTTTCTGTGAACGGAATAGTGAGTCCTTTGCTAACTGTGCACATTTCACTGGGCTGATTGCATCTAGTTTTTACATTCTAGTTTAGGAATGTACTTCCTAAGAAGGTTGGCGTCATTCAATGTCTGTAGTGAGATGCTGAAGATGTTCTATAGGTCAGTTATGGAGAGCGCCCTCTTCTTTGTGGTGGCGTGTTGGGGAGGAAGCATTAAGAAGAGGGACGCCTCACGTCTTAATAAGCTGGTAAGGAAGGCGGGCTCTTTCGTGGGCAAAGTACTGGAGAGTTTAACATCGGTAGCTGAGCGAAGGGCGCTGAGTAGGCTACGGTCAATTATGGATAACTCTGAACATCCTCTACATAGCACCATCCAGAGACAGAGAAGCAGTTTCAGTGACAGGTTACTATCGATGCAATGCTCCTCAGACAGGATGAAGAGGTCAATACTCCCCAATGCCATTAGGCTTTACAATTCTACCGCCAGGACTTAAGAACTTTTTAAAAGCTATTATTAATGCTTTTTGAGACGGTGATTTAGATGCATATCATATTTTTTTACTGAGTTAAGTATTGTATGTAATTAGTTTTGCTACAACAAGTGTATGGGACATTGGAAAAAAAGTTGAATTTCCCCATGGGGATGAATAAAGTATCTATCTATCTATCATCTATCTATCTAGTTTGTACTTAAAATTGAGGGACTAATTCCAGTAATCACTCGTCATGCACAGGAGTTTGCAGATATCAGGCTGGCTGATTTTCTGAACAATTGGATGTAATTCCAATAAATACCTCAAAATATTATCAGCTAACTTTTACATGTTACACAATATCGTAAATTTCCCAATGTACAGTACTTGATAAGTTTAAAGGGGGTGAGGGAGGCAGGACACTGGGGGGCTGAAAGGGAGCAGAGGAACTGAAGCCTTGGTAAACCAGATGCTAAGTTATTGGAATTTCCACATAGATAACATTATCTAAACTTTACTGTGCAATACATTTCAATTTATATGCTTAAATTAAATTGATCTGTTTCTGGGTCATAGGTTGGCAGCCTCAATCCAGCAAAGGATTTCCAGGCTCTCGTCCAGCAAAAGAATGCCAATTTCAGAGAAGGTATGTAAGTGGAATGAAGTGATTGAGAAGTCAGGGCAGTGTGGGTTACTGTCGGTGTATTTTCCATCTACCTCTGTATTGAGATAATATTTCTAGTCGCCTGATTATAGGAAGGATGTGGAAGCTTAAGAGAAGGTGCAGAGGAGATTTGCCAGGATTAGAGAGCCTGTCTTACAAGAAAAGGTTAAGCAAACTAAGATTTTCTCTTTGGAGCAAAGCAGGATAGATGTGATTTTACAGAAGTGTGCAAGATGATGAGATGCATGGACAGAGAATTTTTTTCCAGGGCAGAAATGGCAAATGCATGAGGCCATTATTTTTACACAAAGTGGTGGATGCATGGAATGCCTTGCAGAGGTGGTGTTAGAGGCAGATACATTGTGGACATTTAAGAAACTCTTAGATAGACACATGGATGATAGAAACATGGAGGGTTATGTAGGAGGAGGAGGTTAGATGGATCTCAGAGTGAGTTAAAAGGTCCTGTACTGTGCTGTAATGTTCTGTATGTAGAATCCATAGTGCATATGGTGGAAGCCAATGGCATCTTTCACCATGGTTGCCCTCATAGTTGTTACTGACTCTCATGTTTACTCCACAAATATCTCATGGGAAAGAGGGAATGAAATAAATTTATTAATGCAATAAGTTTCACTGATATCCTCCCACAGCAGTCTATTGTAAGCTGCTAGAAGTTATCAATGTGCCAGGTAACAGTCTGAAGGGAAGCAGATATATAAACATTTCTCTTCACGGTCATTTTCATAGCCACTGGCAAAGTGGGCCTTGACCCTCTCTGAAATTCAAGCTGTACCTTAATGGTGACAAAAATGCAGGAATTCCAAACACTGGTGTTTCTAAAATTCATGAATGATAATTTCTCTTCAACCACCTTGGATGTATATGGTCTCCTGGTTACAGCCCTTCTCCTGCTTCCATTCCTCCTTCCAGCAGCTTCCAGTTAAAAATTCATCTGGCCACTAATCTCATTCTGGGAAGGCAATCTGTTATCCATATCTGGTCTGGCATATATCTGGCACCAGACCCACCTACGTACTTAGTTTTCAAATGGCCGAGCAAGGGAAATAACGAGAAAGCAATGAGCTTTAACCTTGCTACTGATGGGCAAATCCTGAAAAACTATATAAGTATTCATAACAAATTTTATCTTTTCTAAGGTCCTCTTCAAAGTTCAAAGTAAATTATCAAAGTACATATATGTCACCATGTACTACCTTGAAATTAATTTTCTCACAGGAAAATAAATACAATAGAATTTATTTAAGCTACACATAACAAAGTCTGACAATGTGCAAAGGAGCACAAATAATGCAAGTAATAAACTTTAAAAAGCAAATAAATAATAAGGAGAAAATGAGTTGTTGAGCCCTTGAAAGTGAGTTTATAGATTGTGGAGTCAGTCCAGCTATAGCAGTGAAGTTATCCACACTGGTTCAGAAGTCTGATGTTTATAGGGTAATAACTGTTCCTGAACATGGTAATGTGGGACGTAAGACTCCTGTATCTCCAGCCTGATAGTAATCATGACGTGGGAGCTTGGCCTGGATAATGGGGGTTGTTGATGATGGATGCCACTTTCTTCTTGTTGCACTCCATTTAGATGTGCTCAGTGATGGGGAGGGCTTTGCCTGTGATGGACTGGCTGTCTCCACCATTTTTAACAGGCTTTTCCATTCCTGGGTGTTGGTTTTTCCATACCAAGCAATAATTCAGTTTGTCAAAAGTTTTAGATCTCATGCTCAATCTATGTAAGCTTTTAAAAAGGTAGAAGCATCATTGTGCCTTCCTTGTGATGGCATTTGTGTGCTGGTCCCATGACTGATAATCTGATATGGTAATACCAAGGAGTTTAAAGTCACTGACCCTCTCCATCTCTAATCCCCCTGATAAGGACTGGCTCATCAACCTCCGGCTTCCTCCTCCTGAAGTCAATAATCAGCTCTTTTGGTTGAGTGAGAGGCTGTTGTTATGGCACCACTCAGCCAGATTTTCAATCTCCCTCTTATGTGACCATTTGTTACAACCTTTTATTCAGCCGACGACAGTGGTGTCATGGCATTGAAATTGTACTTATCCGCACAATCATAGTTATAAAGTGAGCGGAGCGGGGAGCTAAGCACATTATCATAGATTAATAGAGCACAGTAACAGGCCTTTTGGCCCATCTGTCCATGGCAACACAGACAAAGGTATTCAAAGAGAGCTGAATAATTACTTGAAAGGGAAAAAATTGTATGGTTATGAGGAACGTGACTAACTGGATTGTTTACATAGAATTCACACCTTTCCAGTGGGTGATATTGCCTCCTTTCCAGTTATAACATTAATCTTGTAAATCAGAAACAGCACCAACAACCCCTGCAGAATTCCTACCTTTTTCAGAAATGGTCCCAATGACATTGGTGAAGCCTAATTTGGAGCATTGTGTGCAGTGTTGGCTCTGTGACAGTCGCAGTGGGCCATATGGCCTCCTTCCCAGCTATAAATTAATCCTGTGAATTAGAAACCTAGAAAATAGGAACAGAATTTGAACATTGGGCCATTGAGGAGCTCACAAACAGATGGAGGAACTCAGTAGGTCAAGCAGCATCTGTGGAGGGAAATGACTGGTTCAGTACTTCACTGTTCCTGTCTTTTCCCATATACCTCAACCTCTGGAAATTAAGATATATCTATCACCCTCTTGAATTAAACAATGACTTGGCCTCTACTATTTTCCATGGTAAAAACTCATGGATTCATCACCTTCTGAATAAGAACATTTCTCCTGATCTTGATCTAAATATCTTACCCTGTCACTAGGCTATGTCAATGATTCTCCAAACACTGGGAACATCTTTCCCATATGCAGTCTACTCAGGCCAGTTAGCAGTTTATGGATTTTTATTAGATCCTCCATACCTCAGTGAATATAGGCAAAACTTACCCAAACTATCCTCATACATTAGTCCCAGAAATCAATCTATTGAACATTAGCTTGTTCCCCTCCGTGGCAAATGTGTCGTTTAACAAGATCAAAACTCCATACGAGGTTTCACCAAAACCTTGTGTAGCTGCAGCAAAGCATCCTGTTTCCTTGGACTCAATAGATAGAAGCTAATTTGCACCCATATGATTTTGTGAAATGGGAGAGGTAACAAGGAAGGGTTTGCAAAAGGACATATCCTAGTCTCATCTCTAAACTTGCAATTCCAGATACAAAGTGAATAAAGATAATAGTTTTGGCCAGATGGAGAGGGGTGATCATAGATTGAGATCCCCTGGCCTGAAGGAGGTGTTAAACTTTAGCATGATGGGTGTACTGACTATATCTAGTGAAATAAATGTGGTTTGTAAAGGATAGAAATTCTAAGACTTCTGTCTCCATACAGTGACCAGGCAGCTGATGGATCGCGTCGACCAGTTTCTTGAAGTCAAGAATCATCAATATTACATGAAAAGTTTGGATTGTGTAAAAGTCTTCAGGAAGGAAGCTGTCAAGGTGAGCAGAGAAGTTAATTTACTGCTTCATATCTCAGTAAAAGACTCTTTGATGTGGAGTGAATGTTTTATAACTTACAGGATCTGAAATGAACTGTGCAGAGGAAGTTAACAACTTCTTGTTGATCTTTGACCACTGTAGCTACAGAGCAGGATGTTACTGTGCCTGCTGGATAACCATAGCCTATGGTGATGCTCGTCAACTAGACTCCTTTGGTCAGCAGCTTGAGGGATGGTTCACAAAAGGACTTAGCAATACTCAACTACAGTTCATATCTTTAAACCCAGTGTTGACAGCAGACAAAATACATTTAGCGTGTCTGATTCTCAGGTCCAGTTAATAGTTATAGTAGAAAAGATTCATGATTCATGGAAATAGGGTTTTGACCCATTGCATTCATGACAAACAAGATGCCTACCTGAGCTATCCTATTTGCCTAAGTCTGGCCTATATCCCTCTAAGTCAGAGGTTCCAACTTGGGGTTAGTGGCATTAGAAAGTTTAGGAACCCCTGCTCTAGGTCTTTCCTACCCATATGCCTGCCTGCTGTACTAAGTCTGATTTATGCATGGAGTTTCCTGACCAGTATCACTAAATTGTTTCTCAATTGAGTAAAATTAGCCTTGCCTCTATGGTAGAAATCCAATTTTATCTTTGTCCTTTATGTAGCTGAATTTTGATTCGGTTCCTGTGCCTCACCTTACTTTATGGAAGTACAATCAATCTATTTGTGTAAGTCATTTATGCACTTATATTTATTGTAACTGACTACAGAAGCTTTGTGACTGGTTATCAAATCATCCATACTGTCCTTTGGCCCTAACAGTCACATACTTGCAGCATTTCAATGGTAAACCCGACCATCTTCCTCAGACACAAGTTAGACAAATGATAAGTGCCCCTAGAGACACCTCCTTGTATACCCTCTCGACTGTGTAGGGTATGGATGGGAGTTGCTGCTCAATTTGATTGGCTGGATCTGAATTGCCTATTGTTGATTGGTTAGTTTGAATTGGCCTTGTTCTGATTGTTTGATCTTTTTAGGCCAAAACCTGTTTGGGAATGTGTGGTCTCAGGCTGGAGCTATATCTACACTCTTCGAACCTACATTTAGGTTTCCCACATGCTCCATCTCCAGTGATTTCCTAATTTTTCTCTTGTAGGCATTCTCTTCCTTGCCAAGGACGTTGGCCACATCAAACCTTGGTCTACATGAGCATGATAGGCAGTGTTCAGTGATTCCATTTTGTTCTGTTCTCAAGTTTTTAACGTACTTCTATGTTCTGCTATCCTGGTCTTCAGTGGCTTTCCAGTCTCAACAAAATATATCTTTTAGCATGGTGATTGAGGTATGGAGACACAACTCCCTGAAAGAGTTCTTTAGGTCTTCTAGGTGTCACTTTGCTTAGTTTTCTTCTAATTGTGTCCTCACTTTTAAATGGACACTATATTTTTGGCAAGTTAATCTTAGCTTTTTAGTTAAGCTGCCGCTAAATCCTTGCCCGCTGCGAAGTGGGATCGCTGAACACTGCCTATCGTGCTCATGTAAACCAAGGTTTGATGAGGCCAACATCCTCAGTTTCTAGCATCTGCCGAATCTCGTGTTTAACATTGTTCTTCATAGCAGTTATTGCTTTCTTGATACATATTGCTACAATTCCACCCATTTTTAACTTCTTTATCTAGTTAGAAAGCATTAGTCAAAGTTAAAATTGTTTATTGTCATATGCACAGGAATATGCAAGCATTAGCGACGAAAAATTTGTGTCAGCAGCATCAGTCACACAGCATTGCATAAAGCAGCATTCACACGAACGACAAATAATCATAAGTTATAGTAACTAAACCTTTTCGTTCACAATGCTACCCCTCCTCCAAACACCTTTCATTAATAGCCACTATTTCATATTCTGATATGTTCATCTCCAATAGTTCATCGGTTTTAGACCATAAAATATAGGAGCAGAATTGGGCCATTCAGCCCATCGAGTCTGCTTCGCCATTCCATCACAGCTGATCCCAGATCCCACTCAACCCCATACACCTGCCTTCTCGCCATATCCTTTGATGCCCTAACCAATCGGGAAACCATCAACTTCCGCTTTAAATATACCCACGAACTTGGCTTCCACAGCAGTCTGCAGCAGAGCATTTCAAAGATTCACTAATCTCTGGCTAAAAAAGTTCCTCCTTACCTCTGGTCTAAAAGGTTGCCTTTTGAGGCTGTGCGGTCTAGGTCTGGATACCCCACCATAGGAAACATCCTCTCCACATCTTCCTTATCTAGTCCTTTCGACATTCAGTAGGTTTCAATGAGATCCCTCTGCATCCTTCTAAATTCCAGTGAGTACAGGCCCAAAACAGCCAACACTCATTATATGTTAGCCCTTTCATTCCCACAATCATTCTCGTGAACCTCCTCTGGACTCTGCAATGACAACACATCCTTTCTGAGATATGGGGCCTAAAGCTGTTGACAATACTCCAAAGTGCGGCCTGACAGGGATCTTATAAAAGCTCCGCATTATCTCCTTGCTTTTATATTCTAATGCCTTTGAAATAAATGCAACATTTCACTTTCCCTCTTTGCCACAGATTTGTGCTGTAAATTAACCTTCTGAGAGTCTTGCACAAAGGCTCCTAAGTCCCTTTGTGCCTCTGATGTTTGAATGTTCTCTCCATTTAGATAATAGTCTGCACTATTATTCCTTTTACCAAAATGCATTATCATACATTTCCCAACACTGTATTCCATCTGCCACTTTTTTTTTTACCCATTCTTCTTATATGTCTAAGTCCTACTGTAATCACATTGCTTCCTCAGTACTACCAACCCTTCCACTTATCTTGGTATCATTGGCAAACTTTGCCACAAAACCATCAATTCCATTATCTAAATCATTAGCAAACAATGTGAAAAGTAGTGGTGTTCTTCAGACCCCTGAGGAACTAGTTAGTCACTGGCAGCCAACCAGAAAAGGCCCTTTTTATTCCCACTTGCTGCCTCCTGCCTGTCAGCCATTCTCCTGCTCCTTTGCCTCCTACTGCTCAAACTGAAGTGTAAAAGTAAAGCATGAACAAAAAGCTGTTCTCCTTTTTCCCAATCTGAACTTCCTCTAATTCCAAACTCAGTTGGTAGAGATTTAGATCATATTGTGATCATTATTATTTGTAACCTGGCACTTATGTCTTTCAAGGCAGGAGAATCCCAACATTTCAACAAAATACTGAAAAAGTTGAAAGAGGTTACGGAGTCAAAAGGGCTGCAAGAATTCTGGGAGCTGATCGTACAAGGTAGGAAATATTTTATTAACATGTGCCTTGTTTTGCGAAACATCTTGCATGACAGAATGGATTACAGAGTTTGGGTCCAGGCATTAGAGGCACTTCAAATAATAGACAATAGACAGTAGGTGCAGGAGTAGGCCATTCGGCCCTTCTAGCCAGCACCGCCATTCACTGTGATCATGGTTGATCATACACAATCAGTACCCCGTTCCTGCCCTCTCCCCATATCCCTTGACCCCGCTATCGATGAGCTCTATCTAACTCTCTCTTGAATGCATCCAGAGACTTGGCCTCCACTGCCTTCTGGGGCAGAGCATTCCACATATCCACCACTCTCTGGGTGAAAAATGTTAGAGCTATGTAAAGAAGAGGTTAGGATTGGTGGATCATGAAAGATCCTTAGACAGGAAACAATCGGAAGCAGGGTTGAAACTTGAAAGGTCTGAATGGGTGATTTAGAAACCGAGTTTGGGACACTTACCTAACAATGGAAATTAGTAGTTCTGATGGTGTTGGGGGAGGGTTGAGAGTTCTGCCTGGTTCAAAGGTATCACCAAGATTAAGAACCATTCTGGTTCAGATATTTGCAAGGGAAAAATGTAGCATGGATTGAAGACAATGTCTTGATATTTCCGATGTTTAGCATCTTGAGAAATAATATACGAAATAAAAGCAGGAATGGGTCATTGGGCCTGCTGTCTACTTTGCACTGCTGGTTTCTAAATAGGCTCCTTGTTTAGAAAATAGTCTACACTTTTATTTCTTCTACCAAAATGTATGTCCATACAGTTCCCTACACTGTATTCCATCTGCCAGTTCTTTACCTATTGTCCTACTCTGTCTAAAACCTTCTGCCAACTCCCTGCTTGTTCAACACTACCTGCCCCTCTACCTATCTTTGTATCAGCTGCTAACAGCTACAGAGCCATCAATTCAGTCACCCGTGTGGCCAACTAACCTACTGACCCATATATATGCCTTTGGAATACGGGAGGAAACCGGAGGACCAGGAGGAAACCCACATGGTCACAATGACAACGTACAAACTCCTTACGGACAGCAGTGGGAATTGAGTCCAGGTCACTAGTGCTGTATTAGTGTAATACTAACAGCTACTCTATCATGCCGCCATGCTCTTTGGCATTCAGAACATAGAACATGGCACACAGAAACGAGTCCTTCAGCCCACAATGCTGTGTCGAACTAATTAAGATCGGTAATCAAATGGCCAAATAAATTATTCTCTTCTGCCTACACAATGTCCAGAAGAATGAAGGTTATTCTGATTTCAAGGTTCTTGGTGGGCAAGACCAAGTTGATGTTTCTTCTGATGGAAGAAACTGGAAGAAAGGGATGAAGTTACAGAATTAGGATATCTTTGAAGTCTGGAACAGTCACACTGGTGAATCTCTGGAATTCTCTCCCCAGAAGGCTGAGGTCAGCAGATTATTGAGAGTTTTAAACAGGAAATAATTTTTTGAAAGATAAGGCAAGTGAGGGCTTTGGGGAACTGACGCTAAAGAAGATGAGCTCCGAGGCAGATCAGCAATGGGAAAGGAGCAGGTCTTTGGCCCACAATGTCTGTACTGACCATGATGAGAATTTAAACTGCACAGGGGCCTTAGCATGGTGCCTGTTCATGCGCCTGACTACAAACCTCTTAACCATTGAAAAAGGATCTATTGCTTTCCTGGTGAACATGATGAATAAACTCTTCTGGGCTTCCAGCTGGATAAAGCTATCAACTTTAACTGACATTTCAATGACAAACTCTGCCATCCTCATCAGGGATAATGCCTGGGCACGTCTAGTCCAGTGGTATTTATACCCCTGTCGTCCGTCTCTCCTAATTGGTTTATATAGGTCAGCACAGCATTGTGGGCCAAAGCGTTCATAGAAACGTAGAAAGCCTACAGCACAATACAGGCCCTTCGGCCCACGATGCTGTGCCGAACATGTCCTTACCTTAGAAATTACTTATGGCTACCCACAGCCTTCTATTTTTCTGAGCTTCTTGTGCCTATCCAGGAGTATCTTGAAAGACACTATCGTATCCGCCTCCACCACTCTATAGCAGCCTATTCCACGCACTCACCACTATCTGTATTTAATATAAAAAACTTACCCCTAACATCTCCTCTGTACCTACTTCCAAGCACCTTAAGGCTGTGCCCTCTCGTGTTAGCCATTTCAGCACTGGGAAAAAGCCTCTGACTATCCACACGATCAATGCCTCTCATCATCTTATACACCTCTATCAGGTCACCTCTCATCCTCTGTCGCTCAAAGGACAAAAGGTCAAGTTCACTCAATCTATTCTCATAGGGCATGCTCCCCAATCCAGGCAACCCTTTTTATAGTTTCCACATCCTTCCTATAGTGAGGTGACCAGAACTGAACACAGTCTCCAAGTGGGATCTGACCAGGGTCCTATAAAGCTGTAACATTACTTCTCGGCTCTTAAACTCAATCCCACGGTTGATGAAGGCCAATGCACCATATACCTTCTTAACCACAGAGTTAACCTGCGCAGCAGCTTTGAATGTCCTATGGACTCGGACCCCAAGATCCCTCTGATCCTCCACACTCCCAAGAGTCTTACCATTAATACTATATTCTGCCATCATATTTGACCTACCAAAATGACCTCACACTTATCAGGGTTGAACTCCATCTGCCACTTCTCAGCTCAGTTTTGCATCCTATCAGAGTCCCGTTGTAATGTCTGACAGCCCTCCACACTATCCACACCTCCAACCTTTGTGTCATCAGCAAATTTACTAACCTTTACAGTATGGCAGGTTAATAAGAAAAGGTTAAATGTCCAACTATGACAACCCTTTTATTCTTGTAACTCCCTCTGTATTTGTTCCTCCATTTCTTGTTGACTGGGAGACTGTATGGTACAGTGATCACCTTCTAATGAGATGGGACAAAGGATCTGATTCTTTGCCCGAGTACTCTGACTCTAGCACGAACAGGTCATTCAGCACACCATGTTGGGCAATTTTGGATGCCAATTTATACTAAATGTCCTCCTCCTGTATATCATCCATAACCTTCATTCCCTTCATAGCCATGTGTCTATTTATTAAACTCCACCTCTATTTGTCCATTTGTTAAACCCATTACTACCCTTGGTAACCTATTCCAGGCACCAACCACTCTGTGCATAAAAAAGCCTACCCCCTTGTATAATCTCTAAACTCCTCCCCCTCCCATCCACACTAACCTTAAAAGCATATCGTCTGCTGTTTGGTATTTCTAGCTTGGGGGAAAGATTCTGACTGTATACCTTATCTATTGCCTCTCATAATTAAGAAAACTTCTGTCCTGTCTCCTCTCAGCCTCTGGCACTCGAGAGAGAGTAACCCAAGTTTGTCCAACCTTTCTTTATAGCTCAAACCCTCTAATCCAGGCAGCACGCTGGTGAATCTCTTCTGCACCCTCTCCACAGTCTCCACATTCTTCCTATGAAGAGGGGACCCAAATTGCACACGTTCTCCAAATGCAGTCAGATTAAAGTTTTATAACCTACAGTAAGACTTCCTTATTCTTATACTGCATAGCCCTACCAATGAAGGCAAGCATGCCAGATCCCACCGTATCCTCTCATGAAGGGTCTGGGCCCGAAATGTCAGCTGTTTTCTCTTTTCCACAGATGCTCCCTGGCCTGCTGAGTTCCTCCAGCATTTTGCGTGTGTTGCTTGGCTTTCCAGCATCTGTGGATTTTCTCTTGTTTATCCATTTGCATAGCCACTTTCAGTAGACTATGGACCTGGACCCCAAGATTTCAATGTACCACAATGATATTAAGTGGTCTACCGTTAACAGTATACTTTACTCCTTCATACGACCATCCTGAGTACAAAACCTTACACATGCCTACTCCAAGTGTAAGGATTTGCATTTTTTCTGCATTCCCATAAACTCTTCCCAGTTCCTGCCATTCACCAACAAGTTTGGGGCAGTTAACAGTGGCCCATTAACCTGCCCATCTTTGAGATGTGAATGGAAGTCAGTATCTAGGGGAACCCACGTGGTCACAGGGAGAACATGCAAACTGCACACAGACAAGACCCAAGGTCAGTATTGAACATGGATCGCTGGATTTGTTGAAGCAACAAATCTGTTAACTGCATCAGTGTGCCATTTGGTGTTGAAATAGACTGTGGCCATTGGAGGGGAATACTGGAACAGATGTGACTAAATTACATTTCTCATCTGTTTCGTTGCTGGCATTATGAAGAATGTTAATAGATTTTCTACAATCATCTGCTCTATACCTTTTAGTGTTTTTAGATTAGATTAGATTCAACTTTATTGTCGAGTACAGGTACAAAGCCAATGAAATGCAGTTAGCATCTAATCAGAAATGCAAAGAATAGTGTTATTTACAAAATAACTGTGAATAAAAAGTAAGTGCTACAGCACACAAATATAAAAGTACTGAGAGTACAATATGGGTGCAATACTGCTTAGCGCTGTGATGTGAGGTTCAGCAGGGTCACAGCCTCAGGGAAGAAGCTCTTCCTGTGCCTGCTGGTGCGGGAGTGGAGGCTCCTGTAGCGCCTACTGGATGGGAGGAGAGTAGAAAGCCCATGGTTAGGGTGAGATGCATCCGTGATAATGCTTTTCGCCCTGCCCAGGCAGTGTTCATGGTAGATGTTCTCAATGGTGGGCAATTGGGTGCCGATAATCCGCTGGGCAGTTTTCACCACACACCGGAGTGCTTTGCGGTCCGAAACGGGACAATTGCCATACCACACTAAGATGCAGTTGGTGAGTATGTTCTCAATGGTACAGCGGTAGAAGTCCGTCAGTATCCTGGGACAGAGTTTTTTGTAGTTAATCTACCATGCTATCTAATGGTAACCCTTACAACCTTTCCCTAAACACAGATGCTATCTCTCTCATAACCAAGGATGAAGATGCAGAAAGTACAGTGACCAGTGATGAAGCCAAAAAGGTAAAACTAGCCATTTGTGATGGTTTGTATCCTATCAGTACAATGGTTGCTTGGTTCTACAGGAACTGTAGAAATCCGCTTTATTCCTTTCTATAGATGCTGAGGTCTTCCAGCATTTTGTGTGTGTGTTGCTTCTACAGGACTGCAACTGCTGTTCACTCTGGATTTGAGTTCACCTCTGAGACACAACTGAATATGCAGACCTGCAGTTAGAGTATCAGTTTCCCTTTGAATCAGTCGAACCACCCAAAGGAGGAAACAAAGATAGAGATTGGGCAATTTGAGGGGTCTAAGGACTTGGACCCCAAGATCCCTCTGTTCCTCCACACTGCTAAAAATCCTGTCATTAACCTTGACACATCCAGGAAATGAATAAATAAGAATATATTCCATTTATTAAATGTTCCTGTGGTTCTGAGTTGTGTCTGTCTCATCTGTAGTTTCTGATACCAGAGGAGATGTCTGTGGAAGAATTGGCGGTGGCCCAGGACGAAGGAGATGTCGATGACCTGGTTAGTGCTGTGATTAACACCATGATATTTATTTTTCACACATTCCCAAGGTAGACAATTCAGATCCTATTTGTTACATGATAGCTTACCACCCACTAAAGTTCTACTCCAATAATGCCTGATGTTAATACTTCAGTGTATTAATGTGTGTATAACAATGGGGTTGGTTAAATGAAGGTTAAAAGTGCAGTCAGGATGTGGTGGTGGCTTCACTTTTACTTTGTGTATTAGTGAAAACGGGAACATTTCTAATAACTCCATGTGCTGCCACAGAGTTTCGATGATTGGTCAGAAATTGCTCTGAGGTCATCATTGACACAATGCATTAACATTGTGGCTTAAAGATCAGCTCAGAGACTGGGTATCACTTCCTAACACCCCAGTGTTGATCTGACATCTCCAAGCCACAATCAGGCGTTTGAGTGCTGCACTTGCCTGATGAGCTGGATACTTTCCAGGACAAAGCCGCCTGTGTGGTTGGTAACCAATCCAGTATAAACGTTTATTCCAGTAGGGTGTACTCGCAATAGAATGTAGCACAATTAGTCGTCCAGCCTAATGTGACAGATCCCAAACCCATTATCTCTCATCAGAAGGAACAAGGGATTCAGATGCTTTGAGAACGTTTGCAGGTTCCTCCAAATCGCTATTCCAATTCATAGTGTTCATCATCTAAATCTTGGACTCCTTCCCTTCAGCACAAAGATTGTGGTCCATTGAGAAAGCAGCTCAGCAACAGTCCAGGGCAGTTGTGGATAGTGAAAGCTGACTTCAACAACGCTGCCCACTATTAAAATGTGCTTATTCACACGCGCATTGATTTGGGTGATATTTCCCATTCTACTTTTCAGAGAATTAGTGATTAAGAAAAGGAAATGGATTGTCATTTTTAAAAAAATAATCAACTGAGGTGTACGTGAAGTAAGTTATACTTTTAGAAGATGAAACAATCAGGTTCCGGAACTGGATCCAGTGCTGAGTGTTTTTAACTAGTTTGGTTTACTCTTATTGTCATGTTTTTATAGCTCGATATGATGTAAGGAGGACCTTTAGAAATGCAGCACAGGATCGCAGAGCTAAGAAGACAATATCATGGTTACGGTGCAAGAATTTATCAATATCCTCAGCCACAGATCTCCACATCTAAAGACAGATGGCACATTCTTTGTATTCGCGTAGTTGCCCGTCAATCAATAATGCAAAATAAACCTAATTTTAAATAGTTTGCATTGTTTCTTGTTGTTTTTATTCACTTATGTACTGTAGTGGGCAGCTGACTGAAAGGAATTAAACCTAAATGGTGCAATGGTGAATGTCTAAAGGGGGGAGAAAAGGAATCATAAAATGACTGGGAAAATCTGAAGCAAAAAACACCAAATTAGAAAGGAAAGGAATAGTCATAGCCATACAGAGCAGAAACAGGTTGTTCAGCACACTCACACCTTTATGTACCCTCTGGTTCTAGACTCCCCCACTGCAGGAAATATTCTCTCCACATCCACTCTATCTGGGTCTCTCCTACTAACTGTATATAATAGCTATACCTATCATACCTAACCTCATTTACAAATGTTTGGTCATGGAGTTGTACAGAAGCGGGTGCCTTGGCCCATCACAACCATTGTACTTGTCTGTTCTAGTCCCATCTTCCTGTATTTGTGAACTAGTTTACAATTCAAGTGTTTGCCTAGATACTTCCTAAATGCTGTGGACCCCCTGCCCCCTTTCAGGCAGTGCTTCCTAAATGTGAACTGTCCCTTCAGACAGAGCTACCTAAATATGATTCGTCCCTTCAGGAAGATCTTCCTAAATGATGTGAGCCACCCTTTCAGGCAGAGCCTTCTAAATCCTGTAACCCACATCTTCAGGCAGAACTACCTAAGTGTTAACCACCTCTTCAGGCAGACCTTCCTAAATGTGTACCGTCCCTTCAGGTAGAACATCCTCAATGTGAACTGTCCCTTCTGGTGGGGCTTCTCAATACCATGAACCTTCCCTTCATGCAGAGCTTTCGAGAGTTCACTGCATATTTTTATCTTTGTGCGGAGATTTCAGATCACATCGCAGACCAGCTTTCCGGATCACCAGTGAAGTATTCACTGGCCAGTGTTACAATATGGAGTGTTTTGGTTGTGTTTCCTATTTCATTACAGCCAATTTACAGTCCCTGCTCACCATTGTTTTTTCAGTTAAAATTGTCAGTGGTAATTAATAAAATTATATTTACAGGGAAGATGAGCAGATTATGAATTAATAAGATTATCTTCTGGCAGCAAGGAACCTGACTAAAGTATGCAAAATATTTACAAGGCTTCACTGGGTAGATGAAGAGATAATGTTTCCCTCAGTGGGGGGGTGATTAGAATCAGAGGATCACAAGGTTTATTATTGTTGTCTTATGTGAAATTTGTTGTTTTGCAGCAGCAACACAGTGTGAAGACATTAAAATCACTCTGATTTGCAAAAATAAATTAGTGCATCAAAAAATAATGAGGTAATGTTCACAGACTGTTCAGAAATCTAATGGCAGAGGGGAAGAAAGGGAAAGACTTAGTGTCTTCAGGTTCCTGTACCTCCTTCCTGATGGTAGTAAAAAGGATATGTTATATGGAGACGGCAGGAGGGAATGGTGGAGCAGACTAGATGGGCTGAATGGCATAATTCTGGTCTTATGTTTTATGGTCTAAGAGGGTATGTCCTAGATGGTGAGGGTCTTAACGATGGATGCCTCTTGATATCCTTGCAGGTGGGGTGGGCAGGTGCCCATGATGGAACTGGCTGAATCTACAACCCTCTTCAATCTGTGCTGGTTCTGTGCATTGGAGGCTTCATTCCAAGCAGTGATTTGCTCAGCAGGCTCTCCACCATATATCTATAGAAATTTGCAAGAATTCTTAAGTGACATACCAAATCTCCTTGAACTCCTCATGAACTATAGCCACTGGTGTGCCTTCATGATTGGATCAATGTGTTGGGTCTAGGATAGATCCTCTTCAAACCAAGAGTTTGAAACTACTCACTCTTTCCACACTGACCCCTCAATATTTACTAGTGTGTGTTCTTCCAGATTCCCCTTCCTGAAGTCCACAGTCAATTCCATGGTCTTGCTGACATTGAGTTCAAGGTTGTTGTTGTGACACCACTCAACTAGCCAATGTATCTCACTCCTGTACACCTACTCATCACCATCAGATTTTACCATAGGTGTGTGACATCTACAAATCTATAGATAGAGTTTGAGCTGTGTCCAGGCATTCAGAGTATAGCAGTGGGATAAGCACACACCTTTGAGATGAGAGGTATTGATTGACTGGCAATGAACTGTTATCACCAATCAATACTAACTGGTCTGATAGGAAGTCGATGATGCTGTTGCAGAGGGTGGGCAGCCCAGATTTAGAAGCTTGGAGAATAATACTGAGTCTGAGATACCCACCTGCTTCAAGCAGCTATTAATCATACTGGTGCCCAAGAAGAATGTGGTAACCTGCCTGAATGAGCAACCCTTACACCCACTGTGACAAAGTGCTTCAAGAGTCTGGATAGGAAGCATATCATCTCTTGCCTGAGGAATGACCTGGTCCTGCTCCAAGTTCCCTAACATTACAAAAGGTCAGCAACAGATGTAATTTCATTGGATCTTCACTCAGATCTGAAACACCTGGACATCTGATGCATACATCAAAATACTCTTCACTGACTATATTACACTATTCCTAAGACATAGAATTGGACCATTTGGCCCATCAGGTCTGCTGCCATTCCATCATAGCTGACTGACTATCCCTCTCAACTCCATTCTCCCCTGTAACCTCTGATACCCCTACTAATCAAGAATCTATCAACCTCTGCTTTCAATATATGCAATGATTTGGCCTCCACAGCCATCTGTGACATTTTATTTCCACAGATTCACAACCCTCTGAACAAAGAAATTCCTCATCTCTGTTCTAAGGCTGTGCTCTGCCTTGACTCCCTCACTATTGGAAACATCTCAATGTCCACTCTGTCTAGGCCTTTCAATATTCATAGGAAACATAGAAAACCTACTGCACAATACAGGCCCTTTGGCCCACAATGCTGTGCCGAATATGTCCTTACTTTAGAATTTTACTTTATAAAATACTTTATATACTCTATAAAATTTACTTTAGAATTTACCTAGGCTATTTACCCATAGCCCTCTATTTTTCTATGGTCATGTACCTATCCAAGACTCTCTTAAAAGACTCTATTGTATCCGCCTCCACCACTGTCATCGGCAGCCCATTCCACTCACTCATCACTCCCTGTGTAAAAAAAACTTACCCCTGACATCCCTCTGTACCTGCTTCCAAGCACCTTAAAACTGTGCCCTCTCATGTTAGCCATTTCAGCCCTGGGAAAAAGCCTCTGACTATCCACATGATCAATGCCTCTCATCATCTTGTACACCTCTATCAGGTCACCTCTCATCCACCGCTACTCCAAGGAGAAAAGGCTAAGTTCACTCAACCTATTCTCATAAGGCATGCTCCCCAATCCAGGCAACATCCTTGTAAATCTCCTCTGCACCCTTTCTATAGTTTCCACATCCTTCCTGTAGTGAGGTGACCAGAACTGTGCACAGTACTCCAAGTGGGGTCTGACTAGGGTCCTATAAAGACCTAGCATTACCTCTCAGCTCTTGAACACAATGGCTGTGTTCAAAGCACCGTATGCTTTCTAATCCACACTGTCAACCTGCGCAGCAGCTTTGAGTATCCTATAGACTCGGACCTGAAGATCCGTCTGATCCTCCAGTCTGCCAAGAGTCTTACCATTAATACTATATTCTGCCATCGTATTTGACCTACCAAAATGAACCACCTCACACTTATCTGGGTTGAACTCCATCTGCCACTTCTCAGCCCAGTTTTGCATCCTATCAATGTCCCACTGTAACCTCTGACGGCCTTCCACACTGTCCACAACACCCCCACCCTTTGTGTCATCAGCAAATTTACTAACCCATCCCTCCACTTCCTCATCCAGGTCTTTTATAAAAATCACAAAGAGAAGTGGTCCCAGAACAGATCCCTGAGGCACACCACTGGTCACTGACCTCCATGCAGAATATGACCTGTCTGCAACCACTCTTTTCCTTCTGTGGGCAAGCCAATTCTGGATCCACAAAGCAAGATTCCCTTGGATCCCATGCCTCCTTACTTTCTTAATAAGCCTTACATGGGGTACCTTTTCAAATGCCTTGCTGAAATCCATATACACTACATCTATTGCTCTACCTTCATCAATGCATTTAGTCACATCCTCAAAAAATTCAATCAGGCTCGTAAGGCATGACCTGTCTTTGACAAAGCCATGCTGACTATTCCTAATCATATTATGCTTCTCCAAATGTTCATAAATCCTGCCTCTCAGGATCTTCTCCATCAACTTACCAACCACTGAAGTAAGACTCACTGGTCTTTAATTTGCTGGGCTATGTCTACTCCCTTTCTTGACAAAAGAAACAACATCTGCAACCCTCCAATCCTCTGGAACCTCTCCCCTCCCCATTGATGATGCAAAGATCATTGCCAGAGTCTCAGCAATCTCCTCCCTCACCTTCCACAGTAGCCTGGGGTATTTGTCGTCCAGTCCCGGTGACTTATCCAACTTGATGCTTTCCAAAACCTCCAGCACATCCTCTTTCTTAATGTCTATATGCTGAAGCTTATAAGTTTCTATCCTTCTAAACAGCAGTGACTACAGACCCAGAGCCACCAAATGCTGGGTATACAATTCCTTATTTTGTTGATAATGGTGACACATAGGGTCATAAAGAGATCTTTTGGCCCATCAGCATTCATACATCAAAGTATTGAGTACAGGAGCTGGAATGTTATGTTGAATTTGTATCAGACATTTGTGAAGCCAAATTTGGAGTATTGTGTGCAATTCTGATCACTAACCAACAGGGAGGTATCAATAAGATTGAAAGATACAGAGAAAATTTACAAGGACTGGACCTCAGTGTTGCCTGGTGGGCATCAGGGGCCAGTCGACAGTTGATATCGGTAGGCTGGGGGGGGTGTCTGGATTATATATATGCATTTTCTGCGTCGTTGTATTTTTGCTGATATTCTAAATGGGTTTGTTGACTTGTTTGCATCAAGCTGTGGCATTGTGAGTGTGGGAGGGGTGGCGGGGGTCGTCGGGACTCATATTACGTGATTGTGATCTTGTGTGGGACTGTTAGTAATGTGTCTTTGTATCTTGACCCCACAGTAACACTGTCTCTTGAGTCTTCATGTATGGTTAAGTGACAATTAAACTTGAATTGAATGTTTCAAGGACTGAGGGCCTGAGTTATAGGGAAAGGTTGAATAGGTTAGGACTTTATTTCCTAGAGTGTAGAAATAAGGCAAGATTTGATAGAGGCATACAAAATTATGAGGGGTAAATGAAGCAGGCTTTTTCCACTGAGGATGGGTGAGACTCAAACTAGAGGTCATAAGTTAAGAGTGAAAGGTGAACTATTTAAGGGGTACCTGAGGGGGAATTCTCACTCAGAGGGTGGTGTAAGCACCCTGTCAGCGGAGGTCATGGATGTGGGTTAAATTGTAACATTTAAGAGAGTTGTGGATAGTTACCCGAATGCAAGGGGTATGGAAGGCTATGGCCCAGGTGTGATTCATTAGTCCAGGCCAAATGCCAGTTTGGTATATTCGGTACAGATGGGCCAAAGGGCCTGTTTCTGTGCTACAGTACTCTATGACTCTATAACTTGATGCAAACAGAGTGAGGTGGGTTAGTACATTTGTGGACGATACAATGACTCAGTGTGCCGTGGATCGCATAGAAGACTGGCAAAGGATAGAGTGGAATGAAGATCAGTTACAGATATGGCTGACGGATTTCAATCTGGCCAATGGGAACCATTACACGCTGGAAGATCAAATGTAAACAGACTGTACATGTCGATGGCAAGACCCTTAACTGAGTTGATGGACAGAAGGGTTTTAGAGTCCAAGTCCATATCTCCCTGAAAGTAGCACGCTGGTTGAGAAGGCAGATGGCCTGTTTGCCTTCAGTAGTCAAGGAATTGAGTTCAAAAGTCAGGAAATTATGTTACAGCTTTATAAAACTCTAATTAGGCCACAAGTGGAGTTTTGCATACAATTCTGCTCAACCATCCTGCACATAGGAAAGATGCTGAGGCTCTGGAGAGGGCGCAGAAGAGGTTCACTAGGATGTTGCCTGGATTTGAAGACATGTGGTATAATGAGAGGATGAGAAAACTTGGGTTAATTTCTCTGGTGAGGCGGAGGCTGAGGTGAGATCTGAGAGGTATAGAGTAAGTAGACAAACAGTATCTTTTAAACAACACACACAAAATGCTGGTGGAACACAGCAGGCCAGGCAGCATCTATAAGGAGAAGCACTGTCGACGTTTCAAGCCGAGACCCTTCGTCAGGACTAACTGAAAGAAAAGATACTAAGAGATTTGAAGGTAGTGGGGGGAGGGGGAAGTGCGAAATGATAGGAGAAGACCGGAGGGGGTGGGATGAAGCTAAGAGCTGGAAAGGTGATTGGTGAAAGTGATACCGAGCTGGAGAAGGGAAAGGATCATGGGACAGGAGGCCTAGGGAGAAAGAAAGGAGGGGGGAGCACCAGAGGGAAATGGAGAACAGGCAGAGTGATGGGCAGAGAGAGAGAAAAAAACCAAACAACTAAATATGTCAGAGATGGGGTAAGAAGGGGAGGAGGGGCATTAACAGAAGTTAGAGAAGTCAATGTTCATGGCATCAGGTTGGAGGCTACCCAGCCGGTATATAAGGTGTTGTTCCTCCAACCTGAGTGTGGATTCATCTTGACAATAGATGAGGCCATGGATAGACATATCAGAATGGGAATGGGACGTGGAATTAAAATGTGTGGCCACTGGGAGATCCTGCTTTCTCTGGCGGACCGAGCGTAGGTGTTCAGCGAAACGGTCTCCCAGTCTGCGTCGGGTCTCACCAATATATAAAAGGCCACACCGGGAGCACCGGACGCAGTATACCACACCAGCTGACTCACAGGTGAAGTGTCGACTCACCCGGAAGGACTGTCTGGGGCCCTGAATGATGGTGAGGGAGGAAGTGTAAGGGCAGGTGTAGCACTTGTTCCGTTTATAAGGATAAGTGCCAGGAGGGAGATCGGTGGGAAGGGATGGAGGGGACGAGTGGACAAGGGAGTTGCGTAGGGAGCGATCCCTGCGAAAAGCAGAAAGAGGGGGGAGAGAAAGATGTGCTTGGTAGTGGGATCCCGTTGGAGGTGGCGGAAGTTACGGAGAATTATATGTTGGACCTGGAGGCTGGTGGGGTGGTAGGTGAGGACAAGGGGAACCCTATCCCGAGTGGGGTGGCGGGCGGATGGGGTGAGGGCAGATGTGCAGGAAATGGGAGAGATGCATTTGAGAGCAGAGTTGATGGTGGAAGAAGGGAAGCCCCTTTGTTTAAAAAAGGAAGACATCTCCTTCGT
The DNA here is from genome assembly GCF_048418815.1 of Hemitrygon akajei. Taxonomy (NCBI): domain Eukaryota; kingdom Metazoa; phylum Chordata; class Chondrichthyes; order Myliobatiformes; family Dasyatidae; genus Hemitrygon; species Hemitrygon akajei. Next base: position 121,989,436 of record NC_133128.1, on the reverse strand, counting down.
CCTGGAATGAAAAGCCTCATCCTGAGAGCAGATGCGGCGGAGACGGAGGAATTGGGAGAAGGGGATAGCATTTTTGCAAGAGACAGGGTGGGAAGAGGAATAGTCCAGGTAGCTGTGAGAGTCTGTAGGCTTATAGTAGATATCAGTAGATAAGCCGTCTCCAGAGATGGAGACAGAAAGATCAAGAAAGGGGAGGGAGGTGTCAGAAATGGACCAGGTAAATTTGAGGGCAGGGTGACAGTATCTTTTTCCCAAGTTCGAAATCTTTAAAACCAGAGGACATGAATTTAAGGCGAGAGGGGTTAAGTTCAAAGGAGGTATGCAGGACAAGTTTTTTTTTTACACAGAGATTGGTGGGCGCTTGGAATGCGCTACCAGGGGTGGTGGTGAAGGCAAATGCGATAGATTCATTTAAGAGGCTCTTAGACAGGCCCATGAATGTGAGTGAGATGGAAGGACATGGACATTGTGCACGATAAAGGGATTGTTTAGTTGGATATTTGATTACTAACTGGACTGAAGAGCCTGTTCCAGTGTTGTACAGTTCTATGTTCTATAGATTATCAGATTTTAAATGTATCAGAAACACTTGCTTCTCTCCAGACTCTGCATGATGTAGCTCAAATATATTAATGGATAATAATCTCATTTCAGTGCTATTACAGTATGTAAAACCTGGTAAATCACTCGCAACCAGAGTTAAAGGAATCATAGTGTTCAGAGAAATGCTTAACCAATTGTGGCCATTTTATCTCGTGTCACATGTGTTCAGATTATTTACTGACAGTAAATTGAGAAATGGGAGAATTTCCCTTGAACCATTCAGTTTCTGTTGAGTCTAATTCCACAGCCGACCATGGGTCTAACCATGGCATTGGCTACGATCCTCGACCATCTGAATCTCAGTCTGTTCTTCCACTCAAAGTCATTCCAAATTATCAAAGATTCATCATGCAGCTCCCGGCATCACACTGTAGTCACCCTCATCACCAATTCTCTGCCCGTACTTGTTTGGTGCCTTTGTTCATTAGGCCTTAGATGGTTGAGGATGTGCAGGATGGTGTACGCGCAGTAATGACTGGACACAGATATCATTGGCCGATTGCCTTGGACAGTATTTTGTGTGTTGGACGTGTGCTCAGTCCCTGAGGTCCTGTTCCCATTTGCGTTGTCTTTCTGATCCTCAACGTCCTTGGACTTCTCATAGTTCAGAACTTTCCACTGCTGGTTAACAGCTTGCCAGCGCTTAAATATCCGATAAACAGATGGTCCCTCGTGAATAATCAGTCCTGAAAAGTATGAGAAAAGACCAGTCAGTTCTTTTATCATCAGTTCTGGAGGCCAGCCCCATCCTGGACTGGAGTCGTCAGTGTAAACCAGGATGGTTCTGGAATATAGCACACGTTTAGCCCTACTCACTGAAAGCCAAATCATTCCTGACACTGTGACTCTGAAGTACACTCTAGATCTGAAGAAATTTCTTCAACCTGAAATGTTAATTGCTGTTTGGCTCTCCACAGATGCTGCCTGACCTGCTGTGTCCAGCATTTTAATTTTCTGTTTCAGACATACAGTAGTTGTATTAGTAGTCGAACTAGCTTAATTCATTTTTTTAAACAAAACTACAGAAGTTTATTCACACACAAAATACACACATTGATCGGGGAATTAGAATACTATTTACAATTTCAAATTCATACAAAGTTACTATCATCTATAATACACTTAATTTCTTGGAAGGCCCACCGTTCTCAGAAATCTCCCACTGTACCCATAGTGACCACATGCTCCCTTTCTAAAGCAACTTGGACACGAACATAACCCTGGAAGAGAGGCAAGCAGTTGGCTCGAGCAGAGGAGCTAGCCTACGAGTAGATCCCCCCCAGCAACTTACTGGGTGACCATATCAGGAGTCTGGGGCTAAAGTGCAGCCAGTACTTCAGATACTCAAACAGGGGCTGCAACCTTTCACAATCCATATAGACATGGTACACTGACTCCTCCCAGTCACAGAATGGACAGGTGAATGGGGTGTCAGTGAACTAGCTGAAAAATCCATTGCATGACTCTGCCCTATGTAGTACCTTCCTTCTCATGTCCCGAAAGGACCCCTGCATGAAGAGACTTCCACTGGGGACCTTCCCCACCACTGGATGGTAAAAGAGACTGCCCTGGCATGCCTGGTCAGTAGGCAATGGCAGGAGTAGCCGTACAAGAACCGTCTCTGTGTGTTGCGAAATGGCATGACGGGCATCTCCATAAGGCAACTTAATTCTCACCACTGTTGCCAGCTCTCGTAGCTAAGGAAAGAATGTTTTACCCAGGACGGTCTGGAATGAGTAATAGAGGAGGCCGATGGCATGACAGTGCTCCAAAGGACTATCTGATACTCCGAAAGGAGTTTGCAGGGTTTGGCCAAGGCTGATGCAGTGCGACCTGCTGGTTTTTCCTTTCAGACAGTCTCCTTTTGTGGTCTGACGAATTCATCATTCCAGTCTTGGAGCTATACAGCATGGAGAGCTAGCTCATTAGCCCATCCCATCCAGGACAACCAAGCTAATTACCCAACCTAGTCCCATTTACCTGTGTTTGGCCCATATCCTTCTGAACATTCCCTCTCCATGACGTGGTCCAAATGCCTCCATCATTAAGGATCCCCATTGTCCAGAACATGTCCTCTTCTCATTGACACCATCAGGGAGAAGGGACAGGAGCCTGAAGATACACCCTCACTGTTTCAGGAACAGCTTCTTCTCTGCCATCAGATTTCTGAATGGATGCTATCTCACTACTTTTTTCTACTTCTGGTCTCTTTTTGCACCTTTTATATATTTCTTATTGTAATTTATAGTTGTTATTATTATGTATAGCATTGTACCGCTGCTGCAAAACAACAAATTTCATGACTCTGATTCTGATTAGAATTGATTCAGTATTAGCAAAGAGCAAACTGAACTCCAACCTGGGTTACTGATGGAACTAACTACAGCCAGTACCCTTTTCATTTGATTTCAGTGTCTGTGTGTTTCTGGCAGGGCCAGCATTTGCAGACCCTGAGAAGTGGACTAGAGAAGGTGTTCCCTCAGTTCTGCTGGGGGGGGGGGAGGGGTGAGGGGATTTCAGATTAGGTATTTCCTAGTCAAGGTAGTGTGTGATGTGGAGGGAAGCCTGTGGGTGGTGAGGCCAAATATACAGCATAAAGAGTAAAAGAGAGATGAGAGTGGATATTGGACTGCTGGAAAATGATGCTAGTAATAGGGGACAAAAAATGGTGGACAAACTTAATAACTATTTTGCATCAATCTTCACTAGCTGTATGCCAGAAATTCAAGAGTGTCAGAAGGCAGAAGTGAGTGTAGTTGGTCTTACTAAGGAGAACGTGCTTGGGAAGATGAAAGGTCTGAAGGTAGATAAGTCTTTTGGACCCAGGTCTCTGAAAGAGGTGGCTGAAGAGATTGTGGGGCATTAGTAATAATCATTCAAGAATCACTAGGTTCTGGAATGGTTCCTGAGGACTGGAAAATTGAAAGTGTCACTCCACTCTTTAAGAAGGGAGGGAGGCAGAAGAAAGGAAATTACAGGCCAGTTAGCCTGACTCGAGTGATTGGGAAGATGTTGGAGTTCATTATTAAGGATGAAGAATCAGGGTACTTGGCGGCACATGATAAAATAGGCCAAAGTCAGTGTGGTTTCCTGAAGTGGAAATCTTTTCTGACAAATCTGTTGGAATTCTTTGAGGAAGTAACAGGCAGGATAGTCAAAGGAGAATCAGTGGATGTTATTTACTTTCAGAAGGCCTTTGACAAAGTACTGCACATGAGATTGCTAAACAAGAAAGGAACTCATGATAATACAGGAAAAATGCTAGCATGAATAGAAGATCAGCTGTCTGGCAGGAGGCAAACAGTGGGAATAAAGGGTGCCTCCTCATATGGTAACAATACATTTGTAGGTAAATTGCCAAGATTGGAGAACAACTCAACCCAACCATCAAACATCTGAGCTACACATTTTCTGAATTGTTTCCTTTTCTGGTTGGCTAACGGTGACTAGTAGTATTGGGACCATTTCTTTTCACATTATTATAGAAAAGATGTCAACAAAATAGAGAGAGTACAGAGGACATTTACTAAAATGTTACCTAAGTTACAGGGAAAGGTTGAACAAGTTAGGTCTTTATTCTTTGGAGCGTAGAAGGTTAAGGGGGGACTTGATAGAGGTATTTAAAATTATGAGGGGGACAGATAGAGTTGACGTGGATAGGCTTTTTCCATTGAGAGTAGGGGAGATTCAAACAAGAGGACATGAGTTGAGAGTTGGGGGCAAAAGTTTAGGGGTAACACGAGGGGGAACTTCTTTACTCAGAGGGTGGTAGCTGTGTGGAACGAGCTTCTAGTAGAAGTGGCAGAGGCAGGTTCGATTTTGTCATTTTTTAAAAATGGATAGGTATATGGACAGGAAAGGAATGGAGGGTTATGGGCTGAGTGCGGGCCAGTGGGACTAGCTGAGAGTAAGCATTCGGCACGGACTAGAAGGGCCGAGATGGCCTGTTTCTGTGCTGTAATTGTTATATGGTTATATTATATGTTAAAGATGTGGATGACGGAACCAGTGGCTTTGTGGCCATATCTGCAGATGATACTGAGATGTGGGATGTAGTGTTGAGGAAGCAGGGTGCCCACAGAAGGAGTCAGACAGACTGGGAGATTGAGCAAAGAAGTGGCAGATGGAATACAGTGTAGGGTCATGCACTTTGGCGGAAGGAATAAAGGTGTGATCTATTTTCTAAATGGGGAGAAAATCCAAAATTCAGAGGTGCAAAGGAGAGACTGTACAAACAACAACTGTTGCCCAGGTGCTTCACCAGTCACAACTTTATGGGAGAGTGACAAAGAGAAAGCCACTGTCGAAAAAAGCTCACATGAAATCTCAGCTAGAGTTTGCCAGAAGGCATGTAGGAGACTCTGAAGTCAGCTGGAAGAAGGTTCTATGATATAATGAAACCAAAATAGAGCTTTGGCCATCACAATCAACGCTGTTTGGCGTAAGCCAAACACTGCACATCATCAGAAACAATCCATCCCTACTGAGAAGCATGCTGCATCGTGCTGTGGGGATGCTTCACTGCAGCAGGCCCTGGAAGGCTTGTGAAGGCAGAGAGTAAAATGAATGCAGCAAAATACAGGGAAATCCTGGATGAAAACCTGATGCAGTCTGCAAGAGAACTGCAACTTGGGATAAGATTTGTTCTCCAGCAACACAATGACCCCAAGCATAAAGCCAAAGCTGCACAGAAATGGATTAAAAACAACAAAGTTAATGTCCTGGAGTGGCCAAGTCAGAGTCCACACCTCGCCAATTGAGAATTTGTGGCTGTTCACTCTCGATCCCCATGCAATCTGACAGAGCTTGAGCAGTTTTGTAAAGAAGAATGGAGGAAAAACTGCAGTGACCAGATGTGCAAAGCTGATAGAGACCTATCCACACAGACTCAAGGCTGTAATTGCTGCCAAAGGTGCATCCACTAAATATTGACCTGAAGGGGGTGAATACTCATGCAGTCAATTATTTTGTATTTTATATTTATAATTCATCTAGATCACTTTGTAGAGATCTGTTTTCACTTTGATGCGGAAGTCTTTTTCTGTCGAACAGTGTCAAAAACAGCTGAACTAAACCCACTGTGATTCAATGTAAAACAAGAAAATATGAAAACTTCCAAGGGGGAGTGAATACTTTTTTTATATAAACCTACTCCATGATGAATCCAACCCTTCCTTCTGACACAGCCCATAATTTTCCATTGTTCTTGTATCTATGTGCGTGCTTAGGAGTACTTTAAAATGCCCGATTTAAATCAGCCTCTTTTACACCCCTGGCAGTGTTCCAAGCATTTACCACATTCTGTGTTTAAAAAAAAAATTTCTGACATCCCCCCCACCCCCCCCGCAGTACTTTCCTCTAAACACCTTAAATGCATGTGTTCAGGTACTGTCCACTGCCGCCTGGGAAAAAGTTTCAGGCTGAAGACTTTTCCTCAGAACGTCATCAATACGAGTTCATGATGAACTTCCGCAGAATCTCACGGAGCTGAAATGTTGATCCCGATCCTTCCCAGGAGCTGCTGGGTGCGCGGAGTAACACAGGTAATTTTTGTGTGTTTTGTTTCAGATTTCCGGTTCCTGTAATTATTTTGCTTTCAGTTCATTTCTGATCAGTATTCGTATCGGAGCATAGCTTATAGAACCATAGAACACTACAGCACAGTACAGGCCCTTCAGCCCTCCATGTTGTGCCGACCCTCATAATCCTTAAAAAAAAGTACTAAACCCACAATACCCCATAACCCTCCATTTTTCTTTCATCCATGTGCCTGTCCAAGAGGCTCTTAAATACCCGTAAATAATTTCAGGCCGAAACGTCGTCACCACCTCCTCCCATAGATGCTGTCTGGCCTGCTGAATTCTGCCAGCATTTTGTGTTTTTATTTATTTCCAGCATCTGCAGATTCACTCGTGTTGCTCTTAAATACCCCTAACATTTTAGCCTCCACCACCATCCCTGGCAAGTCATTCCAGGCACTCACAACCCTCTGTGTAAAAAACTTGCCCCTGATGTCTCCCCTAAACTTCCCTCCCTTAATTTTGTACATATGCCCTCTGGTTTGCTATTGGTGCCCTGGGAAACAGGTACTGACTATCCACCCTATCTATGCATCTCATAATCTTGTAGACCTCTATCAAGTCCCCTCTCATTCTTCTACGCTCCAAAGAGAAAAGTCCCAGCTCTGCTAACCTTGCTTCATATGACTTGTTCTCCAATCCAGGCAACATCCTGGTAAATCTCCTCTGCACCCTCTCCATAGCTTCCACATCCTTCCTATAATGAAGTGACCAGAATTGAACACAATACTCTAAGTGTGGTCCCACCAGAGATTTGTAGAGTTGCAACATGACCTCTCTACTCTTGAACTCAATCCCCCTGTTTATGAAGCCTAGCATCCAATAGGCCTTCTTAACTACCCTATCAACCTGCGCAGCAACTTTGAGGGATGTATGGATTTGAACCCCAAGGTCCCTTAGTTCATCCACACTCTTAAGTAACTGACCATTAATCCTGTACTCAGTCTTCCAGTTTGTCCTTCCAAAATGCATTGCCTCACACTTGTCCAGATAGAACTCCATCTGCTATTTTTCTGCCCAACTCTGCAGCCTGTCTATATCCTCTTGTAACCTTCGACAACCTACAGCTCCATCCACAACTCCTCCAATCTTCGTGTCATCCACAAACTTACTCACCCATCCTTCCGCCTCTACATCCAAGTCATTTATAAAAATCACAAATAGCAGGGGTCCCAGGACAGATCCCTGCGCACTCCACTAGTCACCAACCTCCAGGCAGAATACTTTCCTTCCACAACTACCCTCTGCTTTCTTCCTTTAAGCCAATTTTTTATCCAAACAGCCAAGGTTCCACTTATCCCATGCCTCATGACTTTCTGGATGAGTCTCTCATGAGGGACCTTGTCAAATGCTTTGCTAAAGTCCATGTCACTGCTACCAGGATCTACCTGAATTCCAGCTGCCTCAAAGCAGTTTATTCTTAGTCAGGCAAGGCAGAAACAGGCCTTTCAATTCGCCTTGTCCCTGGCGACCTCCACCTCCCCATCTATAGTCATCCTGTTTACCAGCACCTCATCCATAGCTACAAAACCATGGCTTCTCAAGTGCTCCTCTAGATGATTCTTAAAATGTTCTGAGAATCTCTGCCTCCACCACCTCCTCAGGCAGCATATTCCATATTCCAGACATTCCCCCCTCCCCCAGGGGATTCAGATCCTCTCCAACACCACCCCCCATCTCTCACCTTGGACCTTTGCCTTGTTTAGACATCCACATCACGGGGAAAGGATTCCTACCATCTACCCCATTGATCTGGCTCATAACTATCTACACTGGTCACCCCCTGGTCTCCTCTCTTCCAGCTCAGATTGTCCTATTTGCACACCGTGACCTGGACCATCTTTTACACAGCTACACCGTGACCTTGCTGCTCTTATAGGCTTTCCCAGATAATGAAGGCAAATTTCCTGCAAACACAAGAGGTTCTGTAGACGCTGGAAATCCAGAGCACACACAAAATGCTGGAGGAACTCAGCAGGCTGGGCAGCATCTATGGAAATCAGTAAACAGTCAACTTTTCAGGCCAAGACCCTTCATCTGGACTGTAAAGAAATGGGGATGATTCCAGAATAAGAATTGGGGGTGGTGGGGGGGAGGAGGATGAGCTAGAAGGTGATAGGTGAAGCCAAGTTTAGCAAGGGAGGGGGCCATGAAGTACGAAGCTGGGAGCTGATAGGTGCAAAAGGTAAAGGGCTGGATAAGAAAAAATCTGATTGGAAAGGAGAGTCAACCATGGAAGAAAGGGAGGAGGAGGGTCACCAGAGGAAGGTGATAGGCAGGTCAGGACAAGAGATAAGACAGAGGCCAGAGTAGGGAATGGAGGAAGAGGGAGAGGGAAAAATTATCAGATGTTGGAGAAATCAATGTTCATACCATCAGGTTGGAGACTACCTAGAGGAAATAATGGATGTTGCACCCCCAGCCAGAGTGGCCTCATTGTGGCAGAAGAGGAGGCCATGCATCGACATGTTGGAACAGAAATGGGCATGGGAATTAAAATAGTTGACCACCGGGAAATTACACTTTCTGTATAAGGAGTGGAGATGCTCAACAAAGCTGCCCCCCCCCCCCCCCAATTCACGTCAGATATCACTAATGTAGAGGAGGCCATATCAGGAGCTCTGGATACGATAGGTGACCCCAACAGATTGTCAGGTGAAGTGTTGCCTCCGGCTTTTCTACCTGATTCATTTGTACCAACATACCTCTGACTGTTCATCCTTCCCCTTTGAAAATTCTCTGCAGCTGCTCAGAGACATCCTTGACCCTGGCACCTGGGACACAACACACCATCCTGGCGCCTTTTCTGTGGCCACTGAGTCTCCTGTCTGTCTCCCTCACTCCCGACTCTCTAATCACTCTGTTACCGCCAATCTGTTGCTCCATCTGCTTTACAACACAGGCCAAAATTGGATTTGTCTCCCTTGTTATTATCCTGCCCCTCTCTGCTCTGCGTATGTGGATATTCTGAACACAAAATTCGTTAGTCTCATGCCATTTCAATTATTTTCTGCTTTTCCCTCAATCTTCCACAAATTTAATCTTTCCGTCGCATTATTCATGTGTGTCAGTCATGGAACAGATTGTGATAATGACATTTGGATGCTTTCAATATTTTCAGTAATACTGTGCCAGATGCTCTATAAACGATATTCTCATACTCCTTACTTGCTTAGTCTACCCTTCTTTTTCTTCTGGGGCAGTAGACCTGTTCCACTGCAGTTTGATCGGTTCTGCAGTGGCTGGTAAACCCCAAATGGGAACAGTAGTCTCTTCCACAAATGGTGCAGGCATCGCTGGACAGGATGGGTGGGTAGGTAGTTTGTGAGGTACTTAAGAGTTTCTGAAATGCCCCTAGCATATCTGTCTCTACCACATACCCCTGGAAGTGCATTCCACATGCCCATCTGTGTCAAAGAATTACCTCTGACATCCCCCCTGGACTTTCCACCAATCACTTTGAAAGTATGTCTTCTGGTATTAGCCATTTCCGCCCTGGGGAAAAGGTGCTGGCTGTTCAGCCAATCTATGCCTCTTATCATCTTGTACATCTCTGTCACGTCACCTCTGATCCTCCTAAAATGATCTTAGAGTAGGTTAAAAGGTCAGCACAACATTGTGGGCCGAAGGGCCTGTACTGTGCCACAGTGTTCTATGTTCTCCTTTCCCTTGTCCAGTGCATCTCATTCTCAGAACACATGCCTTCCAGTCTGCTGTTGGAATTACATGCAGAACATAAGACATGTATGGAAGGGATGTTCATTCACCAACCCAGCGTCCATTACCATCACGGCAGAGCTTTTAACTCAGGTCCATTTTCCCTCTGGATCGGAGGCTCCCATCCTGGGGTCCACGGACCCCTTCCTTAATGTTATTAGTCCACGGCATAAGAAAGGTTGGGAACCCCTGCTCTAGACCATAATACAGAAAATTCCCATCAACTATGCTACCATGGCCCTCATGTATAAAGAATTACAAAGAGGAAATTCTTCTGGCCTCTGTTATGAATAGCTGAGTGCTTATTGTGACCCCAAACTCTGTACCCCAGCTGCAGCAAACATCATCCCTGCATTTACTCTGACAAACCCCAAAAGAATTTTGTTATGTTTCAAGAGGTGGATTGAGGAGGACCTACCAATGCAGATGATGTCCATGAATCCATACATTCCATAGCAGATCTGGAAGAGGAGGTCCTGTCTCTGCCACTTTGCTGAAGGGCTGATTGTTGACCAGACCAACCAAGAAATACTTGCGATGAGGAACAAGGAGCCGAGGATTGCAGCTGCAATTTGCACTCTCTCAATCACTGTCAGGGAGATTGCCTGCCACTGAAGGGGGAGCAGAAAGAGATCAAAGTCTGCGCAGAGTATCGAGGGTCTTCTTAGTTCAATTGTACAGTTGGCAGTTTGCTTACATAACATACATTAATGTAATATTCACTCAGCAATCAGTGTTAATGACTGTAACCCTGAGGAGTACGGATTCACAAAGTATAGGCCGAGCAGGATAAATACGGAAGGGTTTTTGTAAGGATAAAGGAGACAGAGGCAAAGATGCTTCTGGAAGGAATTCCTGAGGAAAAGATTACTGCCATAAGCAACAGCCGGAGCTGGGCAAAAGGAGATTAATATGGACTATAGGCAGGAATCAGAACTATCCATAGTTTGTGGTGAGTTCCTAATAACTAAGTAGCAGAAATGGGAGGGGCCTTACCTGCTCTATCATTCTGTCAGATGGTGACTAGTTCTGTAACTCAGCTCTACTTTCATGCCTGGTCCCTAATTTCCCCACTGTTCAAAATTTGACCTCAGCTTTGAATGCACCCAATAACCATCTGGGGCAGAGAATTCTAAAGATGTATAACCTTCACCCAGAAGTTCCTCCTTACCCTCAATCCTAAACATTCAGCCCTTATTAGAATCTGTACCAACTTTTCAGACACTCCCTTTGGGGAATCATCTTCTCAGCATCCACTACTCTCGGAGTCCAAACCAGTTGAAGGGCTTCAATCCGAAATATAGACTGTCCATTCCTGCTCCATAGATGCTTCCTGACCCGCTGAGTTCCTCCAGCAGATTTTGTTCCAGATTCCAGCGTCTGCAGCCTCTTGTGTCTCCAGATCTTCTGTGCCTCAGTGAGGCAGTTTCTCATCCTTCCCAACTCCAGCAGATACAGACCAGTTTTACTTAGTCTCCCTTCATCCTCAGCATCTATTAAATCTCAGCCGCAAGACAAGTACCTCATTCTTTAGTTCTCCAGCTGAGATCTCAGTGATATTCTGACAAAACTTATTCATTTTTATGCACTACTTTAATCCTTTTGCAATTAAACCCAATGTATTCATTTCACGATCTAATTGCTGGTGTATTTGCCATTTTACTTTCAATAAACCAGCTCTCTCTCATCCATTTGTACACCTTTAGAATTTTCTTCAAATTTTCCATCTTATATTCCATCTGCTGCCTCTGCATACTTAGTAGAGGTAGATTCAGTGTGCTAGAGCAATACAGCACTGAAACGGGCCATTCGGCCCATCTTGTCCATACTGAACCAGAGGCTGATCTAATCTAGTCCCTCACTGGGTAAATCTACAGCTGTTTGGTTTAGACTCTGTTGTGTAGGGAACTCTTCTGCTTTTAGTCACCTTCATTTCTCTACCATTTTCTCTGTAATGATACGAATTATGTCAATTTCCTTACTGTCGTTAGACCTTTGGTTGCCCTCCATTTCTTAAATTTTGTTTCTTTCACGGTGAAGTTGAAAATAAAATACTTATTTGGTGCTATAACTACTTTTCCCTAATGGCAATGTCTCCTCACGTTGCATCTATTTGAACATTCACCTTTGGCGTTTTTTTTCCTCTTTTTTTCATCGTCTTGCAAGATCATGCAAACAATTTTACACTTTTTGGTAACTTACCACAAACATCTTATTTTCTTCTCTTTGCAGTTTTTAGGTATTGGTTACTGCTTGTTTAAACTTTCTAAATCCTCCATGTTACTATTTTTGATAAACTATTAAGTTTCTTCCAATTGAATGATTGAAAGGCTGGCAGGAGGCAGAGTGGGAATAAAGGGGGCCTTTTCTGGTTGGCTGCTGGTGACTAGAGGCATTCCACGGGGGTCAGTATTGGGACTGCTTCTTTTTATATTATATGTCAACGATTTGGATGACAGAATTGATGGCTTTATGCCCAGGTTTTAGGGCGGTATGAAAACAGGTGGAAGGACAGGTAGTCTGCAGAAGGATTTAGACAGGTAAGGAGAAGGGGTAAAGAAGTGGCAGATGGAATATGGTATAGAGATGTCAGAAGCAGAATCAGGTTTAATATCACTGGCATTTGTTTTCTTTTGCAGCAGCAGTACATTGCGATAAATAATTAAAAATATATAAATTATAATAAGAAATATATATTAAAAATTAAATTGACAAAGTAGTGCAAAAAGAAACTAGTGTTCGTGGGTTCATTGTCCAGTCAGAAATCCGATAACGGAGGGGAAGAAGCTGGGTCTGAAATGCTGAGCATGTGCCTTCAGGCTCCTGTACCTCCACCTTGATGGTAGCAATGAGAAGAGGGCATGTCCTGGGTGACGGGGATCTTTAATGATGGATGCTGCCTTTTGAAGGTGTCCTCAGTGCTGGGGAGGCTAGTGCCCATGATGGAGCTGGCTGAGTTTACAACTTTCTGCAGGTTTTCCTTCCTGTGCAGTGGCCCCTCTTACCAGGTTCGAATGTTCTCCACAGTACAACTGTAGAAATTTGCTTGAGTCTTGGGTTGCATGCCAAGACTCCTCAAACTCTTAATGAAGTATAGCTGCTATCATGCCATCTTTGTAATTGCATCAATATGTTGGACCCAGGATCGATCTTCAGATATGTTGACACCCAGAACTTGAAATTACAGTACTCTCCCTTTCCACCGCTGATCCATTGATGGTGACTGGTGCGTCTTTCCTCAACTTCCTCTTCCTGAAGCCCACAATGCATTCATTGGTCTTACTGACGCTGGGTGCAATGTTGTTGCTGCAACACACTCACCCAGCTGATCTATCTCACTCCTTTATGCCTCTTTGCACCGTCTGAAATTCTGCCAACTATAGTTGTGTCATCAGTAAATGGTGTCTGAGCTATGCCTAGCCACACAGTCATGAGTATAGAGAGAGTAGAGTAGTGGACTACGCATACATCCTTGAGGTGTGCTAGTGTTGATTGTCAGCGAGGAGGAGATGTTATATCTGATCTGCACTGACTGGAGTCTCCCAGTGAGGAAGTCAAGGAGCCTTTTGCAGGGGGAGCTACAGAAGCCCAGGGATTGGAGCTGGATGATTAGAACCAAGGGTCTGATTGTTGAGCTGCAATCAATCAAGCCTGACCTAGGTATTGCTATTGTCTAGGTGATCTAAGGCTGAGTGGAGAGCCAATGAGACTGCATCCGCTGTAAACCTACTGTGGCAAAAGGCAAATTGCAGCAGCCCAAGTCCTTGCTTAGACAGTAGCTAACTTCGACCATGACCGACATCTCAAAGCACTTCATCATTGTAGATATGAGTGCAACTGGGTGGCAGTCATTGAGGCAGCTCACCCTGCTCTTCTTGGGCACTGGTATGATTGTTGACCTTTTTAAAGCAGGTGGGACTCTCCAACTGCAGTAGTGAGAGATTGAAGATGTCCTTGAACACTCCCACCGGTTGGTTGGCACAGGTTTTCAATGCCTTACCAGGTACACCATCAGAGTCAGAGGCCTTGCGAAGGTTCACTCCCTTGAAAGGTGTTCTGACATCGGTCTCCGAGACAGAGATCACAGGGTTTCCAGATGTTGCAGAGGTGTGGTTTTATCCCCCCTTGAAACGTGTGTAAAAGGCATTGAGCTCACCTGGGAGTGAAGCATCACAGCCATTCGTGCTATTAGGTTTCACCTCGTAGGATGTAATTATGACCAAAGAACCATAAGACTATAAAACATGGGAGTAAAATTAGGCCGCTTGTCCTATCGAGTCTGCTCAGCCATTCCATTCTGGCTGATTTATTATCCCTCTCAACCCCGTTCTCCTGCCACTCCATTGAGGTCTTTCAATATTCAAAATGTTCAATAAGATCCTCCCTCACTCTTCTAAACTCCAGCGAGTACAGGCCCAGACCATCATCTGTTAACCCTTTCACTCCTGTGAGCATTCTCGTGAACCGCCTCTGGACCCTCTCGAATGCCAGCATGTATTTTCTTAGATAAGGGGTCCAAAACTGCTCACAATACTCCAAGTGCAGTCTGACCAGTGCTTTATAAATCCTCAGCATTACATCCTTACTTTTATATTCTGATCCTCTCAAAATGAATGCTAACATTACATTTGCCTTCCTCACCACCGACTCAACCCGCAAGTTAACCTTCAGGGAATCCTGCATGAAAACTCCCAAGTCCCTTTGCACCTCTGATTTTTGAATTTTCTGCCCATTTAGAAAATAGTCTATGCCTTTATTCCTTCTGCCAAAATGCATGAAACATGCACTTCCCTGTACTGTATTCCATCTGCCACATCTTTGCCCATTTTCCCAATCTATCTAAGTCTTCCTGCAGCCTCCCTGCTTCCTCAACACTACCTGCCCCTCCAACTATCTTCGTTTTATCTGCAAACTTGAACAAAAAGCCATCAATTCCTCCATCTAAATCATTGACATATAATGGGAAAAGAAGCAGAATCCCTGTGGAACACCATTAATCATCAGTGGCCAACCAGAAAAGGCCCCTTTATTCCCACTCTCTGCGTCCTGGCAGTCAGCCAATCTTCTATCCATATTAGTACCCTTCCCATAATACCATGGGCTCTTATCTTGTTAAGTAGCCTCATGCTCAGCACCTTGACAAAGGTGTTCTGAAAATCTAAGTACACAACATCCATTTTGTCTATCCTGCTCATTATTTCCTCAAAGAACACCAACAGATTTGTCAGACAAAATTTCCACTTTGGAAAACCATGCTGACTTTGGCCTATAATTTCCTTTCTTCTGCATCCCTCCCTTTTGAAAGCATAGAGTGACAGTTATAATTTCCTTTCCTCCAGAACCATTCCAACGTTCATCTGATTCTGTCTCTAACTTCAATCGGAATTGGTTTCTCATTCTTAAAATAACCTTCCATTGGGTCGTATCTGAACTTCTTTATAAGTTCTGGATCACTGGCCTTGAATGCAATAGACCTAGCCCTCAGCAGACTAAAAAATCTGCTGGTTCACCCATGGCATTGGATTTGGGTATGTCTGGTGTGTTCACGAAGGCACACTCTCATCGACAGAGACCTTGATGAAGTTGGTGACAACTGTGGTGTGTTCGAAGACGAGTCCCTAAATATTGTCCAGTGTACCGACTCAAAGCAGTCTTGTAGCACTCCTCCACCTCCCCTGACCATACCTTCTCAGTCCATAACAGTGGACTTTAGTCTCTGCCTGTACGCTGGGAGTAGAAATACAGACAGGTGATCGGACTTTCCAAAGTGTGGAATGGCACGGTAAGTGTTCTAGACAGTGGTATAGCAGTGGTCAAGTACATTGGCTCCTTTGCTTCCACAGGTGATATGTTGATGGTAGTTGATCCGAGACTTCCTCAAAGCCTTTGCAATGATGGGGAAGACGTCTGTGCGTGGTTTTTCATAACTGCTGATCATGGTGCTCAGTTCTTCCAATGCCTGCATGAAGTTACCCTGAGGTGAGGCACCCACCACTATCAGGATGATGATAGAAACCTCCCTCAGCAGATTAAATGGATCACCTTTGACCACAAGATGTTCCAGGTCGGGTGAGCAGGATTGAGACAGAATTGCCATGTCTCTGCACCATGATAAGTTAATCATAATGCATACTCCACCTCCTCGACCTTTAAAAGACTTGAGCTGTCTTGTCTTTATGGTGAATGGTGAAACCATCGGGCTGCAGCGCTGTGTCAGAAATGATGGAAGTGAGCCACGTTTCTGTGAAGCTGAGCACACAACAGTTCCTGATGTCCCGCTGGTTCTGCAATCTTGCTGTGAGGTCTTCAGTTTTATTTTCCAGAGACTGTACATTCACCAGCAGGACAGTTTGGAGTAGAATTCTAAAGCCTCTGTGTTTCAGTGGTATTTGCAGACTAGTACACGGTCCCCACTTCTGTATTTTAACGGGGAATCGCAATCACAACCTGAGAGTGTCAGCCAGGTTCCGGCAACATTGCTAGATTTTTTAAACATCTCAAAGTGACGTTGCTTTCTGAAGTACCCATGGTTGTGTCTTAAATGGGAATATTTGATGATTCCCATTGGAGTTGTACATAATGGGTCACCACTTATCAGCACCATCCTGATGAAATGTATGATCATACACTTTAGTAGAAGGAATAAAGATGTAGACTGTTTTCTAAGTAGGAAGGAAATTCAGAAATCAGAGGTGCAAAGGGACATGGAAGTCCTTGTGCAGGATTCCCTAAAGGTTAATTTGCAGTTTGAGTAAGTGGTAATAATGGCAACATTCATTTCCAAAGGACTGGAATATATAAACCAGGATGTAATGCTGAGGCTTTATAAGGTATTGGTCAGACCACACTTAGAATATTACGAGCAGTTTTGGGACTTTTATTTAAGAAAAGATGTGCTGGCATTGAAGGGGTTCTACAGGAAGTTTACAAGAATGATTCTGGGAATGAAATGGGTTAATGTATGAGGAACATTTGATGGCTCTGGGCCTATACTCACTGGAGTTTATGAGAATGATGGGAGATCTCAAAGAAACCTATCGAATATTGAAAGGCCTAGATAGAATGGATGTGAAGAGAATGTTTCCTATAGCGGGGGGAATCTAGGGCCAGAGGGAACAGCCTCAGAATAGAGGGATGTCCATTCAGAACAGAGCTGAGGAGGAATGCTTTTATCCAGTGGGTTGTGAGTCTGTGGAATTCAATCCACAGATGGCTGTGGAGGCCAAGTCATTGGGTATATTTAAAGTAAGGTTCATAGGTTCCTGATCAAAGGTTACGTGGAGAAATGAGGAGAATCAGGTTGAGATCGAATGGTGGGCAAGACTCAATGGGCTGAATGGCCTAATGCTGCCCCTATGACTCATCATCTAATTCTGTTCAACATTGCCTGTCTAATATACACGAGAGAAAACAGGTATAAACGTTTAAATTGCGAGATTAGCTTTACTGGGCTGACAAAATGTTTTATCAAAAAAAGAATGGGTAACAGCTACTTGAAGGTAACGTGTAAGAACAGTAAGGATCATTCATCGAGTCAGAGTCATATTGTAATACAGGACAGGAACAGGACCTTCCGCCCATGCTGATTAAGTTCTTGCCTATAGTATATTTGTCCCATTTGCAAACATTTGGTCCATATCTGTCTAAATTTTCCCTATCTATGTTCCAGTCTGTTTTTGTCTGCCCCGTACCCTAACCTGTCTTTGTCTGCCCCATATCCTAACCTGCCCCTGTCTGCCCCATATCCTAACCCGTCTTTGTCTGTCCCTGTATCCTAACCTGCCCCTGTCTGCCCCGTATCCTAACCTGTCTTTGTCTGTCCCTGTATCCTAACCTGCCCTTGTCTGCCCCATATACTAACCTGCCCCTGTCTGTCCCGTACCCTAATCTGCCCCTGTCTGTCCCGTACCCTAACCTGCCCCTGTCTGCACTGTATTCTAACCTGCCCCTGTCTGCCCTGTATTCTAACCTGCCCCTGTCTGTCCCGTATTCTAACCTGCCCCTGTCTGCCCCATATCCTAACCTGTCTTTGTCTGTCCCTGTATACTAACCTGCCCCTGTCTGTCCCGTACCCTAACCTGCCCCTGTCTGTCCCGTATTCTAACCTGCCCCTGTCTGCCCTGTATTCTAACCTGCCCCTGTCTGTCCCGTATTCTAACCTGCCCCTGTCTGCCCTGTATTCTAACCTGCCCCTGTCTGTCCCTGTATCCTAACCTGCCCCTGTCTGTCCCGTATCCTAACCTGCCCCTGTCTGTCCCTGTATCCTAACCTGCCCCTGTCTGTCCCGTATTCTAACCTGCCCCTGTCTGTCCCGTATCCTAACCTGCCCCTGTCTGTCCCTGTATCCTAACCTGCCCCTGTCTGTCCCTGTATCTTAACCTGCCCCTGTCTGTCCCGTATTCTAACCTGCCCCTGTCTGTCCCGTATCCTAACCTGCCCCTGTCTGTCCCTGTATCCTAACCTGCCCCTGTCTGTCCCGTATTCTAACCTGCCCGTCTGTCCTGTATTCTAACATGCCCCTGTCTGTCCCGTATCCTAACCTGCCCCTGTCTGTCCCGTATACTAACCTGCCCCTGTCTGTCCCGTATTCTAACCTGCCCCTGTCTGCCCTGTATCCTAACCTGCCCCTGTCAGCCTTGTATCCTAACCTGTCTTTGTCTGTCCCTGTATTCTAACCTGCCCCTGTCTGCCCCGTATTCTAACCTGCCCCTGTCAGCCTTGTATCCTAACCTGCCCCTGTCTGTCCCATATTCTAACCTGCCCCTGTCTGTCCCTGTATCCTAACCTGCCCCTGTCTGTCCCGTATTCTAACCTGCCCCTGTCTGTCCCGTATTCTAACATGCCCCTGTCTGTCCCGTATCCTAACCTGCCCCTGTCTGTCCCATATCCTAACCTGCCCCTGTCTGTCCCGTATTCTAACCTGCCCCTGTCTGTCCCGTATCCTAACCTGCCCCTGTCTGTCCCGTATTCTAACCTGCCCCTGTCTGTCCCGTATTCTAACCTGCCCCTGTCTGTCCCGTATCCTAACCTGCCCCTGTCTGCCCTGTATCCTAACCCGCCCCTGTCTGCCCCGTATTCTAACCTGCCCCTGTCTGTCCCGTATTCTAACCTGCCCCTGTCTGCCCTGTATCCTAACCTGCCCCTGTCAGCCTTGTATCCTAACCTGTCTTTGTCTGTCCCTGTATCCTAACCTGCCCTTGTCTGCCCCATATCCTAACCTGCCCCTGTCAGCCTTGTATCCTAACCTGTCTTTGTCTGTCCCTGTATCCTAACCTGCCCTTGTCTGCCCCATATCCTAACCTGCCCCTGTCAGCCTTGTATCCTAACCTGTCTTTGTCTGTCCCGTATTCTAACCTGCCCCTGTCTGTCCCGTATCCTAACCTGCCCCTGTCTGTCCCTGTATCCTAACCTGCCCCTGTCTGTCCCGTATTCTAACCTGCCCCTGTCTGTCCCGCATCCTAACCTGCCCCTGTCTGTCCCGTATTCTAACCTGCCCCTGTCTGTCCCGTATCCTAACCTGCCCCTGTCTGTCCCTGTATCCTAACCTGCCCCTGTCTGTCCCGTATTCTAACCTGCCCCTGTCTGTCCCGTATCCTAACCTGCCCCTGTCTGTCCCGTATTCTAACCTGCCCCTGTCTGTCCCGTATTCTAACCTGCCCCTGTCTGCCCCGTATTCTAACCTGCCCCTGTCTGTCCCGTATTCTAACCTGCCCCTGTCTGCCCTGTATCCTAACCTGCCTTTGCCTGCTCTGCACACGGACTAACGATTTATCCTCCGCCTTACTCTCCCCACCTGCTGCTTTGGTAAATGCTTCACAGTCCTTGAGCCAATTTAGCTTAAACCTTCCAAGGATATTGATCTCTCTCTAGCTTAGATGCAACATTTCCTCATCACTGTAAAACACATAGTCAATTTTATATCTTTGTAAGTTCCCTAATCACCCCTTTTTTCATTTTGATCTCAATCATTAAAGCAAGGGAGTGAGTCACAGGGAGTCCAACAGCAATCAGCCTTCCAGAATCTGATTTAATATCACTGGTAAATATCATGAAATTTGTTCTGCAGCAGTACAGTGCAACACATAAAAATATAAATTACAATAAAACAAAAAGAAATATAAATTAAATTAAATAACTAGTGCAAAGAGAGACCAAAAAGTAATGAGGGGGTGTTAACGGATTGGTTCATTGTGCATTCAGGAATCTGATAGCAGAGGGGAAGAATCTGTTCCTGAGACATTGACTGTGAGTCTTCAGGCCGATGTACCCCCTCCTTGACAGAAGCAATAAGATGAGGGCATGTCCTGGGTGCTAACTTTGCCTTTTGAAGATGTCCTTGATGCTGGGGAGGCCAGTGCTCATGATGGACTGGCTAAATCGGCAACTTTCTGCAGCTTTTATGACTGCAGTCCAGTCATAGGAACATCCGTTCACTAGTACTCTGCTTTCTGCTGTGAGCACTTTTGAATTTGACCTCAAACATTCTGCCCTTCTTGTTGTAGCTCAGAACATTCCATCTGGCTAATCACATGTGATCTTCCCTTAACTAAATAATATTGTCTCATTAAGACCTTAGCATGGACTAGATGGGCTGAAGGGCATTTCCTGCGCTCTATGACTCTATTCATTTTGGATCATCGTATCATGTTACGAAAACAGATCTTCTAATTCACCACTCAATGCCTGCCATCAAGTATTGATCTACAGTAACCCTATATTATAGTGTTCAAAGCCAGAGGGCTTAAACTGGTGAATTAGTTTATTATTGTCACATGTACTGAGATTCAGTCCGTACAGATCAAATCATTACCCAGTGATTGAGGGAGTACAAGGTAAAACAATAAAAAAGTGCAGAATAAAAGGCTACAGTTACAGGGAAAGGATCGTGTAGGTAGACAATAAAATGCAAAATCACAACAAGGCAGATGGTGAGGTCAAGAGTCGATCTAGCAAAATATTCAATGGTCCAACAGTGGGATAAAATTGCCCTTGAGCCCGGTGCTATGTGCTTTCGGGTTTTTGTATCTTATGCCCATTGAGGGTGGTGGAAGAGAGAATGCCGTGGAGGTGTTGCTGTCTATCCTTACTGATTTTGGCCTGGGAGATCAGAAAATCAAGAATGCAGTTGCAAAGGGACTTCAACTGCTCATCTGAGGACTTACTAAATGTATTGAGCAGTCCTGCCCTTTTTAATGCCTCCAAGCTAAATGCAGTAGGTAATTTTTCAAATAATAAAGGAATCAAATAATCTAGAGTAACTACGGGAAGGTAGTTCCAAGGTGAAGATAATCTATGATTTTACTGAATGCAGGAATGACCTTCTAATAATCATGTTTGTTGTCATTATAGTATTGTTTCTTTTTATGAAATAGTTTGCATATGTAGTTACTGTACATATTTAATTTTATCTTTTTTTACCATTTTTCTTTGCACTGTTTACTGATGCAATACTACCATTAAATGCTTCTCTTAATATTTCCTCTGCTGTCTTTACTCAAACGCTACTTGGCTCTGTTCTTTCACCCTTCCTTTTTTCCAACCCTGCTACCACCTCCTTCACTACTTTCAGTTCCTCTAACTCATCAGGACCAGTCCCACTCTGGATTAGTGCTGAACGACTCCACAGAAGAGTTCCTTTCCGTCTATCCAGGGATTAATAACTCACTGTGACTCTCTAAACACAAGAGATTCTGCAGATGCAGGACATCCATCCCAACACACACAAAACGCTGGAGGAATTCAGCAGGTCAGGCAGCGTCATTGGGATGATTTGGGGCCAAGACCCTTCATCAGGTCTTGCACTGTAACCCCTCTGGTCTGCTCAAATCTTTCCCACTTTCTGGTGGTTCAGGTGACAATCCCAGCTGAATCCCATCACTCAAACAGACAGACAGTAAAATCTCCATGAAACAATAGATCAGGTTGTTCATGTGGATCAGAGCCAGGCTGATTGCAGAAAGCTCACAGGAGAAGTGAAAATGCAAACAAGGGAACAGAGAATATAACACTGGCAACAAAACATAATGGGGAGTGCAGACTTGCAAACAGGAAAAAGATTCTGAAAGGAGAGAGGGGGGCCAATCAGAGACAAAAAGCAAACAGCTTCACTGGGGCAGAAGCGCTGCTGAGGTTCCAGATAAATTGATTACACAGTCTTTACTAAGGAAGAAAATACTGCTCCTACAGAGTTAGCAGTGTCTTGGTTAAGTGCCGATACTCATCAAGGAAAATGTCACGGCAGGAGAGAACGGAGAGCTCAGCTACTGAGACTATATGGGTGGAACTGAGGAATAAGAAAGCAATGAGCACATGTAAAGGATTATATTCTAGACCACCCAACCGTCCAAGAGGAGCAGATCTATAGAGAGATCGCAGACTGTTGCGACAAGGTTGTGATAATGGGTGATTTAACTTTCCAGATATTGACTGGGACTTCCATGCTGTAAAAGGACTAGATAGGATAGAGTTTTTTTAAATGTGTCCAGGAAAGTTCCCTTAATCAGTACACAGAGGTCCCAACTAGAGAGAGTGTGATACTCAATCTCCCATTAGGGAATGAGACAGGGCAGGTGACAGAAGTTTATGCAGGGGAACACTTTGCATCCAGTGATCATAATGCCATTGGTTTCAAGATAATTATGGAAAAGGATGGGTCTGGCCCTCAGGTTGAGATTCTAAGTTGGAGAAAGGCCAATTTTGATGGTATCAGAAAGGATCTGGCAAGTGAAGATTGGGACAGATTGCTTTCCTTGCTTGGAAAGTGGGAGGACTTCAAAAGTGATATATTGTGAGTACAGAGTTTGTATATTGCTGTTAGAATGAAAAGCAAGGATAACAGATTTAGGAAACCCTGGTTTTCGAGAGATATTGAGGCCCTTGTTAAGGAGGAGAAGGAGGAGCATACAGGAAAGCTGTCAATAAGATCGAAGAGTACAGAGAAAATTTGCAAGGATGTTGCTGGGACTTGAGGACCTGAGTTATAGGAATAGGTTCAATAGATTAGGCATTATGCCCTGGAGCATAGGAGAATGAGCGGAGATTTGATAGAGATATATAAAATTATTAAGGGTAAATGCAAACAGGCTTTTTCCACTGTATTTCAGTGAGGCTAGAACCAGACGTCAGACATTAAGGGTGAAAGGGAATCTGAAGGTGGTGAGAGCGTGGAGCGAGCTGCCAGTGGAAGAGGTGGATGTGGGTTCGATGCTACATTTAAGAGAAGTGTGGATGGAAGGGGTATGAAGGGCTGGTGTATTTTAGGGACAGATGCTTCCCGTCCACTATCAGATTTCTGAACAGTGAATGCAAAATGAACAAACACATAAAACAACTTCAGAACTTTTGCTCTCATTTTGCATGACTTATTTAATTTAATTAAGTATATGCATGTATGGGTTTCAATGAAATCCTCCCCACCCCCATTCTTCTAAAACTCAGTGAGTACAATCAAACACCTACCATGTGTTAATCCTTTCATTCCCACACTCTTTCTCGCGGACCTGCTACTTGGATCCTCTCCAATGCCAGCACATCTTTTCTTAGATAAGGAGCCCAAAACTGCTCACATTACTCCAAGGGCCATCTGACCAATGCCTTATAAAGCCCCAACATCATATCTTTGCTTTTAGATTCTAGTCCTCTGGAAATGTTCAAAAAAGGGTTCAAAGGTTCATTTATTATCAAAGTATACAATTCCAAAACTCTTCTCCAGATAACCATGAAACCATGAAAGAAAAGAATGACAGCAAGGTCATCAACCCCAAATCCCTCCTCCCACACGAAAAAATGAGAAAGATCAGGTGAAAAAAACACAGTATAGTATAGTCCAAGTCCATATCCAAAATGTAGAAAACCTGGGACATTGTCCGGCAGAGCGGCAGCCTCTCCCCTTTCTGGCAACAGACCGACCCCCCAGTGATCAAAAGGCAGTCTGCCCTCTCCAGCAGCAGAGCGATCCCCCAGAGATCCAAAGGCAGTCTCTCCCCTCTGTAGCATAGCGATCCCCCAGAGATCCAAAGGCAGTCTCTCCTCTCCAGCAGCAGAGCGATCAAAAGGCAGTCTCTCCTCTCCGACCAGTGATCAAAAGGCAGGCAGCCAGTGCTCACCTTCCACATTCGCCTCAGTGTTTCAATCTTCTTTGTGATTTTAATCGGCGAACAATGGAAGCTTTAATTGGCGAGATGGAGTCGAACATCGGCTCACACCCCGTCCTGCGACCTGCTCGTCACGAGGTTCGAGCACACTGCCTTTGCCTCCTGGAATCTGCAGAGCACTAAAACACCCAAACGATCTCCAAACTGCAAATCAGAAGCTCCAACAGTTCCAGAATCACATTCACAACAAAAAACAAATGTAAAAAAAAAACATTTTAAAAGTGAAATATATGGTTTCATGATCTATCCAGAAGATGTCGACCGAAACAGCGTTGTACACAGGTGCCATTTTGACCAAAAATAAATGCTAATGTTCATTGGCCTTTCTTACCACCAACTCAACCTGCAAGTTAACCTTTAGGGAGTCTTGTATGAGGACTCCCAAGTCTCTCTGCACCTCTGAATTTTGACTTTTCTCCCTGTTTAGAAAATAGTGCATGCCTTTATTTGTTCTACCAAAGTGCATGACTCTACACTTCCCTACACTACATTCCATCTACCACTTCTTTGCCAATTCTCCTAATCTGTCTAAGTCATTCTGCAGGCCTTTTGCTTCCTCAAGACTACCTACCCCTCCACCTATCGTTGTATTGTCCACAAACTTGGCCACAAAGCAAGTGCCTCTCTAAGAGTTTTATAAATGCCATCCCTAACACCTCTAACACCATCCCTGGCAGGGTGTTCCACACACCCACCATTCTGTCTGTAAAAACTTACCTCTGAGGTCCCCCCTCCCATACTTTCCTCCAATTATTACCACTCATAGTAGCTATTTCTGCCCTGGGGAGAAACTCTGGCAATCCACTCTATCTCTGCCCTCTCAACATCAGATACACCTCTATCAAGTCATCACTCATCCTCTTTCACTCCAAAGGGAAAATCCCAAGCTCGCTCCATCCACGCTCATAAAGCATGCTCTCTAATCCTGGTAAATCTCCTCTGCACCCTCTCTAAAGCCTCTGCATGCTTCCTATAATGAGGTGACCAGAAGTGAACGCGATGCTCCAAGTGTGGACTAACAAGGGTTTTATAGAGTACAACATTATCGCACATGTTTTGATTTTTATTTTGCCCAGTAACCTGCACTAAGGGACAAGTCACAGTGGCCAATTAACCCTTTTTTGGATGTGGGAAGAAATTTGAGCACGTGGACGAAACCCACTTGGTCACAGAAAGGTCATGACAGCGCCGGAGGTCAGAATCGAACCAGATCTCTGGAGGCGTGAGGCGGCAGCACTATCCACTGCCATCCCGCCTATTAAAGGGGCACTCAGAGTTCCTTGTGCTCATCTGAGAAAGTCAGGGATTTTGTGGAAAAGGGGGAAAATAAAAGCAAATTACAATAAAGATGTCCGTTACCTGGAGAGGGTTCTTGGCACTGATGGCGATGACGTGGTATTTATAGTAACATAACTCACAACTCCAGGATCCTCTCTCACTTATCCATTTTATTAGGCACGGTTGGTGTGTACAGCGCACAGAACCAGCACAGCGACATGGGCTCAGCAGGTCTCCCTGTAAAGCAAGACACACAATGGTGGTGAAACTATGGGACGGCAATGGAGAGCATGACAATATCACCAGCTTAACAGAGGCACACATCACCTTTTCATCACTGCAGAGTTTACTCCCCTTTCCCATTCACTTCGATTTCACCAGTGGCCCTTCATTTGGTAAAATGCTCTCTCAGTGCTGAGGACATTGACTCAAATCTTAGAGCAATGAACACTATAGCTCAGTATGGCCACTTGGATAACAATGCTGTGTCAACCTTTTATCCTATTCTAAGATCAATCCAACCCTTCCCTCCCACATAGCCCTCCATTTTTCTATCATCCATGTGCCTATCTCAGAGTGTCTTAATGCCCCCAATGTATCTGCCCTACCACCACTTCTAGAAGGGCATTCCATGCACCAACCATTCTTCGTGTAAAAAAAACTTAAATCTGACATCCTCCCTACATTTTCCTCCAATCACCTTAAAATTATGTTTCCTCATATTAGCCATTTCTACCCTGGGAAAAGTCTCTGGCTGTCCACTCAATCTATGCCTCATCAAGTTGCCTCTCATCCTCCTTCACTCTAAAGAGAAATGCCCTAACTCACTCAACCTATCCTACAGACATGCTCTCTAATCCAGGCAGCATCCTGCTATATGTCCTCCACACCCTCTCTAAAGCTTCCACATCCTTCCTGTAATACGTGCCTCTGTAAAATAGCTCTTTTATTAACAATTTGTGCAAGTCATCACTGACCTCAAGGGATACATCTCACAGTGCTGATGAAATGATTAGCAGGTAGGTCACTGCTAACTGGCCTTTGACAGTAATGTTGATGCCATCTTCCTTCACAATTAAATGAAGTCTAATGGGGTAAAAATGTGTCTGGTTGGTCACGACGTGTTTTATCCCATCATCGTAGCCTATAGTTGACATCCATTTTAGTGGAATCATCAGAAGTATTTGAAAGGCTGCGTGTAACTTGAAAA
Source organism: Hemitrygon akajei (assembly GCF_048418815.1). Lineage (NCBI taxonomy): Eukaryota > Metazoa > Chordata > Chondrichthyes > Myliobatiformes > Dasyatidae > Hemitrygon > Hemitrygon akajei. The sequence continues at coordinate 121,962,896 of NC_133128.1, read as the reverse complement.
CACAAACAAGAGAAAATCTGCAGTTACCGAAAATCAAGGTAACACACACAAAATGCGGGAAGAATTCAGCAGGCCAGGCAGCATCTGTGGAAAACAGTACACAGTCAACATTTCAGGACTGGATGAAGAGTCTCGGCCTGAAACATCGACTCTTTCCATGGACGCTGCCTGGCCGGCTCAATCCCTCCAGCATTGTGTGTGTGTTACTGTGTAACTTGGTAATTTTGTTTTAGTGGGTGAAGTCTTAAATGAACACTGCATGGTTTAAGGTACAGATAACCTGTAAATAGCTGCAAGAAAATGAATCTTAAGGTAGTATATGCTGGCATGTGTTTTGATAGTAAATTTAATCTGATTTTGACTTTGGACATCAAGAATGTGGAATATGAGTTTACGGAAAGTCATGTAAATGAATAATGCCTTTGGAGATGGAGGACATTGCTGGGGTTGATGTGTTAGTTGTGGAGGCTGATGGGGTGGTCGATAAGGACAAGAGGCACCCTATCATTATTAAGGTGGTGGGACGATGGGGTGTGCGCGAACGTATGGGAAATGGAGGAGATGAGGGAGAGGGCAGCATCAATAGGGGATGAAGGGAAACCCCATTCTTCCAAGGAGGAGGACATTCCTGATGTCCTGGACAGAAAAGCTGCATCTTGGAAACAGATGTGGCAGAGATGAAGGATCTGAGAAAAGGGAATAGCATTTTTATAGGAGATAGGGTGGAAAATAGCCATGGGAATCGGTCGTTTTATAAAAGATGTCGGCCGACAGTTTATCACCAGAGATGGAGGCAGAGAGAGGGAGGTGTCGGAGATGGACGAAGTGAATTTAAGGGCAGGGTGGAAGTTGGAGGCAAAGTTGATGAAACTGACGAGCTCAGCTTTGGTGCATGAAGCAGCACCAAAGCAGTCGTCAATATAGTGGAGGAAGTGTGAGGAATCGTTACCGGGGAAGACTTGGAACATTGACTGTTCTATGTAGCCAACAAAAAACCTGGCATATCTGGAGTCCATGCAGGTGCTCATGGCTACCCCTGGAGTCTGGAGAAAGTGGGAGGAGACAAAGGAAAAATTGTTGAGGGTGAGGACCAGTTCTGCCAGATGGAGGAGGGTGGTGGTGGAGGGCATCTGGTTAATTCTTTTATTGAGAAAGAAGCAGAGATTTTTGAGGCCTTCTCAATGGGAGATCGAAGTGTATAGGGACTGAACATTCCTGGTGAAAATGAGGTGGTCAGGGCCAGGGAACTGTAAGTTAGTGAGGAGGTTAAGGGCATAAGAAGTGTCACAGATGTAGGTGGGAAGGGACTGAACCAAAAATGGAATTGAGATATGAGGGCACGATTTCAGTGAGGCAGGAGCAGAGACAATGGGCCTACCTGGACGGTCCAGATTGTGGATCTTGGGTAGGAGATAGAAGCGAGCAGTATAGGGTAAGGGAACTATGAGTTTGGTGGCAGTGGATGGGAGTTCTCCATAGTTGATGAGGTCAGTGATGGTGTCGGAGACAGTTTTCTGATGGTCCAGAGAGTGGTCATCTTCAAGGGGCAGGTATGATGAGGTGTCTGAGAGCTGCCACCTGGCCTTAGCAAGGTAGGGGTCAGTCAGCCACACTACAACAGCAACCCCTTTGTCTGCGGGTTTGACGCTGAGGTTGGGATCGGTGCAGAGAGAGTGGCTGGCAGTGCATTCAGAGGGAGTAAAGTTCGAGGAGGAGAGAGGAGTACTGAAGTCAAGATAGTTGATGTCTTGTTGGTAATTTGAAATGAAAAGATCCAGAGCAGGCAGAGAGCCAGAGCGGGGTGCCCAAGAAAAGGAGGAGGAGGGCTTGAGGCAGGAGAAGGGGTCACCAGGGTGGTGTGTGGAATTCTTGTCAAAGAAGTGGGCTCGGAGATAGAGGTGCTGGAAGAAGAACTCGGTGTCGTGTCGGGCGCAGAACTCACTGAAATGCTGGCAAGGTGGGGGGCAACAGAAGAAGAGTTTAGTGTCGTGGCAGTACATACATAGAAAAGGTTTAGAAGGATACAGGGCATCCCTCTAAGGAGAAGAGAAGTCCTCCACAGGATGTCTGTCTGAACTAATCCCAATTTCCTGCATTATTTATTTATCTTTATAGAGCATGAAGCATGTCCTTCTGGTCCAGCGAGCCGCGCCACTCAGCATCCCACCTATTTAACCCTCACCTAATCACAGGACAATTTACAAGGATTAATTAACTTACAAACCGGTACATCTTTGGATTGTGGGAGAAAACCGGTGCACCCAGAGGAAACCCACACGTTCACAGGGAGGAAACTCCTTACAGGCGGCACTGGAATCGAACTCTGAACCCCAATGTCCTGAGCTGTAATTGCATCGCGCTTCCAACTATACCACTGTCATTAGTCAGACTCTTCCAAAACTCTTCATTCTTCATTTGTAGCATCTTCATGATTCCTTGTCCAAGTTGGTTTGGTTGTGTTCAATCCCTTTGACCAATGCATTTTTTCCTTGATTTTCTTCTTTTTCTTCTTGTCCCCTTCTTTCTTTTTATCTTCACCTGATCCTTCAATTTAATTCAATCTTCTATGCGGTGGTGTGCTGGGGCAATGGCATCAACATGGGTGATGTCAACAGGCTCAATAAACTGATTAGCAAGGCTGGCTCTGTTCTCAGAGTCAAACTGGACACACTGGAGGACCCTCTGGAAAATCCTGGCAATTCTGGACAATGTTTCTCACCCTCTGCACACTACCTTGGCTGAACAGGAGCACTTTTAGTAATAGACTAAGACAGCTGTGCTACTCCAAAGAGCGCTATATGAGGTCATTCTTAACCTCGGTCGTTCAGCTCTATAATGAGTCAACCTATAGCCAGGGAAGTGATGACCCCCTCCTGTTAGAGTTTTAATAACCTCTGTTTACAAGAGCTCTGTTTAAGCTCTGTTTACCACGCCTGGTTATTGGGCAATATTGTGCAATATTACCATCACCTTACCTGGATGGTGGGACTGTGCACCCATTACTGTATAATATTACGGTAATTCTTGACTACCATCTTTTCAGTGTGAACATGGAAATCTTGTAAATATTGTAATCTTTGACTTGTAAATCTTTTACATTTTATTTTTAAGGTAACATTTCTTTATTACGTCTAATAGTTATATATCTGTGCACTTGTAATGCTACTGTGACACTGTAATTTCCTTTGGCATCAATAAAGTATCTATCTATCCAACATTCTCAATTTTTGATTTGTCTTCATCTGAGGCATCATCCTCTTTCTTGTCTTCTTTCTCTTTTCGTACATCATCACTAATACGGGTATTTGCCTCATATCCCTCGAATCTATTTTCTACACATATAATCATCTGAATGTCATTTACATATTGTAACTATATTCACCTCTGCAGCTTGTTCCACACACCCTCTACCCTCTCTGTGAAAAGCTACCCCATTAAGTCTTTACTGTCATCGTAAAGCTCTGTCCTTCAGTTTTAGACTTGGGATAAAGACTGCAACCATCTACCTCATCTACTCCCCTCATAATTTTATATAACTCTACGAAGTCACGCCTCACCCTCCTATACTCCAGGGAAAGAACTCCCAGATTATCCAACTTCTCCTTACAACTCAGACCATCAGACCATAAATCCTAGGTGCAGAATTAGACCATTCTGACTGTCGAGTCTGGTCTGCCATTTCATAATGGCTGATGAATCATCCCTCTCAATCTTATTCTGCCTTCTCCCTGTAACCTTTGACACCCTCACTGATCAAGAACACGTCAACCTATGTCCTTGGGCTTATTTTCACTGGAGCCAAGGAGAGTCAAAATCAAAGTTCAAAGTAAATTTATTATCAAAGTACTTCTATGTTACCATATACAACCCTGAGATTCACTTTCTGTGGGCATTCACAGTAAATACAAAGAAACACAATAGAATCAATGAAAAACCACACACAAGATGGACAGACAAGCAATGCACAAAAGACAACAAATTATGCAAATGCAAAAGATAACAAATAATAAATAAATAAGCAATAAATCTCCTCAAACTTCTAACATAGAGCTGCCGGCTGCCTTATTTGTGATGCAATCAATGTGTCGGGCCCAGGATAGATTCCTTGAGATATTGACGCCTAAGAACTTGAAGCCACCTGCCCTTTTCACCATTGACCCCAATGAGGACTGTTGTGTGTTCTCCTGATTTCCCCTTTTGTGGGGAGAAGACACATGAACAGGGTTGAGAAAAAAAAATCAGCCATGATGGAATGGTGGAACACATTCAATGGGCTGAATGGCCCAATTCTACCTCTATCTAATGGAAATCTAAAGCACCCCCTCCTTCCAACTGACTCCTGCCTCTGCCGCACAACGATCTGCCAGATTCTCCAATTCCATCTTTCACCAGTGGGTGGCACTGTATTTAACCTAGAGATATTTTCCAAACTGATGTTTGTACTATGAAATGCAATGCCCTTTATGTTACCTTTTCAAAAAGAAACTCCACCAACTTACTCAAATAATAATCACCCTTAACAATTCTGTGCTGGCTCCCCTTTGTTAGTTCACACGGTTTAAATTTCCCATCGTCTCTGAATCCTGTTTCCACAATTCCATGCTTTTAATTTCTTTCCCAGCTCCTGATACTTTCCCAGAAACCTCAAACTTCTTCTTGAGTAAACACAAGAGATACTGCAGATGCTGAAAATTCAGAGCAACACACACAAAATGCTGGAGGGGAATAAACAACCTACATTTTTGGCCATAACAAAGGGTCTCGGCTCAAGAAGTTGACCTGTTAAGCTCCTCCAACATTTTGTGTGTGTTAGTTCTCTTCAAAGTTGGCCAGTCTCTTGACATTAAAGGGATAGGGAGTTATGAGGAGAAAGTGGGAACAGGATATTGAAATGGATGATCAGCCGTGATGGTATTCAGAAGTGGGACCCAAGGGGTCTACTGGTCCATACCCACCCTCATCTTCTACAGGTCACTGTGCCTCCCAACTGTTTTGTGCTTGAGATAGTTTTGTTTTGGGAAAAGGATGTTGACTGTATCTGGTTATTAATGATTGTCTAGGACCACAGGGCACAGCATCAGATTAGAGGGATGCCCATTTAGAGCAGAGATGAGGAATTTCTTTATCCAGAGGGTGGTGAATCTGCGGAATTCATTGCCACAGGCAACTATGGAGGCCAAGTCATTGGGTACATTTAAAGCAGAGGTTGATAGGTTCTTGAAGAGTCTGGGTGACAAAGTTTACAGGGAGAAGTCAGGAGAATGGGGTTGAGATGGATAATAAACCAGCCATGATAGAATGGCACAGCAGACTCGATGGGCTGAATGGCCTCATTCTGCTCCTAAGTCTTCTGTTGCAAACATTTGTTTCTGGTGTCTGTGGACATGGATTGATCTGTCTCTCACCATGAGTATCAGCTCTACCTAGAGTTGACCGATATCTTTTCAATGGGAAATGTGAAATGTGACTTAGGCACTGGCAACGTCCTCCTGAACTACTTCCAAGAAATGTTTAGAAGTAAACAATCCAAAGATATCAACAACTCAAACTTATTATCATTTCCAAGTCATCTCAGCCACGGGTGTGAACACTTCCTCAGCAGATAATGTATTGGAAGCAGAAGCGACGTGGATTGCTTTTCGAAGGTGGGAAGGGTAGTCACCACTCACCTGCTCGGGGCCTTGGAAACAGATCCGACACTGGGGGGACCTGCAGCCGCTGGCAATGCTACTGCTCAGGGATACCCTGTCTTCGGCTTTCCTTCGGAAATACTCCTCTTCCGCAGAACTCGCCAAAGCAGTGGCCTGATCATAGCTGCTGGACTCCTGCTCCTGACGGCGGTCCTCGGCCGGTGCCGAGCCGCCTGGCCTCCACTTGGTCTCTTTAACAGCCGGCGCGAGAGTGTTGTTGTTGGGCGGGAGTCCATGGGTGATCGGGTGTGAGATTTGGTCGTAGTTCATCGCAGGAGGCGGAGGGGCAGGTCGCCGGAACGGCAAAACCTTCAAGTCACTAAACAACATGTGGCAGCGGCACTTCAGCCGGAGTTGGCGCAACATCTGTGTAATGTGACCCAACAATGAATAACGGAAGCAGCCCTGACCCGGGCTCCCGGGACAGTCGGATCCAAGCCAGGACCCTGGGACAACTAGATCTAAATCTGGATCCAACCCAGGATCTCGGGATAACCGGGTCCAACCTGGAACTCGAGAACGGGCGGGTCCAACCCGGAAATGTCCTGACCCAGATTGGTCCAAGTCCGAGCCCGTGATGCAGATCGATCCAAGCCGAAGCTCCTCCGACAGAGCGGTCGCACAGGGGGGATCCCGATGCAGAATTGTACTAGACCCGGGTGGTCCCGGTTGTGTGCGAACTGGGTCATTGGCCGAGCTCTCGGTGAATTTTCACGGCAGCACAGACGGAATCCATTCTGTTCCCGAGCCACAAAGACAGACGCTGATATTGAGCGAATTTGAGCAGTTGCGCCTGGTTAAGACCGATAAACGGGTTGTTGTGCTCAATGAACGGAGGCTGCGGCTCTGGACCCGAGCTGCCCGGGGCTGGCCCGGACTAGGCCCGGTTTGGGCCCGCTCCAAAGCTCAGTTTCTGTCGCAGCTCCACACCGTTCCTGGATCTGATTATCTGTACCCAGTATCTCCCGCCCAGCGCCGCTTCACATCGAGTCTCCGACCCACCAAGCGTTCTCCGATCCACTCCGACTCCAAGCTCTCCTTCCGAGTCTGATCCGGACTCGCTGGCGCTCCGGGAGAAATTCAGCACCAGAACGGCGGAGAGCTCCCGCCCGTCAGTTCCTTAAAGCGGCTCTCTGCTCTTTCTCACCAATCCCGCTTCTTAAAGCGGCTTCTCCTCAACCGAACAAACCGTCAGCGCAGCTGAGAAATTCCGGTGCCGATTCTCATCCCAGAAGCAATTGACAGAGCTTTAAGCGGGTGATGGTCAGGGTAAATAAGACCATAATAAACAGGAACAGGATTATACCATTCAGCCCATCGAGTCTGCTTCATTCTATCATGGCTGATTTTATTTATTTATTGAGATACGGCACGGAATAGGCCCTTCGTGCCGGATCATCCAGCGGTCCCCAATTTAACCCTAGCCCAATCACGGGACAATTTTCGATGTCTGTGGGGAAAGCTACACAGGGACGGGACAAACGCACAAACTCCTTAGAGGCAGGAGCAGGAACTGAAACCCTGTCACTGGTACTGTAAAGCATTGTGCTAACCACTACGCTACCGTGCCAACGTGGCTGATTGACTATCCCTCTCAAGCCCATTCTCCTACGTTCTACCTGTGAGCTTTGACAGCCTGACTAATCAAGAACCCCTCAAGATCTGCTTTAAGTATACTCAATGACCTGGCCTCTACAGCCATCTGCGGCAATGAATTCCACAGAGCCACTCCCACTGGCGAAATAAATTCCTCATCTCCGTGTCAAATGGACGTCCCTCTTTCCTGAGGTTGCGTCCTCTGGTCCTGAGAGTCCCCCAGTATAGGAAATATCCTCGCCATATCCACTCCACCTCGGCCTTTCAATATTCGATATGTTTTAATGAGAGCACTCCTCATTCTTCTAAACGTCAGTGACTACAGGCCTAGGGCCATCAAATGCTCCATATAAGTTAACCCTTTCGTTCCCAGAATCCCTTCCTCCGTTGGGAGACACAGAATTTTAAAAAAAGACTGTTATTCTGTGACTCCATAGAAATTCACCGAATTTCTTCTGAGTCTTGGAAAAAGTGGGCAGGACTGAAGAGACCATGAAAGTACCACAAAATGGAGGCTGCCAATTGGTTTAATACCAGTGCTGGGCCCCTGTATCCTGTCCCTAGACCTGATCAAGACATGACTTTCATTTCCAACTCCACCAGTTTCCAGATCCGGCTTCCTTGAGCGATGAGGCAGATTTGTTAGCTTTGGCGGACTGAATAGCCAAATTCTGCTCCTAAACTCAGTGGCCATTTTATTAGGTACCTCCTGAACCAGCCTGGCCATTCTCCTCTGACCTCTCTCATTAACAAGGTATTTTTGCCCACAAGACTGCCGCTCACTAATTTTTTTTGTTTTTCTCACCATTCTCTTTAGAGAGGGGAAGAGGAGTGGCAAAAAAGGACTTTGGGACTGAGGAGGGGTGTAAGATGACGGTGGAGTCATCTGTCATCTAGGTGGAGTTGGAAGACTGTGACACATGAATGATAGAGGATAAAGTAAAAACAACAATTACAAAATGCTGTATGAACATGGCGGGTCAGGCAGCTCTGTGGAGAGGAATTAACAGTTCACGTTTTGGACCAAGGCCCTTCATCGGAAAACATAGAAAACTTACAGCACAATCCAGGCCCTTTGGCCCACAAAACTGTGCTGAACACGTCCCTACCTTAGAACTACCTAAGCTTACCCATAGCCCTCTATTTTTCTAAGCTCCAGGAGTCTCTTAAAAGACCCTATCGTATCTGCCTCCATCACCGCTACCAGCAGTCCATTCCACGCACTCACCACTCACTGTGTAAAAAACTTACCCCTGACATCTCCTCTGTACCTACTTACAAGCACCTTAAAACTATGCCCTCTTGTGCTAGCCATTTCAGCCCTGGGGAAAAGCCTCTGACTATCCACACGATCAATGCCTCTTATTATCTTGTACACCTAAATTCTTTAAATTCACTGGTCTGGGTGCAGGTTGATGGGACAGGGCAGATTAATAGTTCTGCATGGACTAGATGGGCCAAAGGGCCTATTTCTGCGCTATACTGTTCTACAACTCTATAACTCTAGAGACTGTTGTGCATGAAAATCCCAGGAGAGCAGCAGGTTCTGAGATACTCAAACCACCCCGTCTGACACCAACAATCATTCTGTGGTCAAAGTCATTTAGATCATATTTCTTCCCCATTCTGATGTTTGGTCTGAACAACAACTGACCATGCCCTGCACACCTTTATGCATTGCTGTCATACGGTTGGCTGATTAGATATGTGCATTAACACTCAGGTGTACGGGTGTGCCTAATACAGTGGCCCCTGGGTCTGTATCTTATGGTCTTCTAATCATCTGCCTTATGGGGCCACAGGACCTGTTTCCATGCTACATTAACTCAAGGGTTTACAGAAAATGCTGAGAAAGACAAAAAAAAAATCCCGTAAATGGCAGTTCTTTGGGCAAAAATGTCTTGTTAATGAGAGAGGTCAGAGGAAAATGGCCAGACTGGTTCAAGCTGACAGGAAGGCAACAGAAACTCAACCACACATTACAACAGTGGTGTGCAGAAAAGCATCTCTAAACACACAACACGTCGGACCTTAATGTGAATGTGTCACAGCAGAACACCACACACATACACTCACCTGGCAACTTTATTAAGTGCAGTACAGCACAGTGTAGGCCCTTTGGCCCACAATGTTGTGCTGACCTTTTAACCTACTCCAAGATCAATCTAACCCTTCCTTCCCACATAGCCCTTCATTTTTCTTTCACTTATTGCACCTTTAAGTTTTGTGAATCTGCAGATTTGTAAATTGTGTCCTAAAGACCCAAGTTCCAAATCAGTGGCATTAAAGAACATTGACATTATCTGGTTTCTATGTACAAGGTCCCTACTTTTCTACACAAAAACAGAAAATATTGGAAACACTCTGAAGATTGGGCAGCTGCTGTGGAAATGGCCATAGGCCCAGTGCATAATGAACATTCACATAAATGGTATTTTGAACTGAATTTTTAACTCTTTCACCTCCAGTGTTTTCCGTATTAATACAGATTTTCAGCACCTCTAGTTCTTCTAATTTCTGTAATCCTACATGATGGTCTGCAAATTTGCTGAGGCCACATTTGGAATATTATGTTCAATTCTGGTAACCCTGCTATAGGAAGTCGGCATTCAGCTGGAAGGAGTGCGGAGGAGATTCATGAGGATGTTGCCCGGACTCAAGGGCTGAGTTTTTGGAGAGTAGTTGGGAGCTTGGCATTTTATTCATTGGAACATAGGAGAATGAATGATAATCTTATAGAAGTGAATAAAATAATGAAGAGCACAGGTAGAGTCAATCAGCAAAGTCTTTCCCCTAGGGTTGAGGAATCATAAACATGAGGGCACAAAATAAGGTGAGGGGGTGATTTAATTGAAACCTAAAGGCAACTTTTTTTACGCACAAAGTAGCCAGTAAATGGAACAAACAGCTAGAGGAAGCGATTGAGACAGGGACATAAACAATACTATTTAAAAGGAACTTGGATAGGAAATATGGGCGAAAGATGGGCTTTAGGGATTCTTGGCCGGCACGGGCCTGTTGGACCGAAGGGCCTGTTTCCTTGCGGTACGACACTGTGATTCAGTAAAACTCGGATAATGCGGCTCGGCTGCCTGGGTTATCGGGTTCATAAATGCCCCCGCACACTTCAATTCATTCCCGTGTTGAGCGGCTTCAATCCCGTCTCCTTTAAAAACCCGTACCGCACCCGTGATTGGTTGTCAGCCTGTCAATCACGTTTGTTTGGATTCCGCCTCTTGAGGCCTGCGCCACGGAAAGCCCGGTGCTTGCGTAGCAGGGAGCCGGTCTGTTTGCTCAGTGCCGAGGGCGGCAGTGGTTATCCGGGGCTGATGCCGACCTGGCCATGTCTGCCGGACTCAGCGAGCAGCAGAAGCAGCGGATTGAGGAGAACCGGCAGAAGGCGCTGGCCCGCCGGGCGGAGAGACTGGCCCTGGCTGCGGCTCCCGGTCCCAGCACCCCTCGGCCCGTTGCCCCTGCGCAGCGGGATGTGTGCGCGTCCCGGGGGGAAGCCACCGCCGGCCCTGAGCCCCAGCATCGCGCCGCAACAGTCACAGCCCCCGTCGCCCCGGGTAGCGGGCGGGAGCGACTGTCCGTGGCCCCGGGGGTCCCCCTCAGCGGCAGGTGTGTGAGGCACGACCCGCAGCGCTTCCGAGTGGAGGTCGGCTTCAATCCCGCGCTGCTGGCCGTCTTCAAGAGTATTCCGAGCAGACGTTACGGTGAGAAGCGTGGATGGGATGGAAGGGGAGGGTGGGGAGGGAATGGGGTGGAGTTGGATTGGGATGAGAGGAGCGGGGAGGGGAGATCCCAGCCCAGGATTAGGGGTGGTGATAATGAAGGGCCCAGGGTTATGGTGGTGGTGGGGGTTGATGGGGGACCCAGGATTTGTAACTGCCATGTACCTGCTACTCTCTGTGTAAACAAAATTTACCTCTGTCATTGCCCCCACCCCCAAACTTATCTCCAGTCACCTTAAAAGTTCTGCCCACTTGTATTAGCCATTTCTACCCTGGGGAAAAGTAGTCTCTGGCTATTCACTCAATTGTATTGTATACCTCTGTCAAGTTATCCCTCATCCTCCTTGGTTCTAAACAGAAAAGCTCCAGCTCACTTAACATTTCCTTATAAGAGGTGGTCTCTAATCCAGGCAGCATCCTTGTAAATCTGCTGTGCACCCTCTCTAAAGCTCCCATACCCTTCCTGTAAGGAGGTGACCAGAACAATACTGTGTGTGGTCTAACCAGAGTTTTATAGAGCTGCAACATTACCTCAGGGCTCTTGAATTCAGTCCATTAACTAATGAAGGCCAACACACCATACACCTTAACCATTGTATCAACTTGCTTGGCAGCTTTGAAGAATCTGTTCCTCTGTTTGTCCACACTGCTGATAATCTTGCCATTAATCTAGTACTGTGCCTTCAAGTGTTGATGGAGGATTGTGGAGGTTGATGATAGAGGGAGGGAAGGGTTCATGGCAGTGTGTGGGGTGATGGAGGAGGGGGGTGGGGTTAAGATTAGGGTTGGGAGGGAAGGGTGGGAGGAATTGGAGGGAGGTTCAACAACCGGTCCACATTTCAATTTTTAAAAACTGCAGATTCTGGAAATATTCAGTGGTTCAGGCTGCACCTGTAGGAAAAGGCACACAAATTGAGTGACACATCATAGTCCAACAGAAAGATTTGAGAGGATTTTTGGGATCACATGACTAAAATTGGGAAGGCAGGTTGGTGTATTAGTTGGATTCTCTTGTGATTAAGTGTCCCAGCATATGGGAAGGATAAAGCATCTCATCTTATGATTGATTGGGAATGTGATCATTTCTCAGACTCAAGGGCCAGTGGTCACTAATCATTATTCATCGACAATCTCCAGCAGTTTTGGTTTTGCCTTCCCATTCTAGTATTACTTTCAAACCTGGGTTTTGGGTGCAGGCATTGCTATGCTTCACAAGGCAATGAAAGGTTGATAATATCCACGATAACATCAGTTTTTGCTTTGATTTCAGATGTAGCCAGCAAGATGTGGAACTTCAGCATGGATGATTATGACAACTTGAGTGAGTATTGGGACCTTTTGGGATTGTACAGTGTTGGGGAAGGGGGGGGGGGGAGCTATTCAACACATTGCTGACTCTGACGGTGATACAATTGAGCCCTCGTTCCCAGAGCGGGGTTATTTGTGGCCAAGTTTGTCTGTCATCCTCACAGAAAGTAGCAGCTCCCTTAGCAAAGTCATCGATCATTGCAGTGCTATTTTTTAAACATCATGTTTGTTTTCAAAGATTTCCCTTCAGCCTGTGTGCCTGCTCTTGCTCACCCTTTCCAGTGTAATGTAGTTTCTGAGAAGACGTTCACCTATGCAGAGGGACATTGAACTGCAAGACTACAGATGTCTGCATCTGGAAGGGAAAACTGAACAAACATCTGGAGGAACTAGGCAGGTCAAGCTCCTGATTCAGATATAGTTTGTTGTTTGCACCAGTATCCCCAACCATTTAGCCTCCAAAATTGCCGTCAGTTCAATCATAAAGCATTAAACACTATACCACAGAAAAATGCCCTTCAGCCCATCTAGAACCATCAATCTGCCTAGTCCCATTGCCCTGCTCCCGGATCATAGCCCTCAATACCTTCTTATCCATGTACCTATCCCCATTTCTCTTAAATTTTAAATCGAACCCGCATCCACCACTTGCGCTGGCTGTTCGTTCCACACTCTCAGCACCCTTTAAGTGAAGAAGTTTCCCCCATGTTCCTCTAAACATTTTGCCTTTCACCCTTAACCCATGACTTCTAGTTATAATCTCGCCCAGCTTCAGTGAAAAAAGTGTGCTCTCTATACCTTCATAATTTTGTACACTTCTATCAAATCTCCCCTCCTTCTCCTATGTTCTAGGAAATAAAGTCCTAACCTATTCAGCCCTTCCCTATAACTCAGGTCCAGACAGCATACTTTGTAAATTTTCCTTGCACTCTTTCAATTTTATCTTCATCTTTCCTGTAGATGGGTGACCAAAACGGCACACAATATTCCGACCTAGGTCTCACCAACATCTATGCAACTTCAACGTCACATCCCATCTCTTGTACTCAGCATTTTGATTTATGAAGGCCAATGTGCCAGGAGCTTTCTTTACAACCTTATCTACCTGTGACGCCACTTTCAAGGAATGATGGATCTGTATTCTCAGATCCCTCTATTCTACCGCATTCCTCAGTGTCCTACTGCTCATCATGCAAGTCGTCCCCTGGTTTATCCTCGTAAAGTGCAGCACCACACACTTTCCCGCCTTAAGTTCCAGCTATCATTTTCATCCCATTTTTCCATCTGATACAGATCCCACTGCAAGCTTTGATAGTCTTACTTGATGTCCACTACAGCCCCAAACTTGGTGTATTCCACAAATTTGCTGATCCCGTTTACCACATTATCGTCCATATCATTGATATAGATGACCAACAGTAGTGGACCCAGCACCAGTCCCTGCAGCACACCACTAGCCATGTGCGTTTAGTCAGAGTGACAACCAGCTACTACCACTCTCTGGCTTTGCCTGCAAAGCTAATCTCTAACCCAGTGATGCACCATCAATAACTCTCGGAGACATGAGGCGAGATATAGACTTTTATTGGCTGGAAGAAAGAACAAGCAGCAATTGACCACCACACTACATCCTGGAGACTGAGGCCGGGGCGGTGTCTCCAATCGCCTTTATGCAGGGGTCTGTGGGAGGAGCCACAGGAGCAGTCAGCGGGGGGGCGTGTCCAGACAGGTATATATAGTTCACCACACCCAGTTAATGACCTCATCTTGAATTCCGAGTGACTAAACCTTCTTGACCAACTTCCCATACAGGACCCTGTCAAAGGCCGTACTAAAGTCAATAGAGACAACATCCACTGTCTTGCATCCATCAACTTTCCTCGTAATTTTCTTGAAGAACTCTATAAGATTGGTTAGAAATGGCTTGCCACACACAAAGCCATGTTGTCTAATCTATATTGACTTGTCTATCCAAATACTTAGAAGTACATATCTGGTCCTTCAGAATAGCTTCCAATAATTTACCCAATACTCATGTCAGGCTCACTGGCCTATAATTTCCTGGCTTATTTGTAGAGCCATTCTTAAACAATGGAAAGGCATTAGTTATCCTCTAGTCCTCTGGCTAAGGATATTTTAAATATCTCTTCTAGGACCTACAATTTCTGCACTATACTCCCACTGGGTCTGAGGGAATGCCTTGTCAGGTCCTGGGGACTTATCAACTCTAATTTGCCTCAAGACAGCAAGCACATCCTCTTCTGTAGTCTGTTCAGGACCCATGACCTCACTGCTACTTTGCCTGTCTTCTCTAGACAGACCCTGTTTCCATCTCCCGAGTAAATGCAGATTCAGTAAATCCATTTAAGATCTCCCCCATTTCTTTCAGCTCCATGCATAGATGACCACTCTGATCTTCAAGAATTCAATTTTGTCCCTTGCTGCCTTTTTGCTCTTAATATATCTGTAGAAGCTCCTGGGATTCTCCTTCAATTCTGTGGTTCTGTGCCCTTAATCAAGGTACTTCCACAAGTGGAAAGGTCTTGATATTTGCTCTGTCGGGATTCTTAAGTATCTTCTGTTCTTCAGTAAAATCACCCCTCATTCTGATAAAATGGTCGGGTTTGGGAGAGATGTTGGATGGCAGTTTGGTACTGGGGGATGGATATTGGGTGGTTCTGTGCTGTGTATCTCTGGTACTCTGAGTAACTTCAGCCAAGCCCATCGTTTTTCCATCTGCACGAATTCCATTTAGCTGTGTTACGTTTGTATCTTTCTATGCCTCACTTATTCAACTGTCTGTCTAAGTGTCTCATAAATGGTGTCATCACCTCTTTTGTCAGGCAGTTCTAGGTGTGTGTGTGTGTGTGGGGGGGGGCAGCCCTCAACCTTCTTGCTTCAGGGAAAACAAACAATCCAATATATTCCCATAATTAGCCTTCCAATCCAGGTAGCATCCTGGTAAATCTCTTCTTCACTTTCCAGTGTATCCCTACAGTGGTGTGGCAGCTAGTATTGCACACAATACTCCAAGTGTGGCCTAACCTCTATGTTGTAAAGTTGCAACCTCAGCTCCCAACTTTTAGATTCACTGCTTCAGTCTATGAAGTCAAGCATGCCACGTTGCTTCTTCACTACCCTATCAACCTGTGTAACAAGAAGTTGAACAAACTTGGGTTTGTTTTCTCTCGAGCGGCAGAAGCTAAAGGGAGATCTGATAGAGGTTTATAAGATTATGAGAGGCGTTGATAGAGCAGTCAGACAATATCTTGTTCCCAGGGTTGAAATGTCTAATGCCAGAGGGCATCCATGTAAGGTGAGAGGGGCTCATTTCAAAGTGATGTGATGGGCAAGTTTTGTTTACAGAGTGGTGGATGCCTGGGATGAATATGCTGCAGAAGGTGGTAGAGTCAAACACATTAGGGATTTTTAAGAGGTGTTTAGATAGGCACATGAATGTGAGGGAAATGGAAGGATATGGACATTGTGTGGCAGAAGGGATTAGTTTCGTTGGCCATCAGATTACTAATTTAATTGGTTCAGCACAATGTTTTGGGCCAAAGAATCTGTTCCAATGCTGTACTATTCTATGTTTGTGGAACTATAGACTCGAACCCTAAGATCCCTCTGTTTATCTATGTTCCTTTGCTCTCTGCCACTTATCTGTGTAAGTCCTACTTCTATCTGATATCTCAAAATACATCATCTTGCACTTGTCAGAACTGAATTCCATTGGCCAACATTCCACCATTTTCCATCTGATCTATAACATGTTGTAGCCATTGCTATCCATAATAGTACAATCTTTATGTCATCTGCAAATATATGAATCATGTCTCCTAAACTCACAAACAACTAACATCCCAGCTTGGACCTCTCTGCTGATATATAATTTACCTCGTACAAAGCAATACTGACTATCCCAAATCAGTCCCTGCCTATCCAAATGTACATCAAATCTGATCCCTTAGGAGTTTCTCCAGTAATTTATCTCCCACGAAAGGTTCAGTTGATGTTAGGCGGCCTCTGGAGAATATTTTGAGGCTTAAGAAGTTTCGAGGAATTGGTTCGGCTCCAGATATGAGTCTCAGTGAAAGGTCTTGGCCCAAAACATCGACTGTTTATTCCTGTCCAAAGATGCCTGACCTGTTGAGTTCCTCCAGAATTTTCTGTATGTTACTCCAGATATCGGAACACTTTTTCCTCTTCTGCTTCTTCTGGACTTCAGGAGAAATGTGTCGCCTCTCTACCCATTAATCCTCAACAACTCTGCAACTGAAGAAAAGTTTCTCAGTACCTATATCCCCTTAATTTGAATATCACTCTTATTGGCTCCATGAAAAATAAACCCAGTCTGCCTTGGGTTTTGACCCTCGTTTCTCATTCCATGGATACTGCCAAACTGTCTCCCACATTTTCTGCTTTGATTCCAGCCTTTCCTGTCCCTCCTCCCACTTACAGTCAGTCTGTCATTAATGTATTTTTCTCTTACCACAACACAACTGTAATTCTGCAGGAGGTTCAAGTGATAGGGAAGCCATCAGAGAGGATTCTTAGGGGTGGTGTTTATGAGCATAGAAACTTGGCTTAGCCAGGCCATGTCTCACCAAATTGACTGAGGTTTTCAAGAAGATTACAAAGGGGATCAATGAAGGTAGAGCTGTGGATTTTGTCTGTGAATTTTGGTAAGACACTTGACAGGTGGGCTTATCCAGAGTGTTAAGATGCATAATATCCACAGTGATTAGGCCAAACAGTTCAGGATTGACCACAGGTGTTAATCCATGAGACAGACCTCATTGGGGGGGGATCAAAGATGGAGAGAGTCAGCAACTTTAAAGTTTAAGTTCAAAGTAAGTTTAGTATCAAAGTACATATAATATATCACCAGATACAATACTGAGATTCATTTACTTTCAGGCATACACAATAGATCGAAGAAACACAATGGAATCAATGAAAGACTGCATCCAACAGGATGGACAAATAACTGATGTGCAAAAGACAACAAACTGAAAATACCCCCAAAAAAAGCAATAAATATCAAGAACATGAGATGAAGAGCCCTTGAAAGTGTGTCCTTAGGTTGTAGGAACAGTTCAGGATGGAGCAAGTGGTTCAAGAACCTAATGGTTGAGGGGTAATAACTGTTCCTGAACCTGGTGGTGCCGGTCCTGAGGCTCCAGTACCACCTTCCAGTTGGCATCAGTGAGAAGAAAGCATGCCCAGGGTAGAGGAGGGTCCCCGATGATGGACGCTGCTGTCCTGTGATAGCGTGCCATGAGATGTGCTCAATAGTGGGGAGAGTTTTACCTGTGATGGACAGGGCTGTATTTACTACTTTTTGTAGGATTTTCCATTCAAGGCCACAATGCAACCAGTAAATTACTTTCCACCACACTTCTATAGAAGTTTGTCCAAGTTTTAGCTGTCATAATTAACCTTTGCAAAATTCTAAGGAAGTAGAGGCGCTGCCCTGGTTTCTTCGTAATTGCACTTGTGTGCTGGGCCCAAAACAGATCCTCTGACGCGATAACCGGAAACTTAAAGTTGCTGACCCTCTCCACCTCTGATCCCCCAGTGAGGGCTGATTTATGGACCCCCAGTTTCCTCCTACTGAAGTCAATAATCAGCTCCTTGGCCCAGCTGACATTGAGTGGGAGGTTATTGTGGCACTGCTCAGCCAGATTTTCAGTCTCCCTCGTATATGCTGAGTCCTTGGTGTTAATGTTTCAGAGGATCTGTCCTGGGTCCAGTGCATAAGTGCAATTATATCTTTTTTAATAGAGCACAGCAACACCTCTACTTCCTTGGAATTTTGCAAGATTCAGCATGTCATCTAAAATTTTGCGTGGCTCTGAAGGTGGGCAGATTTGAGGTCGGTGTCACTGCCTGATGTGTCATGGGAGTACATGGAAGAGCAGTGAACCGTGTGCCCGGAGACCCGAGTTCTTTGGGCACAGAGCTCAGGAAAAGTGACTCAACAGACTTTTAACACCATAAATCAGCAAGTTGTTTTGTTATGTCTCCCCTCTCACTGTGAAACGGGGACACCTCTTTTTCCCTTATAGGGACGCAGGGAGCCTATGGTACATCAAATTACTGGGTGAATGAGTAGACTTCGGGGTTCTGCAAGTCTGTGTCTTTATTGATGCTTGCTGCAAGCTTGAGTGCTCAGTGGAGGGTGCCGATGCTTTTTTTGTTGGTGGGGGAGGAAGGGTCATCGCTTTGCTGCTGTTTATGCGTGGGAGGGGGAGTGGGGGGGGCTTTGCGGTTCTAATGTTTAACTGTCATTCATTCTTTGGTGCACTCTGTTTTTGTGGATGTTTGCAAAGAAAAAGAATTTCAGGATGTATATTCTATACATTCCTCTGAGATTAAATGTACCTTTGAAACCTATTGAAAATGTTCAGTGGAGAATATTTTGACTGGTTGCATCACAGCCTGTATGGAAGCATAAATGCCCTTGAACAGAAAATCCTGCAGAAAGAGTGAATACAGCCCAGTCCATCACAGATAAAGCCCTCCCCACCATTTAGCACGTCTATACAGAGAGTTACTGAAGGAAAGCAGCATCTATCATCAAGACCATGTTCTCTTCTCTGTGCTGCCATCAGTAGCCTCAGGACCCACACCACCAGGCTCAGGAACATCAGGCTTCTGAACCGGAGGGAATAACTTCACTCAACTTCACTTGCCTCGCACTGAAATGTTCCCACATTTATGGACTCACTTTCAGGGTTATTCATCTCATGTTCTCAATATTTATTATTATTATTCTTTTTGTATTTGCACAATTTGGTGCCTTTTGCACATTGGTTGTTTGTCCATCTTGTGTGTGGTTTCTCATTGATTCTGTGGTGCTTTTTTGTATTTTCTGTGAATGCTCACAAGAAAATGAATCTCGGGGTTCTATATGGTGATGTATATGTGCTTTACTTTCAACTTTGAAATCTGGATTTGGCTCGCCCATAGAAAGCAGAAGGCAGTGGTTGATGGGATATTCTGGCTGGAGATCCATTACCAGTAGAGTTCTGCAGGCACCCTTGTCTGCAAATGTCTGCACCCTTGTCAAAATGAGCTGCATGAAAATGTGGGTGGGTTAGTAGTTGCGGATGATACAACGATTAGTGGCATTGTGAACAGTGTAAGCTTATCAGTAGATACATTGATCAGTTGCAGACATGGGCACACTGATTAGGGGGCATTTGCTATAACGAGAGAATGGTCAAACTTGGGCTGTTTTCTATGGAGTGGCATAGGTGAGGGGAGGCCTGATATAAGTTAATAAGATTATGAAAGCTCAGATAGGATAGACAGCCAGCATCTTTCTCCTGGGGTTGAAATGTCTAATACTAGAGGGCATGAATTTAAGGGGAAGGGGGACAGTTCAAATGAGATCTTCAGGGCAAGTTTAGTTTTACACAGAAGTCTGTGCCTGCAGTGCACTGCCTGGGGTGATGGAGGCAGATCTAATGAAGAGACACATGAATAGACAGAGAATGGAGCGGTGTGGGCCATGTGCAGGCAGATGGGATTAGCTTAATTAGTTCAGCACAACATTGTGGGCAGAATGGTCTGTTCCTTTGCTGGTTTATGTTGTGAAAAGAGTCTAGTAAAGTGAAAACTAAAGAAAAGTTTGAAGTGGATGTTACTTCCAAATAGGGGAACTGTGTTGCCTTCTCTGTGTTGGAGTGCAGAACTTGGCCAGTTTCAATAAGGAGGGCAGTGAAGAGAAGGTGAACTGGGGAGACCTGTAATGGTGGAACATGATGTGACCTTTATAATGACCATCAATTCTTGTGTCTTTGTTGCAGTGGGCCTGGTAAAGCACATTCCAACGGTTACGTTGAAACCATTAGATGGAGTGCTGGAAACGGATGGTGTCACCAGTGATAGACCGAAAACCAGGAGGCAGCACAGTTTGTCACTTACTGTAAGCAAACTGCTGACAGCAGGGAAGAACTGGAAAAAACCCGGTGCGGGAATACAGGGGCGATTCATCCTCCTCTCCAGGACCCGCTGTGAGGTCGAGATTGCTTATCATGCAGAGGTGCTGAATGTCTTCAAGCAGATGAATTCCAAGAATTATGGTGAGTAATTCAATCTCTTTGATTGAATTCAATGGACCAATGACACTTATTCTCACTGCCCAGCCCATGCCACGTGATTACTTCTCTAATTTTCTTCCGCTTTTTCCCCACAACTATCTCAGCTGTCTCAGGGAACAGGTGTTGAGGCTCAGTTTTGGTGAGCACCAAACTCCAGCAAGGAGCATTGGGAAAGGTTTTAATTCCTCTCTCTAGATGGGACTGATGATAAAGGAGATAGCAGTCAGTCAGAGTTCCTGTGGGATGTGGGAGATCAGGGACATTTCCATCATCTTTGCTGGGCTGGTGTGCAGGAAGTGCATCCAGTTGTAGCTCTTGGTGACCATTCTGAGCAGCTGGAGCTTTGGTTGGATTTGCTACGGAGCATCTGCAATGCAGAAAATGTCAGTGTGTTCAGTGAGTTGGTCACACCGCAGACACAGGAAGACGAGCAGCAAGAATGGGCAGGCAGAGCACGAGTCCCCTGTGGTCCCCTCTCAAACAGGTATAGCATGTTGGATACTGTCGGGGGAACAGTCTCACAGAGCAAAGTGGCAGTGGCTGGCAAGGTTGTAGCACCACAGTTGGCTTTGATGCCCAGCAGAGGATGGAAAAGCATAAGCGAGCAGTAGTGGTGGGAGATATGTCAGTAAAGGGAACAGACGGGTGCTTCTGCACACTCTAGAATGATTCAGAATCAGATTTAATATCACTGGCATGTGTCATAAAATTTGTTGTTTTGCAGCAGCAGTATACTGCAATGCATAATATATTAGAACATAAATTATGGTAACAAATATAAAAGAAACAGTGAGGTAGTGTTCTTGCATTCATTGTCCATTCACAAATCTGATGGCGGAGGGGAAGAAGCTGTTCCTGAAACATTGTGCGTGTGTTTTCAAGTTCCTGTACCACCTCCTTGATTGTAGTAATAAGAGAACATGTCCAGTGTCACACACAGAAGTGCTGGGTAGGCTCAGCAGGCCAGGCAGCATTTATGGAAAAGTGTACAGTCAATGTCCTGCCAAAGGTTCTCAGCCTGAAATGTTGACTGTGCTCTTTTCCATAGATGCTGCCAGGCCTGCTGAGTTCCCCCAGCATATTGTGTGTGTTGCTTGGATTTCCAGCATCTGCAGATTTTTCTCTTGTTTGTGATATCCAGTGTCATGTGGATCTTTAATGAATGGTGTCACCTTTTTGAGGCATCACCTTTTGAAGGGGAGGCTAGTGCCCATGATGGAGTTGGCTGAGTTTACAACTTTTTGAAGTTTTTTTTTCCTATTCTGTGCAGCGGCCCCTCCGCAGCAGACAGTGATTCAACCAGTTCAAGTGCCCTCCACGGTACATTTCTAGAAATTTGCAAGCATCTTTGGTGGCATACTAAGTTTCCTCAAGCTCCTAATGAAATACAGCTACTGTCATGTAACTGTATCAATATGTTAGGTCCAGAATAGACCTTCAGAGATGTTGATACTCAGGAACTTGAAACGGCTTACCCTTTCCACTACTGATCACTCAATGAGGACTGGTGAGCTTTCCCACATCTTCCCCCTCCTGAGGTCAACAATTAATTCCTTGGTCTACTGACATTGAATGCAAGATTGTTGTTGCAACAGCACTCAACCAGCTGATTTATCTGACTCCTTTACATCTTCCCGTCAGCATCTGAAATTCTGCCAACAATAGTTGTCAGGAATGTCTCAGCCAGGGTACAGAACTTTCAGAAAGGTGGAGAGGCGATCAACGGGAGTTGTTGTACAAATTGATACAAAGAGGGGTGAAGTCCTAGGCGGAGTCCTAGAGTAGGGGAGGTTGAGGTGCTGACATTGAAATATACAGTGAAATGCATCAAATTAAATCTGTGAAGGTTATGCGGAGTGGTCCGCAAGTGTCACTATGCTTCTGGCGCCAATGTAACATGCACACACCAGAGTCCCGATGTAGGGTTTTGGCCCAAAACATCATCTGTCTATTCATTTCCATAGGTGCTACCTCATCTGCTAAGTTCCTCCAGTGTCCACAGAATCTCGTGTTTATGATAAGGATGCAACTATTCACTTTAGATTAGTTTATTTTTAATCTTCCTTTCTCTCTGTATTGTCACAGTCCTGAAGGTTATTCTTAAGCTCATTCTGAATTGGGCTGATATCAATCAATTTTATTGGATTGCAGATATGAAAACGAGAAGGTGGAGTTTCCTTCTGGAGGATTACAGAGTGCTGAGTGAGTACCACATGTACACCTGTGTTCCACTTTATCCATCCTGCATCTCTAATGCCTCCTCCCTCCCCCTCCTTGATGTCCATTGTATTGTTCCCAGCCAATCCCCTTTACTTTGTAGATAGTGAAGAGGACAATGGATGAGGTACTTGTTCGAGCATGGAGTATCTGAGTAGTGGATGTGAATGCCCAGTCAGGGTGCTAGATAGATAGATAGATAGATACTTTATTCATCCCCATGGGGAAATTCAACTTTTTTTCCAATGTCCCATACACTTGTTGTAGCAAAACTAATTACATACAATACTTAACTCAGTAAAAAAATATGATATGCATCTAAATCACTATCTCAAAAAGCATTAATAATAGCTTTTAAAAAGTTCTTAAGTCCTGGCGGTAGAATTGTAAAGCCTAATGGCATTGGGGAGTATTGACCTCTTCATCCTGTCTGAGGAGCATTGCATCGATAGTAACCTGTCGCTGAAACTGCTTCTCTGTCTCTGGATGGTGCTATGTAGAGGATGTTCAGAGTTATCCATAATTGACCGTAGCCTACTCAGCGCCCTTCGCTCAGCTACCGATGTTAAACTCTCGAGTACTTTGCCCACGACAGAGCCCGCCTTCCTTACCAGCTTATTAAGACGTGAGGCGTCCCTCTTCTTAATGCTTCCTCCCCAACACGCCACCACAAAGAAGAGGGCGCTCTCCACAACTGACCTATAGAACATCTTCAGCATCTCACTACAGACATTGAATGACGCCAACCTTCTTAGGAAGTACAGTCGACTCTGTGCCTTCCTGCACAAGGCATCTGTGTTGGCAGTGCAGTCTAGCTTCTCGTCTAACTGTACTCCCAGATACTTGTAGGTCTTAACCTGCTCCACACATTCTCCATTAATGATCACTGGCTCCATATGAGGCCTAGATCTCCTAAAGTCCACCACCATCTCCTTGGTCTTGGTCTGATAATCCTTCAAGTTCACACAGTTATAAAGCATAGAAACAGGCTCTTCTACCCACCACATCTTTACATCCGCCGTGCCGATCTTTACGAATCCTATTTGCCCGCATTAGTTCCATATCCCTCTCTGCTTTGCTTATTCAAGTACCTGTCCAGATACTACTTAAATGTTGCTACTGTTCCAGATTCCATGGCGGCCTCTGGCAGCTCATTGCAGATACAAGCTAGCTTTTAAACCTCCTCCCTCTTACTTTAAACCAGTGCCCTCTGGCCTTGAGCATCCCTACCATGGGAAATGGACTCTGGCTGCAACATTTTAGAGGAATTTGGAAAGGTACATGAATGGGAGGGATATGGAGGGCTGTGGTCCAGATGCAGGTGAATGGGACCAGGCAGATTAATAGTTCAGCATGGATTAGATGGGTGAAAGAGCCTATTTCTGTGTATGGCTCTATGACTCTCACCCTCCTTTGCTCCAGGACAGGTGTTCCCAACCTGGAGTCCACAGACCCCTTGCTTAATGGTACTGATCAATGGCATAAAAAAGGTTGAGGAGCAGTCCTATCCAATCCAATTAACATCCTTCTGAATCTTCTCTCACTTGCTTCAGTTGAGTCGTATCCTTCCTGTAATGTGACCAGATCTGCACGCAGTTCTGCAAGCCTAACCAATGTTCTGCACAACTCTTACACTCATTGCTTTGGCTGATGAAGGCAAGCATGCCTTACAGTCTCCTCACCACCCTGTCTAATATTTTCAGGGAACTTTACTTGTACTTTGCTCTGTTCAACAGTACTCCCCAGGGTTCAGTCATCCTCTGCGTATGTCCTGGCATGTGGCATGTATACACTCAGTGACCGCTTGATCAGGTACTGCTGTAGCCCATCCATTTCAAGGTTTGATGTGTTGTGTGCTCATACGTGCTCTTCCGCACACTACTGTTGTAACACATGGTTATTTGAGTTACTGTTGCCTTCCCGTCAGCTTGAACTATTCTCCTCTGATCTCATTAACGAGGCATTTTTGCCCACAGAACTGCTGCTCACTGAATGTTTTTTGTTTTTCGCATCATCCTCTGTAAACTCTAGAGACTGTTGAGTGTGAAAATCCCAGGAGATCAGCAGTTTCTCGATACTCAAACCACCCTGTCTGACACCTACAATCACTTTACAGTCAAAGTCTCTTAGATCACACTTCTAATTTCTGATGTTTGGTCTGAACAGCAACTGATCCTCTTGACCATGTCTGCATGCTTTTATGCATTGAGTTGCTGCCATGTGATTGGCTGCTTAGATATTTGTATTAACGAGCAGGTGTACCTAATAAAGAGTCCGCTGAGTGTGTGAATGAAAATGTAGGTGGGTGGATGAGCAAGTTTGTGGATGACACCGAGACCAGTGGAGTTGTGGATAGCAGAAAGGACTATCAAAGAATACAGTGGGATATAAAATAGCTTTGAACATGGGCAGAGAATGGAAGATGGAGTTTAATTGGGGCAAGTGTGAGGAGTTGTACTTTGGGAGGTCACATGAAAGGGGAAAGTATACAGTTAAAGGTAGACCCATTAATATCATTAGGTCCAGGTCCATAGTTCACTGAGAGTGACTACGCAAGTGGATAAAGTGGGAAAGATTGCGTATGGCTTGCTTGCCCTCATTAAGATTGAGTACAGGAGTTAGGAAGTCCTGCTGCAGCTATACAAAACTTTAGTAAGACTGCACTTGGAGTATTGCATGTGGTTCTGTTCACCCTGTAGCAGAAAGGATGTGTAGATTGAAGAGGGTGCAGAAGAGGTTTACCAGGATTCTGCCTGGATTAGAGAATATGAGTTATAAGGATGGACAAACTTGGGTTTCTCTCCCTAGAATGTCAGCACCCAAGGGAAAGCATGACAGAGGGTTTTTTTTCCACATTATGAGCGGCACTAGTTAGGGTAGACAGTCAGAATCTTTTCCCCAGGGTAGAAATGTCAAACACCAGAGAACATGCTTTTAAGGTTAGTGTGGAGAGGTGGGGGAAGTGTTTAAAGGTGATATGAGGGGCACGCTTTTTTATACACAGAGTGGTTGTGTACCCTAGAATAGGTTACCATGGGTAGTAGCGGAATCAGGAGTCTGGTGGAGTTTAAGAGGCTTTTAGGTAGATTTATGACTGAAGGGAATGGAGGGATATGGACCAATCACAGGATGAGGACATAACCTCCTAACTTTTATACTCCATGGCCTAATGATGGAGGCCAGAGAACCAAAGTGTGTCTTCACCTCTCTGTCACCTGAAACATCACTTCCAGGGAACCACATCTACCGTCTCTCAAAACAGAACTCATAAGAGCCTCTTGGTCAGGTACAAGAATAGGAAACCTCAGAGGGACATGGGCTGAACGTAGGCAAATTGAATTGGTTTAGATGGGAATCTTTGGTGTGGTCTGTTTGGCTAAAGGTCCTGTATCCATCCATGTTGTATAACTCTTGGAACTCTGCACAACAGGAAATGTTGTTGATCTTGTGCATAAAATAGCTGGTTTTACTAACTAACTAAATGTAATTAAACTGCAAGTAGTTAATGTAATTTAATGTAGCTCATATGTTTAATTAAATGTTAATATAATAACTACATGACTAGTATGCAATTTATCTAGCAATTACAGCAGTGGCTACACTTCATCTTGTCTTTTGAATGTGAAGTAACAATCTGCTAGATATACAACAAGCTGCAGGAACTCAGCAGGTCGGGCAGCATCCCGAAAAACAATCTGCTAGAGTTGCTCAGTTGAGTTTGAGCATCATCTGTGTGTGGGGGAGAGGAATTGTTGATGTTTCAGGTTGAAACCATGAATCATTTCCTCCCCCCTCAGATGTTCCTTGACCCATACAAGTTCCACCAGCAGATTGTTGCTCCAGATTCCAATATTGGTAGACTTCTGTGTCGCAGTTTACCATGTGAGGTGCTTTGAAATGTCCAGAGGTTCTGAAATGTTCTGCTTTATTAATTTGGCACAACTAGATGGGCCAAAGGGCCTGTTTCTGTGCTGTAGTGTACTGTGATTCTTTGACTGTGCATCTGAATGTTTTCTTGACAGTTTGCTTTGCTTTCCAGTTGAGGAACTGTCGAAGATCTCCAGTGTGCAGGTGGAGCCTCTGCCCCGTGGCATACTGGAGGTATTCTTGACCCAGTTTGAAAAGACCTGCCCAGAGCCTTCGTTGATCCCAGATGCTGATCTCTCTCATGTCGATTCCAAATTGGTTCAGAGCCTAATGCCTTTCCAGAGGGATGGAGTGAAGTAGGTCTTAATCTTCAGTTGATGTGGATTCAGTCAAAGGGAAACAGTAGACAGGGTCTGAGTAGGATGGGTGGGTAAAAATTAATCTTCAGTAGACCCTTGAAAAAGGATGAAGGAGGGGAAAGGGGAGGCAAAGTGATTCCTGGGAGAATAACGTACTGAGTAACAGTGCAGCTGTGGGAAGAAAAGCCATAGCTAGTGACTCTTTAACTGGCCCTGACCCCAGATAGTGGTTGGAATATGGAATACACTGAATCTCCAATACACAGAATGCTGTGGAATTGCTGTAAGTAGGGGTATTTATTTATTTCTTTACTGT
The DNA here is from genome assembly GCF_048418815.1 of Hemitrygon akajei. NCBI lineage: Eukaryota > Metazoa > Chordata > Chondrichthyes > Myliobatiformes > Dasyatidae > Hemitrygon > Hemitrygon akajei. The sequence goes on along the minus strand of NC_133128.1, from coordinate 121,935,698 downwards.
GCAAAAGTCTTGGGCACATATATACAGCTAGCATTTCCTAAGATTTTTGCACAGTACTGATCATCTAATTGTTAAGCAAAAACTTAAGACTCACAGATATTTATGTTTCAAGGCCAGGCAGTATCTATGGGAAAAAAGTACATTTTACATTTTGAGCTGACTGTTGAAGGGTTTTGGCCCAAAACATCGACTGTACTTTTACAAAGACAAATTTACTAATTTGGGATCTGGGAGAAAACTGGAGCACCCAGAGGAAATCCACATGGTTATGGGGAGAACATACAAACTCCTTGCAGAATTGAACTCCGGACTCTGGCGCCCCGAGCTGTCGTTGTGTCGCACTAACTGCTACGGTACTGTTGTAGGTTAGTGTAGATAGGGTCTGTTTCTACGCCTTGTGATCACCCTGACCCCAGAAGATGGTGAGAATGTGGAATTCACTGCTTGAGATACTTTAATCTCTAGCACACTGAGTGCAGTGGGCCGTGCTGGAGTCTGTTTCTACATTATGTGACTCTGACTCTGATCCCCAAGGGTGGTTGGATTGTGGAATTCATTTCCTGAGTTACCACAGAATGATGTAAGTTACGATGGTGTGACGGGGCCTTTTTCTGTACCACGTGTCTGAGTCTATGTCCGTTTGAGTCCTGACTCTGAAAGAATGTCAGAAGCCAGGGTGGCTGTTGGTAGACAGCAAGCTAAATGGGTTCGTCCATAGCCTTATGGTCTAGCATATGGTTCCATGGGCTTTCCTGGCATTTTGTGTTTGGTGCTTTATGTCTTGACAGTTTTGCGATTTCACGAGAAGGTCGTTTGCTGCTCGCTGATGACATGGGGCTTGGGAAAACCCTGCAGGCGATCTGCATTGCTGCAGTTTATCGTAAGGAGTGGCCAGTGCTTGTGGTGGCTCCATCGTCAGTACGATTCACCTGGGCACAGGTACACGCCACTCTTCAGACATTTCTTTACTCTACATGTCATTTTTCCTTAAAATTAGTCCAAGGCTCACAATATGATGTCTCAGAGATTGAGAAGGGGAAAAAAATCAACAGATTTATTGGAGTTGGAGTCTCCATTACCCTAGTGTCATTAAGACAAAGGGCACAGAAACAGGCCCTTTGACCCATCTGGTCTCCGCTGAACTGTTACTCTGGTTAGTCCCATCAACCCACAGCTGGACCATATCCCTCCATACCTCTCCCAACCATGTTCCTATCCAAATTTCTCTAAATGTTAAAATCGAACATGCATCCAACATGCTTATTCTATACTCTCACCATCCTCTGAGTGATGAAGTTCCCAATGTTCCCCTTAAACATTTCAGCTTTCATCTTTAACCTATGACCTCTAGACCATAAGACGTAGGAGCAGAATTAAGCCATTTGGCCCATTGAGTCTGCTCTGCCGTTTCTTCTTGGCTGATTTATTATCCCTCTCAACACCATTCTCCTGCCTTCTCCCCATAACTTTTAAAGTACTGACTAATCAAGAACCTATCACCTCGGCTTTAAATATACCCAGTGACCTGGCCTCCACAGCCATCTGTGGCAATGAATTCCACAGATTCATCACCTACTGGCTAAAGAAATTCCTCCTCAACTATGTTCTTAATGGGCACCCCTCTACTCTGAGGCCATGCCCTCTCGTCCTTGACTCACCCACTATAGGAAACATCCTCTCCACATCCATTCTATCTATGCCTTTCAAAGTTTGATAGTTTTCACTGAGATTCCCCCCCCCCCCCCCCCCATTCTTCTAAACTCCAGTGAGTACAAGCCCGGAGCCTTCAAACACTCTTCATATGTTAATCCTTTTTATTTCAGAATCATTCTTGTGAACCTCCTTCTGGACCCTCTCCAATGCCAGCACGTATTTTCTTAGATAAGGGGCCCTAAGCTCTTCACGATACTCTGTGTGGTCTGACCAATGTCTTATACATAAAGCATCAGTATTGCATCCTTGCTTTTATAGTTTAGCCCTCTCGAAATAAATACTAACATTGCATTTGCCTTCCTTACCACCAGTTCAACCTGCAAGTTAACCTTTAGAGATCCTACATGAAAGCTCCCCAGTCCCTTTATACCTCTGATATTTGTATTTTCTCCCCATTTAGAAAATAATCCATGTCTTTATTAACTTCCACCAAAGTGCATGACCATACACATCCCTACTCTGTATTCTGTTTGCCACTTCTTTGTCCATGCTCCCAATCTGTTTAAGTCCTTCTGCAGATTCTCTGCTTCCTCAACATTACCTTCCCCTCCACCTATCTTTGTATTAGATCCTTTCTCCCTGTGGCTATAAGACTCTACAACTCCTCCTTCTTAAGTATACGATTTCATTGCACATCTGTATTTTGCATTATTACTTTTTAATACAGGTTTTGTATTTTTTGTACCTCAATGCTTACATTTTGTATTTTAAGGTATATATTTGTGACTGAGAAACCTTGCAACAATAATTTCCTTCGGGGTAAATGAAGTTTTATCTTACCCATAAACTTGGCCACAAAGCCATCAATTCTGTCATCCAAATCATTGATATATAATGTAAAAACAAGCAATCCCAGCACTGACCCCTGCAAACATCACTCATCACTGGCAGCCAACCAGAAAAAGCCCCTTTATTCCCACTTTTTTGCTCCCTGCCAGTGAGCCAGTCTTCTACCCGTATTAGTATTTTTCCTGTAATACCATGGGCTCTTTTCGTAAGTAGCCACATACACGGCACCTTTCAAAGGCCTTCTGAAAATCCAAGTAAACTATGTTCACTGACTCTTCTTTGACTATCTTGTCTGTTCTTTCCTCGGAATTTCAGCAGATTTGTCATGCAAGATTAAAGGAAACCATGTTGGTTTTGGTCTGTCTAATCATGTGCCTTCAAGTACCCCGAAACCTCATCCTTAATAATCAGCTCTAACATCTTCGCAACCACTGTAATCAGGCTAACTGCACTATAATTTCCTTTCTTCTACCTCCCTCCCACTAACTCTAATTTACTCAATGAAAAACTGCTCACTTTCATTTACCCTATTCGTACCCCTCACAGCTATACCGCCTTTATCAAATCTGCCCCTCGTACTCCTACGCTGCACAGAATAAAGTCATAACCTATTCAACCTTTCCCTATAACTCATGTACTCAATCCCCTGCAATGTCCTTGTAAATTTTCCTCTGTACTCTTTCAATCTTATTGATATCTTTGCTGTAGGTGGGTGACCAGAACTGCACACAATGCTCCAAATTTGGCCTCACCATTGCCTCGTACAACATCCCAACTCCTGTATTCAGTACTGATTTATGAAGGCCAATGTGACAAAAACTTTCTTTACGACCCTATCCACTTGTGATGCCACGTTCAAGGAATTATAGATCAGTATTCCCAGCTACCTCTGTTCTACTGCACTCATTCTATGTGGTCCAGATCCTGCTTTAAGCTGTGATATTCTTCCTCGTTGTCCACTACATCCACAATCTTGTCTTGCAATTTGTAGGGGATTCCTGGGCATGTCATCTTGTAGCGGTGGATCCCTGAGGTCAGGGCTCTGGGCTTGTTAGTGTACGAATGCCTTGCTGCGGACTGAATTTTGGGTTAATGTCGTGTACGTGTTGAAGGCTGCAGGTATCTGATCCAAGTGCAGTTGGTGGACTGGGTGATGAGCATTATTGTCATTTGACAGGCTTTCAGCCATTGGCTGCCCTCCGTGAATGCTGACACTGTCAACGTGGTGATGACGGGCAAAGATCGCCTCTCCTCTTCCAATATCAACATCATCAGCCATGACCTGCTTGCCAAATTCAGGAAGCAGCTGATGGAGAGGCAGTTTCAGGTCATCATTGTGGTAGGTGCATTTTGTTTTCCACTATTTACTCTGGTATTGGGTTAGACACGGCACCTGGCAAGTGTACTGTGCAAACTGGAGACTGGCCCTGACCCCGAATCTCTCAGTATCTACTGTGAGAATTGCAAAGTACACAATCTCGCCAGTGTCTGCACAGTGTGTTCCCACGTGGTAAATTCCCTACAGTGTGATTCATGCAATAACAACAGGAGGAGGTCGCTCAGCATATCGAGTTTTTATTGGTGGTGGTATCTCTTGAGTAAGCTCTCCAATTAGTCTCTGTCACAAGAGCTTAAATATACCAGAAGCAAGAGTGGATGATTTGGATATTGTAACCTGCTCCACTATTCAGAAAGATTACAGCTGTCTTCTACCTTAGCATCACTTTCCTGCACAAATCCATACCCTGATTCCTTTAGTGTATATGTTGTAACAACTGGATTATGGTTGAAAAGTCAATGAGTTTCTAAAAATAATGAAGAAATAGCTAGATGGATGTTTGAATTGTCAGACCATAGAAGACTATGGGATTAGTGTTGGCAAGTATTTGATGGCCCACTGTGTCTGTGATGGCCAAAGGTCCTGTTTCTGTGCTGTGTGATTCTGATTCTAAGTCTTTCTCTTTTCTCAGATTACCAGTCTGCAGGTTTGAATTTTCATTTTGCATGCAGACCATGTTAAATTTACTGAGGATATATCCCAACTTGCTCCTTGTGGAGAAGGAGCAATATTCCTTATTGAAATAACCCAACTTTACAAAATTTGATGGTTAGCCCTTTTCTTTCATACTGTCTGCCTTGCACGAAGAATCTGCAGTTTGAACTTGACTGATTTTCCATCTGAGTACCACACACAGTACTAGAGGAACTCAGCAGATTGGGCAGCATCTATGCAAATGAATAAAGAGTCAACATTTCAGGCCAAGACCCTTCCTCAGGACATGATTTTCTTTTTTGTCTTTTAGGATGAGTCTCATTTTCTGAAGAACATGAAGACTGCTCGATGCAAAGCTGCTCTTCCTCTTCTCCAGGTATTTTCCGAACCTTCCCATCCACTGGGAACTGATTCCCTGCTCCAAAGGTCCTTGGCTTTCCCGTTTGATCTTGTCCAGCCTTCCACTACTACTACTACCTCCCCTCCCTATGTCTCTCTTATGGTTAGTTGTGATCATTAATGGGATTTGTTTAAATTTGTTTTATGTTTAAAATTATAAATAAATGATGCACTGTGACGTTGCAGTGGGTTTTTGCATTGAGGATAGCTGCTTCTGTATGAGCCTTGGACTTCATGAGTCACAGACGGTGGGAAGTTGAAACAATCCTCCGAGGTTTCAGCTTCCCAATGTAACCTCCGTCTGCTGAGGTTGTAAGGGGAAAGGGAATCTGTTGTTAATAAAATCAGATGAGATTTACCAGTATTGGGTTTTACACTTTGCAACTTAAAGTCTAATGTGCTGTAGTTTGTTGAAGTATCAATGTGCTGCTCCAGACCAGATGGTACTCACTAAGCTTTGTTTGTATATCAGTGGAGACCTTTTTCCTTTCTGTGTAGTGGTGCCATTTACTACTTCAAGGTGCAGAGTGTGTGCTTTAAACAAAAACACTCTCCAGGCCACTTTGTGCCCATAGACATTCACTGAGGGCAGGGGAAACGAGGCTTTGTTCAGTCCATCTGACTGAACACGAGACCCAAGTCCTTGATCTCTTTTAGAGTTATGCAGGATGGCAATGGGCTCTCTGATCCAGTGGATACGCTGTGACTGTCGAGCTCCATTTTATTCTCTCAGTGAGAATGTTGGAAGAATAAAAATTGGGATTAAAGTAGGAAGAGTATAAATAGGTTAACAGGTTTCATAAAAGCAGGGAGTCATGCTCCTGTTAGATTAACCTAAATCTGCTATGTATGAGGTACTTTACAACATCCAATTAACTTGTGTTTGGGATGTGGAATGAAAACAGAGCATTCTGCCTACCCGCACTGTCACGGGGAGAACGTGCAAAATCTTCACAGCCAGTATTGGGATCAGGGTCAAACCCAGCTCACAGGAAGTGTGAGGCAGAAGATCTGTTAGCTGCACCACTGTGCCACCCCTTGTTCCCTTTAACTTCTCTCATTGATTTGCTCTGGAAGCGTTCATCGCACAGGAGCGTTGCTGCTCATACACTCCCATTGATATCTTTACTTCTCTTTCACAGGCTGCAAGGAGACTCGTGCTGTTGTCTGGGACACCGGCACTGTCGAGACCTGCTGAGCTGTACAGCCAGATCACTGCCATCCGTCCCTCCTTCTTCCCCAGCTTCCACCAATTTGGAATGCGTTACTGTGCTGCCAAGCAGGTGAGGCAGAGGTTAGATCGGTTTGTGATAGTAGAAGAAATGAATGTGGCAGACCTTCCCTGTACTGATCCCATAATCCTGTAATTCCCTTAAAAGCAACCATCTTCTGACTCAGTCATTTCTTTTCAATGAAAGGTCACTGCTTATTGTGAGACTGGGACATCCTGATTCTCGATACTACAGCCAGGGGCAACATTATTCCTGTATTGATTATCTTTCAGTTTCTTGTTTAGAGATACAGTGCGGTAACAGGCCCTTTTGGCCCAATAGGCCTGCGTCACCTAATTACATCTATGCCTTTGGAAAATGGAATCTCCTTAACATTACACGACTAAAATTTAGCTTCTCCACCTAGTGATCTAGAAAATCATCTCTCATATACTCTGTGAATTTATCCGCCATACTATACCTACTCATTGCCTTTGCTGTGTGCTTTCTAGTTTACACAATGCTCTGCATCTGCACTGATCAGGTACTTCAAATTAACTCCCACTATGTTTTTCATATGCTATTTCTTAACTCCACCCAAACTGGTTCTGTTACCTGATTTTTGAACTGAAACTTTTTGATGTTTATCCTCCTGTTTAACATCAAAATGTCCTGCTTCTTCCATTTTGCATCTTATGAATCCTGAAATATTTAATTTCACCTGAAAGTCTGTTGGGGTAGCCTACTGTATCTGGTGCTGCAGCTGTGGCCTCTTCTGCAAAGGCGAGACCCAGTGTAAATTGGGGGACCACTTCGTCGCGCATCTCCACTCCATCCACAAAAAACGGAATTTCTCAGTGGCCAACCATTTTAATTCCAGTCCCCATTCCCTATCAGATTCCTTTTTCTCCAGCTCTTTACTTTTTCCTTTCATCTAACTTGTCCTCCTTTCCCTCCCCCCCCCCCCCCAAACTTTTTATTCTGGCATATTCCCCCTTCCTTTCCAGTCCCGATATAGGGTCTCAGCCCGAATGTTATCTTTTTTTAACTTGCATAGATATTGCCTGACTTGCTGAGTTCCTCCAGCGTTTTGTGTGTACACTCTGGATTTCCAGGATCTACAGAATCTCTTGTGTTTAATTCCATATGTCGGTCAGTTTGCACCCAAGTGACTATTAATCAGATGCATTTACTTTGATTTGTGTTATCAATTCACCATTTTGCAGATGCAGGTAATCTTAAATTTGCCCTTTGACTTTTTTCCCCTGCATATGCACTCTTTGGAGGTATACTCACCTCCCCCTCATTTAACCACACACCATATTCTCGTGTGCCCCTGCATTTCCCATATTTTCATTTAGCATCCCTCCCTTCTCATTCACACCGTATCATCACCCAGCTACAGCCCTCCCCTCCCCTACCCAATGAGACTCTGCCTCATTCTCTTTCTCCTTTGATTGGCAGTTACCATGGGGATGGGATTACTCTGGATCATCTAATCTGCTCGAACTACGACTCCTCCTGCTGGAATCAATGATGGTGAGACGGCTGAAGTGTGATGTTCTGTCACAGTTGCCTGCCAAGCGACGGAAGGTGGTACTTGTGGAGCCTGAGGGTTTGAGTGCCAAAGCCAGGGCAGCATTGGAGGCAGCTGCAAACGAGGTGGCCAAAGGCCACAAGACGGTGGGTGTTGTTTGGTTTGATAGCAGTACGCAGCTCCTGATGGCCATAAAAGGTCCGCTTCTTGCAATTGTCACAGACACTGAAACAGGCCCTTCTGCCAACTCGTCTGTGCTGACCAAGATTCCCATCAGCTAGTCCATTTACCAAAGTATGGCCCATATTCCTCAAAGCCCTTCCTATCAATGTACTGCTCCAAGTGTCCGTCATATATTGTTATGACACTTGCCTCAGCCACTTCCATACATATGTGGAATAAGTTGCCCCTTGGGTCCCTTTTTAAAAAAAATTTTCTCTTCTCACCTTAACCCTATACCTTCTAGTTCTTGATATACCCCAAGTCAGATACAACTAGCACAATTTGTAGTGTGTTCAGAAACCTAGCAATCATTTTGTGAATGGTGTGATCTTATTGACAACTGAACAATGGTTAATTAGTTTTGGTTGACCCTGAACTCCTGACCTTCAGCCTACTGTAGTCAGCAGAAGATGTTGTGCTGGACTTTTTGAACTTGGGGTCTGCAGCTCCTTCAAGGGGATTTGGAAAGTATCATGAAAATCTCCCTGTCTGTGTCTTCCACTGCCTCAGCTGATGAGTTTGTAATGGATGGTAGGCACACGTTCTGTCCCGTGGGTTACGCGGCCAGACTTTCTGCGTGGGGGAGAAAAAGCTTCACTGTCGATTGAGGCAAGTGAGGCTCCCACCCCCCCATTCTAACCAGTTTTTACAGGAGTACCATTGAGAGGTCCTGACCAGCTGCATCACTGTCTGGTATAGGAATTGTAAGGCATCTGACTGCAAGATCCCACAAAGGATTGCAAGGACTGCTGAGAGGATCACTGGGATCTCTGTTCCACCCTTCCAAGATATTTATCAGGAGCGCTGTGTATGCAAGATCCTTAGCAATGTCCATGATCCCTCCCATCCATTTAACAAACGTTTTGAACGCCCCCCCCCCCCCCCCACACCGTCAGGCAGGAAAAACCGTAGCATTAGGTCACGGCCTTCTTCTCCCAGGCCGTGAGACTACTGATCTCCCAGCCACCACCCAGGTCTCTTTACTTTTTAACTTGTGTTTTAAATGCAACTTGTTAATTTATTTGTGGTAATATTACTTTAAATGTTATGTGTATGGGTTGTATGTACTGTGTTTTGCTCCTTAGTCCAGAGGAACAATGTTTTGTTTGGTGGTATGCGTTTAAATGGCAACTTAAACTCGAATGTGGAATTAGCTCAGATTACAGTGCAATCTTAGTGGACACACATGGAATAGATTTTGGTGCTTATTCCAAGATTATCCTCTTTTTTTTTTTAAATTTTAAAACAGAAACGTGAGCAAAAGGAAGCGATGCTGCTTTTCTACAATCGCACAGGAGAAGCTAAAGTTCGATCCATTGTGTAAGCAAGCGAGTATCCATTTATTAACCTCCTCCTTTACCTGTGACTTAACTCTATATACCATTATTTTTCCTGATCACTGTTAAAGATGGAGCAACACATACAACAAGCTGGAGGAACTCAGCAGGTCGGGCAGCATACGTGGAAACGAGCAGTCAATGTTTTGGGCCGAGACCCTTCGTCAGGATGGAGGGTCTGGGCCCGAAACGTTGACTGCTCGTTTCCACAGATGCTGCCCGACCTGCTGAGTTCCTCCAGCTTGTTGTACGTGTTGCTTTGACCCCCAGCATCTGCAGTGTACTTTGTGTTTACTGTAAAAGATGGTTTATGATGTGGAGACATTGCTTGTGGTAATACCCTTTTGCATCTGCTGGCCTTGGCATGTTCACCACAAGAGTGTGAATAGAACTAGGAGTAACCCAAGTGTCCCTTCTGCTGCCTCAGCATCCACAGCTTTTGGGTGGAGGGTGGTTAAAATTTACTGCCCTGAGGCATATTCCTGATCATCCCAGTTTGAAGTGGCCAGCAGCTTATTCTGTGTCTCTACCCTTGGGTTCTAAAGTTCCACAAACAACCTCCATGTTTGAAAGTACCTTCTCTGAATTATGGAGATGTCCTTGTTATCTTCCTCAGAATACTGTTCGTCTCGAGGAGAGGGACAGTGGTATGGCTAAACCTCAGTAACTGGGATTTGATCCTGATGATCTGGGACTGTATGGGTTGCTTCCCACCGCTCCACCCCAACCCCGTATGTTCCGGCTTCCTCTCTCTTCCCAGAGACATGCAGGTTGGAAGGTTAATTAGCCATTGTTAATTGCTGCCATTGTACCGGTGAGTGGTGAAATCAGAGGGAGGTGACTGGGGGAAGTTGATGGAATGTTCGAGTGGTGACCACTCGTGTTCCATAGGAATTTGTTCTGAGACACCTACTCTGTCATTTTTATAAATAATTTGGAGGAAGAAGTGGAAGGTTGGGTCAGTAAGTTTGCAGATTACATGAAGGCTAATGGTTTTGTGAGTAATGGGACTTTTCTCTCTGGAGCGGAGGATGAGAGCTGACTTGGAAGCAGATAAGAGGCATAGATAGAGTGGACTGCCAGAGACATTTTCCCAGGGCAGCAATGGCTAAAACTAGAGAACATCCATTTAATGTGATTGGAGGAAAGTACAGAGGAGATGTCAGAGATAGGTTTTTTACAAGAGATTTGTGGGTGCCTGAAGTGTACTGCTGGGTTTGGCGGTCAATGTTCATACATTAGAGACATTTAAGAGACACTTAGACAACAACATGGATGAAGGAAAGATAAAAGGTTCTGGGCTGTGTAGGAGGGAAGGGTTTGATTGATTGTGGAGTAGGTTAAAAGAATAGCACAATGTTGTGGACCAAAGGGCCTGTACTATTCTCTGTTCTAATAAGTTACAGGGAAAACTAATGGGAAATGGGATTGCTTTGTGAGCCAGCACATGATTGATAGGCTGAATGGTGTCTTATCTCACAAAGAAATGTGAAATATCTGAAATCATTCATCATCAGAAAGTGGTAGCTGAAGAAATTGTAGCGCCATTAGTGGTGATCCTCCGGGACTCACAAACATGACATGCCTATTCAAAAAGAGAGGGAGACAAAAGATGGGAAATGGTAGACTGGCTCACCTCACCTCAGTGGTTGGTATGATTTTAGAATCCATTATCAAAGATGAAATTTTGGAGAACCTGAAAGTACATGATAAAATAGGATGAAGTCAGCCTGGTTTCATAAAGGGAAATCTTGCCAAACAAACCTGTTAGGATTATTTGAGGAGGAAACAAGCAAACAAGACAAGGAGAATGTTGGATATGTACTTGGATTTTCAGAAGGCTTTTGACAAGTTGCTGTACATGAGGCTGCTAAATAAGACAGGAGCAATATTAGTATGGGTAGAAGATTGGCTGACTGGCAGAGGGTAGAGAGAAGTCAGCTAAAGGTATACTTTTGAGAATGCCTGCCTGTGACTAGTGGAGCTCTTCAGGAGTTAGTGCTCAGTCTGTAACTTGTCAATTTATATATTAATGAATTTAGATGAAAGAACTGATGGTATTGTGGCCAGGTTTGCAGATAGGACCAAGATAGGTGGAGGGGCAGGTAGTACTGCAGAGGCATGGAGTCTATAGAAAGACTTAGAAAATCTACAGAAAGCCTTCCAAACTTTCAGTTTGGAAGAATGGACAAAGTAGTGGTAGATGAAATACAGCGTACAAGTGTATGGTCATGCACTTTGGCAGGAAGAATAAGGGTTTAGGATATTTTCTAAATGGGAAGAGAATTCAAAAATAAGAAGCTGCCTTTATTAGTTGAGCAAAATGTATGGTTGTGCACTTTGGCAGGAAGAGTAAAGGTTTAGAATATTTTCTAAATATAAAGAGAGTTCAGAAATCAGAGGTTGCTGTTATTAGTTGAGCCACTAAATCCAAGAGTTAGGAAGGTATATTACAGCTTTATAAAAAGCTGGTTAGACTGCATCTGGAGTATTACATATGGTTCTGATTGTCTTGTTAAGGGAAGGATGTAGAGACTTTGGAGAGAGTGCTGGATTTCCAGCATCTCTTGTTTACAAGACAAGAGTGTTCCTGTTCATTGCAAGGGGAGTTGAATACAAAAGTAGGGAGATTACACTTTGTTTCACCAACACCTCTATCAATAATGTCTGGAGAACAGGTCTCTCTCTATTTAAGGAGTGGTGTTAAGTGTTGGAAGTAATGGAGAGAAAATATCTAGGCAAGTTGTCTTGTGAAGTAAGATTTGACAGTGTCAGCATGAATCTGATCGTAGACCATAAGACATAGAAGCAGAGTTAGGCTACTCGACCCATCGAGTGTTCTCCATCAATCCATCACGGCTGATTCATTATCGTTCTCAATCCCATTCTCCTGCGAACATTGAATCTGCTGTAGTTTTAGAAGAGTGAGAGTGGAATTGATTGAAACTTGATCCTGAAGAGTCTTCACAAGCTGGATGCAGTGAGCATGTTTTCTCTCGTGGGATGATCTAGTACAGGGGTCACCCATTTCCCCCCAGAGAAATGCCATGGAGACCAGGTCTCTGGCACTAAGCGAGGGTCCTTGGTGCAGAAAGGAAAGGGGGAGAATAGGGAAGCGTTAGTGATAGGGGACCCAGTAGTCAGGAACAGACAGGAGATTCTGTAGACATGAATGGGACACCCGGATGGCATGTTGCCTCCCAGGTGTCAGGGTCAGGGACGTCTTGGATCATTTCCACTTTTTGATGTTGTGACCATCATTGAATCATGGCTGAAGGATGGTTGTAATTGGGAGCTGAATGTCCAAGGTTACACATTGTATCAGAGGGATAGCAATGTAGGCAGAGGGGATGGTGTGGCTCTACTGGTAAAGAATGGCATCAAGTTGTGAGAAAGATGTAACATAGGATCGGAAGGTGATGAATCCTTGTGGGCTGAGTTAAGAAACTGCAAGGGTAAAAGGACCCTGATGGCAGTTATATACAGACTTCCAAACAGTAGCTGGGATGTGGACTACAGATTACAACAGGAAATAGAAAAGTTGTGTCAAACTTGCAATATTATGATAGTCCTAGGAGATTTTAACATGCAGGTAGATTGGGAAAATCAGGTTGGTAATGGATCACAATGGAGTGGAACTTGTTGAATGCCTACAAGATAGATAGTTGTGCCTACTACGGGATCAGCTATACTGGATTGGGTGTTATGTAACTGGGGAGTTTAAGGTAAAACAGTGATCATAATATGATTGAGTTCAAATTGAAATTTGATAGAGTGAAAGTAAAGTCTGATGGAGCAGTATTTTAGTGGAGTAAAGGAAATTACAGTGGTATGAGAGAGGAATTAGGCAAAGTAAATTGGAAGGAGTTGCTGGCAATGGCTTGAGTTTCTGGGGAAAATGAGGAAGGTGCAGGATAGATGTATTCCAAAATCAAAGGTATACTCAAAAGGCTGACAAGGGAAGTCGAAGCTAATGTAAAAGCAAAAGAGGGCATACAACAAAGCAAAAATTAGTGGGAAGACAGAGGATTGGGAAGCTTTTAAAAACCTATGGAAAACAACTACAAGAATCCTTAGGAAGGAAAAGATAAAATAAAATATGAAAACAAGCTAGCAAATAGTTTCAAGGTTGATAGAAAAAGCTGTATTTAAATAAATCAAGATAAGGGTGGATATAGGACCACTAGAGAATGAGGCCAGAGAAATAATAATGGGGGCAAGGAGATGGCAGTTGGACTAAATGAGCATTTCAAAGGTACATTTAATGTCGGAGAAATGTATACAATATACGTCCTGAAATTGTTTTTCTTCACACCAGTCTTCGCTGTGGAAGACACTAGCAGTGTGCCGGGTGTTGAAGGGTGTGAGAGAAAAGAAGTGAGTGCAGTTACTATTACAAGAAAGAAGGTGCTCAAAAAGCTGAAAGACCTAAAGGTGCATAAGTCGCCTGGACCAGATGAACTGCACCTTAGGGTTCTGAAAGAGGTAGCAGTAGAGATTGTAGAGGCATTAGTAATGATCTTTCAAGAATCATTGGACTCTAGCATGGTTCCAGAGGACTGGAACATTGCAAATCACGCCACTCTTTAAGAAAGGAGGGAGGTAACAGAAAGAAAATTATAGACCAGTTAGCCTGACCTCAGTGTTTGGGAAGATGATGGAGTCAATTGTTAAGGATGAGCTTATGGAATACTTGGTGACAAAGGACAAGATAGAACTAAGTCAGCATGGTTTCCTTCAGGGAAAATCTTGCCTGACAAATCCATTGGAATTCTTTGAGGCGATTACAAGTAGGACAGATAAAGGGGATGCAGTGAATGTTGTATGTTTGGATTTTCAGAAGGCCTTTGATAAAATGCCACACATGTTAAGAGCCCGTGGTGTTACAGGAAAGTTACAAGCATGGTTAGAGCGTTGGCTGATTGGAAGGAGGCAGTGAGTGGAAATAAAAGGATCCTTTTCTGGTTGGCTGCCAGTGACTATTGGTGTTCCTCAGGGGTTGGTGTCAGGGCCACTTCTTTTTATGCTGTGTATCAATAATTTAGATGATTGACTAGATGGCTTTGGTGCCAAGCTTGCAGATGATACAAAGATTGATGGACAGGCACGTAATGTTGAGGAAACAGGTAGGCTGCAGAAGGACTTAGACAGATTAGGAGAATGGGCAAGAAAGTGACAAGTGAAATACAATCTTGGAAATGCATGGTCGTGCACTTTAGTAGAAGAAATAAATGTGCAGACTATTTTCTAAAAGAGGAGAAAATGAAAAAATCTGAGATGCAAAGGGACTGGAGTACTTGTACAGGACAACCTAAAGGATAACTTTTAGGTTGAGTCAATGGTGAGGAAGGTACATGCAATATTAGCATTCATTTCAAGAGGTCTTGAATACAAGAGCAGGGATGTGATGCTGACGCTTTATAAGACACTGGTGAGGCCTCATCTTGAGTATCGAGAACAAGTTTTGGACTCCTCATCTAAGAAAAGATGTGCTGGCATGGATGTGGGTTCAGAGGAGGTTCACAAGGATGATTCCGGGAATGAAAGGGTTATGGTATGAGGAAAGTTTGATGGCTCTGGGGCTGTACTTGCTGGAGATTAGAAGGTTGAGTGGGGATCTCAATGAAACCTTTCAAATGTTGAAAGGCCTAGACAGAGTAGATGTGGAAAGGATGTTTCCCATGGTGGGAGAGTCTGGGGCAAGAGGGCACATGCCCAGGAGACAGACGCGGAGAAATTTCTTCAGCCGGAGGGTGGTGAATTTGTTACCACAGGCTACTAAAGCGACCAAGTTGTTGGGTGTATTTAAGGCAGAGATTGAAAGGTTCTTGATTGGACATGGCATCAAAGGTGGGGCTGAGGAAGGGGAAAAAGGATCAGCCTTTATTGAATAGTGGAGCAGACTCAATGGCCAAATAGCCTAATTCTGCTCCTATGTCTTATGGTCTAATGGCCTTATTTCTGGTCCGTGAGGTGCTTTTATTCTAAAGCCAAGAGTATTTGGAACACTATGAAGAGCAGGAGTAAACCACTTCAAGCTTGTTCAACTATTTCATTAGATTTGGGTAACCTGATGGCAACCCCAGATCATTTTCCATTTATCTTGAGTAGCCTTTCATCCTTTAGCTTATCAAGTATTTGTCTATCTCCGCCAAAGGCACTACCTTCTCAGAACAATTTTGATCTCACCCTCTTAAGGTAACCTTTTAAACTGAACAGTAAGCTGAGTTTAAAAAGAACTGTCATAAAGTGAAGCTACCTGATTCCTTACACTGGCCATATGTTCCTGCTCTCCTAATATGATTTCAGTCTGACCTAAAGCCTCTGGTCCCAGTCAGTATGTCTGCCTGATAAACTTTTCAACTTGGTGTAATAAATCCACTCCTGAAATTACTGGGAAACACACAAAATGCTGGAGGAACTCAGCAGGTCAGGCAGCATCTATGGAGGGAAATGAACAGTTGATGTCTGGGTGACTGGTTTCAGCCAGAAATGTAGACTGTTCATTTCCCTTTGTAGATGCTGCCTGACCTGCTGAGCTCCTCCAGCATTTTGTGTATGTGTTAATGATGATTTCCAACATCTGCAGAATATCTTGTGTCTATGAAATTACTGGATGACTCTTTTACAGAGAATATGTGTGCGATTTACTCGAGAGTGGTCGGGAGAAGTTCTTGGTATTCGGACATCATCGTCTTGTTCTGGATGCGTTGTGTACAGCTCTGGAAGTAAAGGTAAAGTCAATATCTTAGTCATAGAGTCGATTGATCGCTTGGGTGTAATTGGGCTTGTTGGGCTGGAAGGACCTGTTGTACTATATAGTACAGCACAGTACAGGCCCTTCGACTCACAATGTTGTGCCAACCCTTAAACCCTGCCTCCCATATATCCCCCCACCTTAAATTCCTCCATATTCCTGTCTAGTAGTCTCTTAAACTTCACTAGTGTATCTGCCTCCACCACTGACTCAGGCAGTGCATTCCACGCACCAACCACTCTCTGAGTAAAAAACCTTCTAATATCCCCCTTGAACTTCCCACCCCTTACCTTAAAGCCATGTCCTCTTGTATTGAGCAGTGGTGCCCTGGGGAAGAGGCACTGGCTGTTCATTCTATCTATTCCTCTTAATATCTTGTAAACCTCTATCATGTCTCCTCTCACCCTTCTCTCCAAAGAGTAAAGCCCTATTTCCCTTAATCTCTGAACATAATGCATACTCTCTAAACCAGGCAGCATCCTGGTAAATCTCCTCTACCCTTTCCAATGCTTCCACATCCTTCCTACAGTGAGGTGACCAGAACTGGACACAGTACTCCAAGTGTGGCCTAACCAGAGTTTTGTAGAGCTGCATCATTACCTCACGACTCTTAAACTCTATCCCTCGACTTAAGAAAGCTAACACCCCATAAGCTTTCTTAACTACCCTATCTACCTGTGAGGCAACTTTCAGGGATCTGTGGACATGTACCCCCAGATCCCTCTGCTCCTCCACACTACCAAGTATCCTGCCATTTACTTTGTACTCTGCCTTGGAGTTTGTCCTTCCACCTAACACTTCTCCGGGTTGAAATCCATCTGCCAATCTCAGCCCACTTCTGCATCCTATCAATGTCTCTCTACAATCTTCGTCAATCCTCTACATTATCCACAACACCACCAACCTTTGTGTCGTCTGCAAACTTGTCAACCCACCTTTCTACCCGTTAATAAAAATCACGAAAACCCGGGGTCCCAGAACTGATCCTTTTGGGACACCACTAGTCACAACCCTCCAATCTGAATGCACTCCCTCCACCACGACCCTCTGCTTTCTGCAAGCAAGCCAATTGTGTATCCATGTGGCCAAACTTCCCTGATCCCATGCCTTCTGACTTTCTGAATAAGCCTACCATGTGGTACCTTGTCAAATGCCTTACTAAAATCCATGTAGATCACATCCACTGCACTACCCTCATCTATATGCCTGGTCACCTCCTCAAAGAACTCTAACAGGCTTGTTAGACACGATCTGCCCTTCACAAAAGCCATGCTGACTGTTCCTGATCAGACCATGATTCTCTAAATGCCCATAGATCCTATCTCTAAGGATCCTTTCCAACAGCTTTCCTACCACAGACATAAGGCTCACTGGTCTATAATTACCCAGACTATCCCTACTACCTTTTTTTGAACAAGGGGACAGCATTCGCCTCCTTCCAATCCTCCGGTACCATTCCCATGGACAACGAGGACATAAAGATCCTAGCCAGAGGCTCAGCAATCTGTTCCCTCGCCTCGTGTAGCAGCCTGGGGAATATTCCGTCAGGCCCCGGTGACTTATCCTTCCTAATGTATTTTAACAAATCCAACACCTCCTCTCCCTTAATATCAACATGCTCCAAAACTTCAACCTCACTCAAATTGTCCTCACCATCATCAAGATCCCTCTCATTGGTGAGTACAGAAGAGAAGTATTCATTGAGGACCTCGGTCACTTCCACAGTCTCCAGGCACATCTTCCCACCTTTATCTCTTATCGGCCCTACCTTCATTCCTGTTATCCTTTTGTTCTTCATATAATTGAAGAATGCCTTGGGGTTTTCCTTTACCCTATTTGCCAAGGCCTCTCATGCCCCCTTCTTGCTCTCCTCAGCCCCTTCTCAATCTCCTTTCTTGCTAGCCCATATTCCTCAATAGCCCCATCTGATCCTTGCTTCCTAAACCTCATGTATGCTGCCTTCTTCCACCTGACTAGATTTTCCACCTCACTTGTCACCCATGGTTCCTTCACCTTACCATTCTTTATCTTCCTCACCGGGACAAATTTATCCCTAACATCCAGCAAGAGATCCCTAAACATCGACCACATGTCCATAGTACATTTTCCTGCAAAAACATCATCCCTATATCTCTAAATAATTATTTTTTAAGAGTTGTTCTAAACCATGAGTTTTGAATGAGAAATAATATCTGGTAGTAAGAGGTTTTCTAACAAAATCTGGATTAGCATAAAAGGCAAGAGGTTTAGACTTTCATTTTAAGTAGCAAACTGTTGTTAGGAATGCAGTGCTTGAAGTCTGGTGAATTGATGGGCTGAATGGCATAATTCTGCCATTGTGGTACAAGTGCAGTGGAAGGAGATGTGGTTGTTGTGAAAAGTGAATAGGAATTTGAGCAAGGGAGGGGGGGACAGTGAATACAAACTGGGAGTATGATCATTGGTAGATCTTATAGAAACAATGCTGACATAAGGGTGGAGTGCTACTTGCAGAGCTATGGAATTAAAGAAGGTGGCCATCCAGCCTCTAAAGTCAATGCTTGGTCCTGCTGAACAATCTGATCATTTGCATTCTCTCTCGAATACTAGGTAGACCTTTCCCTCATGAAAGCTTTGACTAATTGTTCCCATCAACCTTGCTGTTGGTAAGTTCACATCATGATTTAAAGACCATAAGACATAGGAGCAGAATTAGGCCATTCTGCTCATCAAGTCTGCTGTGCCATTTCATCGTGGCTTATTTTATTCTTCCTCAGCCCCCATTCTCATGCCTCTTCCCTGTTTCACTTAGTCCCCTTACCAATCAAGAAACTATCAGTCTCTACCTTAAGTACACCCAATGACTTTTCCTCCGCAGCCTTCCCTGGCAGTGAATTCCACAGATTTGCCACTTGCCTGAAGAATTTTCCCCTTATCTCAGTTCTACAGAAACGTCCTTTAAGTCTGAGGCTGTCCCATGGATCCTAGTCTTTCTATTAATGGAATTATCACTCTATACAGGGCTTTCAGTATTCAGTAGGCTTCAATGGGATTCCATTTTCCACTCTCCCGCCCCCATTCTTCTGAACTCCAATGTATACAGGGCCAGAGATATAAAACTTTTCCTCTTAAAAAGAAATTCTCATTATCTTAGACTGAATCCATTCCCATTATTTGAATCTGTGAAGTAGCCTTTCACCCATTTTGGTAGCAACATACATTAACTTTTCCCTTTCAAAAATGTTAAAAGACTTGCTTCTATAACCAGCTAATAAAGAAAATCTTTGTTTCGGGAACGACTGGGGCCCCAGCACCAATTCCTACATCATGAGACACAGCCTCTCAACCAAAAATCAACTTACTTGTTTTTGCTATTTTATTTTCAGAAATCAGTCGTCTGTGCACCTGGTACCTTACACCATATAACACATTCAATAATCGCTTTATTAGCTATATCTGTACACCTGCTTGTTAATGCAAATATCTAATCAGACAACCGTGTGGCAGCAACCCAATGCATAAAAACATGCAGATATTGTCAAGAAGTTCAGTTATTGTTCAGACCAAACAACAGAATGGGGAAAAAATGTGTTTGAAGTGATTTTGACCGTGGAATGATTGTTAGTGCCAGACAGGGTCGTTTGAGCATCTCGGAATCTACTGATCTCCTGGAATTTTCACGCACAACAGCCACTAGAGTTTACAGAGAATGGTGCAAAAAACAAAAAAAATCCAATGGGCAGTAGTTCTGTGGTGAAAGCACTTTGTTAATGAGAGAGGTCAGAGGAGAATGGCCAGACTGGCTCAAGCTGACAAGAAGGTGACAGTAACTCAAACAACCATGTGTTACAACGGTGGTTTGCTGAGGAGCATCTCCGAACACACAACACATCGAACCTTGAAGTGGATGGGCTACCGCAGTAGAAGATCATGAACATACTCAGTGGCCACTTTATTAGATATAGGAGGTACCTAATAAAGTGGCCACTGATGTATGTTCTTTGTTCAATAATACCATACATGGCATCTTATTAAAAGGTGACAATCTTTTTATTAATTTTTAAACAAACATAAATGAAACATGAATACAGAGAGTTTGAGAGTACATAGTTAATAGTTTAAATAAACATTCAAGTAGATGATTATCCATATATAATAACCTCCCAAACTCATAGTAATTACAAACAAAAGAAGTTTTTAAAAAAAACCAAAAAAGAGGGGGGGGGGAAACTAACCAACATGGGCCATTGCATTATGTCAAATATGTACAGTAGTGCCAATAACTCCGTACCTCCATCCAAATAATTAAGGATAATAAAAGTGAGGTTTAGGAAAAGATAGTCTAACTCATATGAAAATGTTGAATAAATGGTCTCCAAGTTTCTTCAAATTTAACTGAAGGATCAAAGACAACACTTCTAATTTTTTCTAAGCTCAAACAAGAGATAGTTTGAGAAAACCACTGAAATATAGTTGGAGGATTAATTTCTTTCCAATTCAATAGAATAGATCTTCTAGCCATTAATGTAACAAATGCAATCATCCGTCGAGCTGAGGGGAATAAACGACTATTATCCGCCATTGGTAAACCGAAAATTGCAGTAATAGGATGCGGTTGGAAATTGATATTCAGAACTGTTGAAATAATACCGAAAATATCTTTCCAGTAATTTTGCAAACAAGGGCAAGACCAAAACATGTGGGTCAATGAAGCAACATCAGAATGACATCTGTCACAGGTTGGATTAACATAAGAATAAAATCGAGCAAGTTTATCTTTAGACATATGAGCTCTATGTACAACCTTAAATTGTATTAGGGCATGTTTAGCACAAATAGAAGAAAAATTGACTAATTGTAAAATTTTCTCCCACTGCTCAGTTGGGTATAAGACAATGAAGTTCTTTTTCCCATTCCTTCTTAATTTTTTTCTGATACTTCTGGCTGTATTTTCATGATCATATTATAAATGGTGGCTACTAAACCCTTCTGACAAGGATTCAGAGCTAAAAAAATTTCTGTAATGTCTGATGGACATAATTTCGGAAAAGACTGTAACTTATTATTCAAGAAATTTCTAACTTGCAACTATCTAAAAGAATGAATTTTAGATAAATTATATTTATTAGATAGCTGTTCAAAGGACATAAAGCTATTATCTAAAAATAGATCACGAAAACATGTTATACCTTTTGTTTTCCATTAAAAAAAAACTTGATCCATAAAAGAGGGCCGAAAAAGAAAGTTAGATATTATAGGGCTTGATAAGATAAACTTATTCAAGCCAAAAAATTTACGAAATTGAAACCATATTCGCAATGTATATTTAACTATAGGTTTAGTTATTTGTTTATTCAATTTAGATAAAGAAAAAGGAAGTGAAAATCCTAAAATTGAAAACAATGAAAAGTCTTGTACAGATTTACATTCCAAATTTACCCATTGTGGGCAAGCTGCCCACATTAAAAATTTAAAAAGATTTAAAATCTTAAAAGATTTAAAAAGAGAAAAATAAAGTGACAATCTGTTTTATCCATGCACTACGAGGTTTTATAAACCTTTAGAAAGTCAATCTCAGACTCAGCCTATCCAATTTCTCCTTGTCAAATGTCATCTTTAATATCCAAATACAAAACAAAACCTAGTTAATTCTTTATCTATCAAGATATTCTTGATATTCAAGATATTCCTGCTGGTTACAATGTCAAAACAAAAAAAAACTTAAATTTGTCGAACGTGATTTCCTTTCCATAGATCCATGTTGATCTTCCCAATCTGAAGACTATACCTTCATAATAGTCCTGCATTTACTCAGTCTTTCCGCTTAAGCAATAACTTAAGATTGGCAAAACTAAAATCATTAAATTTTTGCAATTTATCTTGGTTTCTTTCGTAGCACAGAATCAGGCCATTTGGCTCAGTGCCCATGCCCACCAAGTTGCCCGTGTTCAGCCCAGACCTCCCTAAATCTTTCCTGTCTGTAAATCTGCCCAAGTGCCTTTCAAACAGTATAACTGTTCTCCTACCACTTCCTCTGACAGCTTCTTCCACATACCCACCACCCTCTGAATATTATTCCCGCAGTCTCCTATATATCTTTACCTTTTAATCCTAATTCTATGCACTCTAGTTGTAGACCCTGCTGCCATGGGGAAAAGACAATGAAATTATTCTTATCTATGTCCTATATGATTTATAAACCACAATAAGTTCACCCCTCAGTCTTCTATAATCTAGGGAAAAAGGCCCCAGTCTACCCAGCTTCTCCTTCTAACTTGCATCCTCAGACCACGTAACATCCTTTTAAATCTCTTCTGCACCCTTTCAAGCTTATGACTAGAGCTACACACAATGCTCTAAGTGTAGTCTCACTAAACTACAGTTGCAACATGACGTTACGACTCCATATCTTGAGCGATGAAGCCAAGGATGCCAAATGCCTTCTTCACCAAGCTGTCTGCCTGTGTTGCCAATTTCCAGTATCAGTGTATTTGTACCCCTAGTTTTCTTTGTTCTACAAAACTTTCCAGGGCCAGCTCTCTCATTTACTGTGCAAGTCCTGCTGTGTTTTTTTTAAAAGATGCATCCTTTCCACTTGCCCAAGTTAAATTACATCTGCCAACTTTGACCCACTTTCCCAATTGATCTAGGTCAGGAGTTCCCAACCTGGGATCCATGGGCCTCCTGGTTAATGGCCCAATGGCATGAAAAACAAAGATTGGGAACCCCTAATCTCAATCCTGTTGTAATCTTAGATAACGTTTTTCGTTGTTCTCTATAGCACCAGTTCTGATGTCATCAACAAACTTACCAACCCTGGCAACTACAGTCTCATCCACTTTGTTAATATAAGTGATGAGCAACAGAGGGCCCAGCACCAATCCTGTGCCACACCACTGGGCATAGTCTTGTAATCTGAAAAACAACTATGCATTAGCACCCTCTGACTCTTTACACCAGGAGTCAGATTAGATCCCACATGATCTCACTGTCAAGCAGTCTATCATATGAGTCCTTAAAGGCCATGCTGAAGTCTACCACCCTGCTCTCGTCAGTCCTATTTGTCATCTCTTCAAAGCAGCATCTACTTGGTGAGCCCTAATTTCCCACACACAAAGCCATGCAGACTTCTGGTGATCCACCCTTGCCCATGCAGACTATTGGAGATCCACCCTTGCCCATGCAGACTATTGGAGATCCACCCTTGCCCATGCAGACTATTGGAGATCCACCCTTGCCCACGCAGACTATTGGAGATCCACCCTTGCCCATGCAGACTATTGGAGATCCACCCTTGCCCATGCAGACTATTGGAGATCCACCCTTGCCCATGCAGACTATTAGAGATCCACCCTTGCCCATGCAGACTATTGGAGATCCACCCTTGCCCACGCAGACTATTGGTGATCCACCCTTGCCCACGCAGACTATTGGAGATCCACCCTTGCCCATGCAGACTATTGGTGATCCACCCTTGCACATGCAGACTTTTGGAGATCCACCCTTGCCCATGCAGACTATTGGTGATCCACCCTTGCCCATGCAGACTATTGGTGATCCACCCTTGCCCACGCAGACTATTGGAGATCCACCCTTGCCCACGCAGACTATTGGTGATCCACCCTTGCCCACGCAGACTATTGGAGATCCACCCTTGCCCACGCAGACTATTGGTGATCCACCCTTGCCCACACAGACTATTGGAGATCCACCCTTGCCCACGCAGACTATTGGAGATCCACCCTTGCCCACGCAGACTATTGGAGATCCACCCTTGCCCATGCAGACTATTGGAGATCCACCCTTGCCCATGCAGACTATTAGAGATCCATCCTTGCCCATGCAGACTATTGGAGATCCACCCTTGCCCACGCAGACTATTGGTGATCCACCCTTGCCCACGCAGACTATTGGAGATCCACCCTTGCCCATGCAGACTATTGGTGATCCACCCTTGCCCACGCAGACTATTGGTGATCCACCCTTGCCCACACAGACTATTGGAGATCCACCCTTGCCCACGCAGACTATTGGTGATCCACCCTTGCACATGCAGACTATTGGTGATCCACCCTTGCCCATGCAGACTATTGGAGATCCACCCTTGTCTTTGCAGACTATTGGAGATCCACCCTTGCCCATGCAGACTTTTGGAGATCCACCCTTGCCCATGCAGACTATTGGTGATCCACCCTTGCCCATGCAGACTATTGGTGATCCACCCTTGCCCATGCAGACTATTGGTGATCCACCCTTGCCCATGTAGACTATTGGAGATCCACCCTTGCCCATTTAGACTATTGGAGATCCACCCTTGCCCATGCAGACTATTGGAGATCCACCCTTGTCTTTGCAGACTATTGGAGATCCACCCTTGCCCATGCAGACTATTGGTGATCCACCCTTGCCCATGCAGACTATTGGTGATCCACCCTTGCCCATGTAGACTATTGGAGATCCACCCTTGCCCATGCAGACTATTGGAGATCCACCCTTGCCCATGCAACTATTGGAGATCCACCCTTGCCCATGCAGACTATTGGAGATCCACCCTTGCCCATGCAGACTATTGGAGATCCACCCTTGCCCATGCAAACTATTGGAGATCCACCCTTGCCCACGCAGACTATTGGAGATCCACCCTTGCCCACGCAGACTATTGGAGATCCACCCTTGCCCACGCAGACTATTGGAGATCCACCCTTGCCCACGCAGACTATTGGAGATCCACCCTTGTCTTTGCAGGTGCATGTAGATCCTGTCCCTCAGAGTCTCCTGTTATAATGTTCCCACCACTGATGTTAGGCTTACCAGCTAAAGTTCCCTTTAAAATAAAGGCATATAATGGAGCCACTCTCCACTTTTCAGTACCTCACCTGTGGCGCACAATGATACAGGTATCTCTACCAGGGCCCGGCATCTTTCCCTGCCTTCCCTTATTTCTGGGTTCTGCCTCAGTGGAGCCTTGTTGGACGATCTCTCTGAAATATTCTCTTTGTATTTGAGCCTTACTCTCGTCAGTTCCCTGGAATTCTGCTGCCAGTTCTTCCCTCTGCTGATTGTACATGTGGTCTCTTTAAGCTTTGCTGTGGTCCCTATCCCAGTACAGCTCTCACTGTTCTTAGCGTGCACCTTGTCCTGTTCATTGGTTTCTTTTTTCAAGCTGCTGCTCCACCCTGTAGTTCAGCTGCTCATGGTTCAGGCTGCTTCTGGGGCTGAGTTTTACAGTGTCACTCCACCCTTGCTGTGTACTGAGCGGTATAAATCCAAGCTTTAACAACAAACTTTGGTTTATCCATAGGGGGTTGCGTTTATCCGCATTGATGGCTCCACCTCTTCATCTGATCGCCAGTCTCTGTGCGACCACTTCCAGTCTTCTCAGACACGCTGTATCGCCGTGCTCTCCATCACAGCCGCCAACATGGGCCTGACTCTCTCATCCGCTGACCTGGTTGTCATCACAGAGCTTTTCTGGAACCCTGGTGTAAGTAGAAGTGTAGGCTCGGTGTAAGGCCAGTGCAGCCCCAGTAGCAGATGTTCCTCATTGTTGTCATTGTATTTTTCCACGTCAGGTGAGGATAATATTTAAATTCTGTTGGTTATCAAATGAGTTATAGTTTAGTGGAAGAAAGTGAAGCCGTTTGACATGTTGGCGTTCTAGCCTGGTATTGCAGGTCCATGTCTCTGAAAGGATCTGGCAAGTGTGGATTGGGACAGGCTGGTTTCTAGCACAGGTCCCCTTGGTAAGTGAAATTTTGACAGTATAGAGCTTGTATGTGCCTGTCAGAACAAGAGGTACAGATAACAGGTTTGGGAACCTTGGTTTTCAAGAGATAATGGGGCCCCGATTAAGAAAAAAAGGCGGTGAATAGCAGGTACAGTCGGCCCTCCTTATCCGTGGGTTCCACGTGCGCGAATTCAACCAAGGAATTTGGTTCAATCGAGGAAACCCGGAAGTGCTCTTCCAGCACTTGTTGTTCGAGTATGTACAGACTTTTTTCTTGTCATTATTCCCTAAACAATGTAGTATAACAACTATTTTACATAGCATTTACATTGTATTAGGTATTATAAGTAATCTAAAGATTATTTAAAGTATATGGGAGGATGTGCGTGGGTTATCGTGGTTCAGGATCGAAAAAACTCGGAAGTTCTCTTATTAAGTAAATCAGAACAGGTACATCCAGTATTATTTAGCGTCAGTCAAACGTTTGTCTTAGTATATAGTATATATTTTACCTTTTTATGCATATAAAACACTTAAGAATGTATTTCAATAATTAAACCACTGCTTTGCTTAGTAATAATTGTAGCTTTCATCGGGGCAGGGCATTTCTCACTTTACTCTTTAAAATTGTTCCAATAGTTGACTGACTATAGCCTAACACTTTTCCAATGACCAATGGCATTTCACCTCTTTCCAATCACTTTATTATTTCCACTTTATTTTCAATCGTGATTATTTTCGTGAACAGAAACACTGCGGATTCAGAGCTCTGCCAAGTCCTAAAGACCATCGCACTGAAACAGGCTAAATAAGGTCCAGGGTTCCGCTGGGTCCTGAAGTCCACATCATTAAGACAGGTTAAATAAGGGACTTGAGCATCCGCGTTTTTTGGTATCTGTGAGGGGTCCCGGAACCAATCCCTCGCGGATAAGGAGAGGCAAGTAGGAACAAATGAGGTACTTATGGAGTATAAGAAATGCAAGAAGGGTTAAAAGAAGGTATGAGGTTACCCTAGCACACAAGGTGAAGGAGTATCCTAAGGGGTTTTACAGGATTGCAAGGGACAAATTGGTCCTCTGGAAGATCAGAATGGTAATCTATGCGTGGATCTTAAATGGGTTTTTTGCATCTGTATTTACTCAGTAGTTTGGCACAGAATCTGTAGAAATGAGGTCATGATTCATATACAGATCACAGGAGGAGGAGGTGTTTGCTGCTTGAGGCAGATTAGTGTGGATAAGGCGTTCCCCTGGACCCTTTGGGAGGCAAGTGCAGAAATTGCAGGGGCCCTTCCAGAGACATTTAAACCATTCTTGGCAGCAGGTGAGGTACCGGAGGTTTGTGGGATAGCTAGTGTTATTCTGTTCTTTCAGAAAGGCTTTACAAATAAGCCAGGAAATTATTGGCTGGTGAGCCTGACGTCAGTAGAGGGAAAGTTATTGGAAGGTATTCAAAGGGTCAGGATATATGAGTATTTGGATAGACAGGGTCTGATCAGCAATCGTCAGCTTGGCTTTGTATGTGTCGGACCAACTTTGTACAGATTTTTAGGGATGTTACCAGGAAAGTTTATGAAGGCGAGGCAGTGGATGTTGTGTACACAGATTTGCACAATGCCTTTGACAAGGTACAGCATGGGGGGTTTGTCAGGCAGGTTCAGTCACTTGGCATTCAAGATGAGGTAGTAAATTGGATTAGACATTGGCTTTGTGGGAGAAGCCAGAGGGTGGTGGTAGATGATTGCCTCTCTGACTGGAGGCCTGTGACAGGTGGAGTTCCGCACGGATCGGTGCCAGATCCATTGTTGTTTGTCATCTATATCAATATCTGGATGATAATGTGGTTACCTGGATCAACAGATTTGCGGGTGACACCAAGATTGGGGGTGCAGTGGACAGCGACAAAGACTATCAGAGCTTGCAGCGGGATCTGGACCAGCTGGAAAAATGGGCTAAAAAATATCAGATGGAATTTAATGAAGACAAGTGTGAGGATGAACAAGGTTAAGTCTTACGCAGTGAATGGTGGGGCACTGAGGAATGTGGTAGAACAGGATCCGGGAATACAGGTCCATAATTCATTGAAAGTGGTGGCACAAGTAGTAATAATAATAATAAATACTTTATTGATCCCAAGTGGGAAATTCTTTTGTTACAGCAGCAACATTTAAAAACACACTTGGCAATGTGCAAACTTAACTAATAATAATAATAATGGATAGGGTTGTAAAGAAAGCTTTTGGCACAATGGCCTTCATATATCAAAGTATTGAGTACAGGAGATGGGAATGCTATGTTAAAGTTGTACAAGGTGTTGGTGAGGCCTAATTTGGAGTATTGTGTCCAGTTTTGGTCACTTACGTACAGGAAAGATGTAAATAAGGTTGAAAG